>NC_053022.1:457681539-457776705 GCF_003073215.2 Triticum urartu
TGTTATTCTCCGGCGACGGCAGACGAACCAGTAAACCCTCGTACAGTCGTACTCCCCTCCGCGTGGGAAACAAAAACAATTGCCGAGTCTTCCCTGCCTCCGTGTCGTTCCCTTCCTAGGCCTCGTCGTCGTCCACCGCCCTGGCGCTCTTGGCGTGGTGTGGTCAACGTGGTCAACGACCGACATGTATCTGAAGTGGACTGTACGTGGAGAGGCTAACAGCTGGGTCCACGGCCGCACGCAAGGAAATACCTCCTTATTACACGTGAAATAATTATTCCTCCACCTGACATCTGGGACCCACCGAAAGGGCCTCTGTATTTCGCGAAAAAAAAATGTTACTGCCGCTGACAGCTCGGACCCACCAACTATATCTTCGCACGCAAGGAAGTGCCTCCTTATTACGCACAAAAAATGAATACTCCCCCTGCTAGCTGGGACCTAGTATAGTGGGCCTACTAAGTTGACGAGGACGAACGGCTTTGTCAACTTAGTCAATATGCACGATTCTAGCTCGACTTACCGTATGATGTCTATCCAACGGCCGTAGTGCTTCTTCAACCTCTGGTCTTCTTGCTCCAGCCGCCCAAGGCAGCGCCGGTCGTGCTGCCTGCTCCTGCCTCCCATGGCCGGCTGTGCTGCCGCGGAGGCCTCACCGCCCCCATACTACTCCCACCGCTGGCCAGGCCATCCCTCCACTCCACTCACCCACACCCCCTGTTATTCCACGGCGACGACAGCGCAGCCGAACCGGTGAACCCTCGTACTCCTCTCCGCATGGGCATCCACTGCCGCGTCTTCCCCAGCTCCACGTCATCCCCTTCCTAGGCTTCGCCATCGTCCACCGCCGTGGTGCTCTCAGCGCGACGTGGTCAATGTGGTCAACGACCGAATTCCATCGGAAGAATACTGTACGTGGAGAGGCTGACAGCTGGGTCCACGGCAGCCGCAAGGAAGTGCCTCCCTATTACGCGAAAAATAATCATTCCTCCACCTGATAGCAGGGACCCACCAGACGCCCACCAGTATTTCGCGAAAAAAAACATTTGCCCCTGACTGCTGGGACCCACCCGACGGGCCATCGTATTTTGTGAAAAAAATGTTCCCCCTGCTGTAGGCTCAGACCCACCGGAAGTGCCTCCTTATTACGCACAAAAAAATGAATACCCCCTGCTAGCTGGGACCCACCTTGGTGGGAGGCTGACTTGTGGGCCTACTAAGTTGACGGGGACGAAGGGCTTTGTCAACTTAGTCAATATAAACGATTCTAGCTCCAGTGACCATACGATGTCCATCCAACGGTTGTAGTGCTTCTTCAACCTCTGGTCTTCTTGCTCCAGCCGCCCAAAGCAGCGCCGGTCGTGCCGCATGCTCCTGCCTCCCGTGGCCGGATGTGCTGCCGCAGAGGCCTCATCGCCCCTACTATTCCCACCGCTGGCCAGGCCCTGCGGTGACGGCCGCCTCACACCGCAGCCGAACCAGTGAACCCTCGTACTCCTCTCTGCGCAGGCTTCCACTACCGCGCCTTCCCCGGCTCCGCGTCGTCCCCTTCCTAGGCCTCGCCGTCGTCCACCGCCCTGGTGCTCTCGGCGCGGCGTGGTCAACGTGGTCAAGGAACGACTTCCATCGGACGTGGACTGTACATGGAGAGGCTGACAGCTGGGTCCATGGCCGCAGCAAGGAAGTGCCTCCTTATTACGCGGAAAATAATGATTCCTCCACCTGACAGGTGGGACCCACCGGACGGGCCACTGTATTTCGCAAAAAAATGTTTCCCCCTGACTGTTGGGACCCACCAGCTACATCTTCGCATGCAAGGAAGTGTGTCCGGGCAAAAAAACGATTCGCCCCCCTGACTGCTGGGACCCACCAGCTACATCTTCGCACGCAAAGAAGTGCGTCCGGGCAAAAAAACGATTCGTCCCCCTGACTGCTGGGAACCACCAGCTACCTCTTCGCACGCAAGGAAGTGCCTGACAGTCGGGATCCACCTGGTCGAAGCGTACGTAGCGTTGTCATTCTGGTCACGAACGTGTATGTACATATATACTGGTGGATGTAGAGGCGCGCACGTGTTGTAGTAGAGGCGCGCACGTAGCATGTACACATACATACAGCGGCCAGGGTGCAAGAAAGAAAATACGGCCACGTATGTGTACATACGGGCAGGGTCTCGAATGCCTACTTGCGCATACGTACGGCGAGGGCTCGTGTACATGGATGGGTCGGAACGGAGAAACAGTATCGTTGTCGTGTTCATGGGGAGGCAACGAAATGCGTCGTGTTCATGGGGAGGCAACGGAATGCGTCGTGTTCATGGGGAGGCAACGGAATGCGTCGTGTTCATCAGGAGGCAATGGAATGCGTCGTGTTCATCAGGAGGCAACGGAATGCGTGGGAGCCAACCGGCTGGGTCGGAACGGAATGCGTGGTCGTGTTCATTGGGAGGGCTTGGACGGAACAGGTGATGGAAACAAGGCGTGGCGTACCGTAGAACGGAGGAAACGGACCTCCTACGGTCGAAACGGGGGTCCTGTTGATCGGGAGGGGTGTGGCGTACCGCAAAACGGACGAAATGGACCTCCTACGGTCGAAACGGGGGTCCTGTTCATCGGGAGGGGTGTGGCGTATCGCAAAACGGACGAAACGGACTTGTGTTGGAGCGCTACGGTCGAAACGGGGGTCCTGTTCATCGGGAGGGGTGAGGCGTACCGCAAAACGGGACTCCACGGGATACTGTTCATCTCCACCGTCGACCTCCTCCAGCCTCCACGGGCTACCGTTCACCTCCTCCAGCCTCCACGGGCTCCTGTTGATCCAGCCTCCACCGCGCGCTACTCCACCGGCTACTGTTCAACCACCCCTCCACCGTCTACTATTCATCCAGCCCTCCACACCACGGGGTCCTATTCAACCACCCCTCCACGGGCACCCCTCCACCGTCTAATGTTCATCCAGCCCTCCACCACACCACGGGGTCCTGTTCATCCAGAGGCAACGCCACTGCTCACTGTTCATCCAAACCCCCCCCCCCCCCCCCCCCCCCCACCCCCCCCCCCCCCCCCGCAACACTCACTGTTCATCCCAGAGGCAGCATCGACCGGCTTCAGTTAGCAGCAGTAGCGAAGGAATCGCTTGATCGGGTTCAGTTAACAGCCATCGATCGATCGCTCGGGTTCAGTAACACGTAGCCTGCAGTGCAATCGCTCGGGTTCAGTTAGAGCCCAACGCCTCGCTCGGGTTCAATTAGAGCCAACGCCTCGCACACACGCGCGTACGTGTACGAGAGAAACGCACATCGCTCGGCCCCCAACCTCCCACCGTAACCGGGAACTCCCCAAAATTTTCCTCGCCCTCGCTTCTACCACGGTTTTTTCCGTCATGGACGACCCAAAGAATGTCATGCAGCTGCGTCTCCGGCCCGCCCAGGACGAAAAGCCCATTTTCTGTCATGATTTTTTGTCATAGAAGTAGGATCCCACCACATCTATGATGATACCGGGTTTTGTCACAATTATCGTCATAGAAGTGTCATATGTATGACAGAAAAAAATTCGTTTGGCCCAAAATGTCACGGATGTGTCTTTTTTTGTAGTGTTGTGACGTTTGGTATCACACAAGGTATTCCTCCGGTATCCGGGAGTTGCATAATCTCATAGTCGAAGGAATATGTATTTGACATGAAGAACGCAATAACAATAAAACTGAACGATCAATATGCTAAGCTAATGGATGGGTCTTGTCCATCACATAATTCTCCTAATGATGTGATCCCATTTATCAAATGAAAACTCATGTCCATGGTTAGGAAACCTTAACCATCTTCGATCACCGAGCTAGTCAAGTAGAGGCTCACTAGGGACACAGTGTTTGTTGATAACCCACAAGCATAGGGGATCGCAACAGTTTTCGAGGGTAAAGTATTCAACCCAAATTTATTGATTCGACACAAGGGGAGCCAAAGAATATTCTCAAGTATTAGCAGCTGAGTTGTCAATTCAACAACACCTGGAAACTTAATATCTGTAGCAAAGTGTTTAGTAGCAAAGTAATATGATAGTAGTGGTAACAGTAGCAAAAGGTAACAGTAATAAAAGTAATGTTTTTGGTATTTTGTAGTGATGATAGCAATAGCAACGGGAAAGTAAATAAGCAAAGAACATATAATAGGCAATGGATCAGTGATGGAGAATTATGTCGGATGCGGTTCATCATGTAACAGTCATAACCTAGGGTGACACAGAACTAGCTCCAGTTCGTCAATGTAATGTAGGCATGTATTCCGAATATAGTCATACGTGCTTATGGAAAAGAACTTGCATGACATCTTTTGTCCTACCCTCCCGTGGCAGCGGGGTCCTTATAGAAACTAAGGGATATTAAGGCCTCCTTTTAATAGAGAACCGGAACAAAGCATTAACACATAGTGAATACATGAACTCCTCAAACTACAGTCATCACCGGTAAGTGTCCCGATTATTGTCACTTCGGGGTTAACGGATCATAACACATAATAGGTGACTATAGACTTGCAAGATAGGATCAAGAACACTCATATATTGATGAAAACATAATAGGTTCAGATCTGAAATCATGGCACTCGGGCCCTAGTGACAAGCATTAAGCATAGCAAAGTCATAGCAACATCAATCTCAGAACATAGTGGACACTAGGGATCAAACCCTAACAAAACTAACTCGATTACATGATAGATCACATCCAACCCAACACTGTCCAGCAAGCCAACGATGGAATTACTCATGCACGGCGGTGAGCATCATGAAATTGGTGATGGAGGAAGGTTGATGATGACAATGGCGACGGATTCCCCTCTCCGGAACCCCGAACGGACTCCAGATCAGCCCTCCCGAGAGGTTTTAGAGCTTGGCGGCGGCTCCGTATCGTAAAACGAGATGATTTCTTCTCCCTAGTTTTTTTCTCCCCAAAACTCAATATATGGAGTTGGAGTTGGAGTCGGAGAGGCAACAGGGGGCCCATGAGGTAGGGGGCGTGCCCTAGGGGGGCAGGCGCGCCCCCCACCCTCGTGGAGAGGTGGTGGGCCCCCTGGCCTTCATCTTTTGCAGGTATTTTTCATATTTTCTGAAAAGTGGCTGCGTGAAGTTTCAGGTCATTCCGAGAACGTTTGTTCCAGCACATAAATAACACCATGGTAATTCTGCTAAAAACAGCGTCAGACCGGGTTAGTTTCATTCAAATCATGCAAGTTAGAGTCCAAAACAAGGGCAAAAGTGTTTGGAAAAGTAGATAGGTTGGAGACCTATCAACTCCCCCAAGCTTAAACCTTTGCTTGTCCTCAAGCAATTCAGTTAACAAACTGAAAGTGATAAAGAAAAACTTTTACAAACTTTGTTTGCTCTTGTTGTTGTAAATATGTAAAGCCAGCATTCAAGTTTTCAGCAAAGATTATAACTAACCACATTTGCAATAACACATAGGTCTCAAGTTTACTCATATCAATAGCATAATCAACTAGCAAGCAGTAATAATAAATCTCGGATGACAACACTTTCTCAAAACAATCATAATATGATATAACAAGATGGTATCTCGCTAGCCCTTTCTGAGACCGCAAAACATAAATGCAGAGCACCTTTAAAGACCAAGGACTGACTAGACATTGTAATTCATGGTAAAAGAGATCCAATCAAGTCATACTCAATGTAAACTAATAATAATGAATGCAAATGATAGCGGTGCTCTCCAACTGGTGCTTTTTAATAAGAGGATGATGACTCAGCATAAAAGTAAATAGATGGGCCATTTGCAGAGGGAAGCAGGGATTTGTAGAGGTGCCAGAGCTCGGCTTTGAAACAGAGGTGAATAATATTTTGAGCGGTATACTTTCATTGTCAACATAACAACCAAGAGATGGCGATATCTTCCATGCTACACACATTATAGGCGGTTCTCAAACAAAATGGTAAAGTTTATACTCCCCCTTCCACCAACAAGCATCAATCCATGGCTTGCTCGAAACAATGAGTGCCTCCAACTAACAAGAGTCCCAGGGGGAGTTTTGTTTGCAATTATTTTGATTTAGTTTGCATAAAGCATGGGACTGGGCATCCCGGTGACCATCCATTTATCTTGTGAGTGAGGAGAGGAGTCCACTCCTCTTGAGAATAACCCGCCTAACATGGAAGATACGGACAGCCCTAGTTGATATATGAGCTATTCGAGCATACAAAACAGGATATTTATTTGAAGGTTTAGAGTTTGGCACATACAAATTTACTTGGAACGGCAGGTAGATACCCTATATAGGTAGGTATAGTGGACTCATATGGAATAACTTTGGGGTTTAAGGGATTGGATGCACAAGCAGTATTCCCGCTTAGTACAAGTGAAGGCTAGCAAAAGACTAGGAAGCGACCAGCTAGAGAGCGACAACAGTCATGAACATGCATTAAAATTAATCAACACCGAATGCAAGCATGAGTAGGATATAATTCACCATGAACATAAATATCGTGAAGGCTATGTTGATTTTGTTTCAACTACATGCGTGAACATGCGCCAAGTCAAGTCACTTAAATCATTTAGAGGAGGATACCACCATATCATACCACATCATAACTATCTCAATAGCATGTTGGCACACAAGGTAAACCATTATAACTCATAGCTAATCAAGCATGACACAAGAAACTATGATCTCTAGTTGTCATTGCAAACATGTTTATTCATAATAGGCTGAATCAGGAATGATGAACTAATCATATTTACAAAAACAAAAGAGGTTGAGTTCATACCAGCTTTTCTCATCTCAGCCAGTCCATCATATATCATCATAATTGCCTTTCACTTGCATGACCGAATAGTGTGAATAATAATAATAGTGCACGTGCATTGGACTAAGCTGGAATCTGCAAGCATTCAATAAACAGGAGAAGACAAGGCAATATGGGCTCTTTTGTCAGATCAACATTTATGCATATAAGAGCCACTTCAACAATTTAATCATGGTCTTCTCCTATCGACCCCCAAAGAAAAGAAAAGAAAAAAAAACTATTTACATGGGAAAGCTCCCAACAAGCAAAAGAAGAACAGGAAATATTTTTGGGTTTTCTTTTAAATTACTACTACAAGCATGGAAATTAAACCGATTAAAAGCTACAACTAATTTTTTTTGGTTTTTCTTAAGGTTTTTTAAGCACACAAGAAGAAAGCATAAAAAGGAAATTAAACTAGCATGGATGATACAATGAAAAAGTATGAGCACCGACATCTAGCAATGAGTGTGTGAACATGAATGTAATGTCGTGGGAAATACATACTCCCCCAAGCTTAGGCTTTTGGACTAAGTTGGTCTATGGCCACGGCTGGGCTGGCGGATATCCATAATAGTAGTTGGGGTCGTACTGATAAGAAGAAGAGGAAGACTCTGATTGCCACTTGTCGTGGAATTGTCACGTCAGATGTCCTAGTGTGAGGACTTAGTCGTGAGGCCAACGCATCTATGTGGTAGCTTGAGAGGGGTTGAGTGGAATCGAGAGACGCAACACAAGACAAAGGTTTAGACAACTTCGGGCCCCGAGAAACATCATCCAGTAACAACCCTACATGCTGTTTGAGGCTAGGTCTCATTATCATCACGAGGGAGTCGCCGTAAACTGGCTCTCCTCTTTGTGTCTGGCCCTAATATTGTTTCTTCTTGCTTGTAGCTTGTCCCTCTTTGGGGAGCCCTACCCCTCCTTATATATGTTGAAGGGCGGGTTACATGTAGAGTCCATCTCGGACTAAGACTTAAACTATTTTGACTTCCCTTCCTGGGCTTCTTAACGTCTGTCGGTTTAACATTGTCTGCCGGTTTGACATTGTCCACCGATTTAACATTGTCTGCCGGGTTATGATTGACTTAACACCTGCCGGTACTACCATCTGTCTTAACTCTGCCGGCTTACCATCTTTCTTAGCCATTTGTCTTGACTCTCTGTCTTAACTCTCCGCCGATTTACCATCCGCCGGTTTACCAAGTCCCAACCGGTTTACAACTCCAGCCGGGTCATACCGCGGGGTATATCCCCGACATTAGCCCCTAGTTTAATTTGGATTTATCCATGTTAAACTAATCCTGAGTATCTTTAAATCCTTGTCATTTCCTTCTAGAAGATCCGAGTCAATAGACCAGCTTCATACTTTGTTGACATTGGTTTGTCATAGATAAATATTGTGAAGAATAACTCCTTTGACTTCAGCTCCCAATGCTTAACAAAAATATTGGCTTTTGAAATACTCATCTGATCTGTAGCCGGTTTAAGAATGTAGAACTTGCCGGGTTGAGAATGTAAAAACTGTGCCGGTTTGAAAATGTAAAACTGTGCCGGTTTAAGACTTGAACTTGCCGGTTTATCATTACCGGTTTACAAATATTGATGGCACCAGGTCATAATTGTAGTTAACATCAAGCTTGAAAATATACCTCTTATATGCCTATCACTTGTAGCCCCCAAGTCTTAAGAAGGTAACATAGCAACAGCTTAAGACTTGCTTCAATATGAATGTCACAAGCTTGAAGAAATCCAGGTTGTTCATTTCAATCACCAGTCAGAACTGAGTATTCCACATATGTAGCCCCCAAGTGTCGGGTTGTCATGCTTGCAGCAACCTGGGACTTGAAATTGCTAACCTCCAAGGGCCGGGTTATTATGCAATAATGAGCAGGGACTGTGTAAATATGATCATGTAAACTTGAGCAGCAATATGTAGCCCCCAAGGGCCGGCTCAATAAGATAATATTGAGCTGGGACTTGATATATTCTTCAATGAAAATAACATCATATGATGTAACCCCCATCATGGGGCTTGAACCCACGTCCACAAGGTTAAGAGCCTTGTGCTTTTACCAACTGAGCAGTGGATCCTTCAATAATAGATGAAAATCTGTGTACCTTGAATTGTTGACAGGAGCAATTGGTAGCCCCCAAGGGCCGGCTTATTACGATGTGATGAGTCGGGTCTTCAATAAGTGAGCAAACAATGACTTTGCATCAGCCCCCAAGTGTCATGGTGCATGCTTGCAGCGACATGAGACTTGTGTATTTGATGTAATTTCAACTGAAATAATGTAGCCCCCAAGTGTCGGGTCGTAAGCCTGCAGCAACTCGGGACTATTCCTTCAATTGTAGAATAAATCATATCTATTGATAATATGATAGCCATTGCGCTAAAACGACTTTGAAAACCTTAATCATAATACTGGTTATTGCTAACCATAATAAAAATTCAGCCATGTTGGCTATTTGAATAATATACCCAATGATTTGTAAGCGCATAATTCCAATAGCGCAATCCAAATATATACTAGCGATTTATAGTCCAAAGCCAGTCCGGGTCAGTAAACACCGGTGATTTGTAATTATGCTTTATTCAACCTATTTCTGCATACAACAAGTTTAAAGTGTCCTGGCGGTTTACCGCCGGACGGGTCATAATGCCCAACATATAACCCGGGTTTATAACCAAGGTTGCACTTAAGAATAATCAAATATGAAATAGATCATACTTGTGACATTGAATCACATCGTTGGTTTACCAACTTCTCTTTTTTTAGTAAGGGTGATAACCCAAATCTTGAGTATGGTAACTCCCATCATATTTTGCCGGTTTGTAATAAAACCGTGTCGGGTTGTAATAAACACCGGATAATCATCCTGGCAACTTATAGTCAATGCCAGACCGGGCTAAGAAAAACTCCGGTTTATAATTGAGTTTGTACTAACAACTGATAGTTGAAAGCTTGTGCCAGGTTAAGAAACACCGGACTGATGAAATGACTTATAGTCTGGCCGGGTCAATGGACGTCGGTTTACCTTAAAACCTTATCAAAGGAGAAGAAACTTTGATAAAAATCAAATGAAAAAACTTGTAGTCGAGGCTTTTCAAGGGCTACCAGGCCCAAACTCGAGGCTTTTCATGGGCTGCCAGGCCGCTGAGTTAAACCATTTGACAAAGCCTTTTAAGATGGGCCTCCAACTAACCAATCGTCGTTTTAACTTTGACAAGTTCAGGGTCTGTATAAGAGTAACTTGTCAAACGTTCAGCGGGTCATGCCAGGATTACCTGGATAGGAGTGGCTTACTTGATGAAGGCAGGTTAACCCGGGGTTTTAGGTGAATACACCAGGCTTCCAAGCCGTGGGTCGATACACAATTACAAGGGTCCTTTCAAACTCTTTGTTACTTTACACAAAGAGCCCCCAAGTAACTTTGTGAGTTGTGCTCAATGGGTGCCTATGTTTGAGTTGTGCGTAGGGTGTGGAGCTCCCAAGCTTTGTTGTGGCGTGATAGCCGGATTAATGGACAGGACTCCGCTTTGCAAGCAGAAGCTCCCATGTGATATATTTCTGAGCTGTGCTCGCCGGGTGCCTATGTTTGAGTTGTGGTGTGCAACAAACTCTCTTTGGCCCCTGATGATAATATTGTCTTGATAGCCGCATCAAGAGGGTAGTAACGCCATGTTCTCTTTGGTGAATACACCTATGTTTGAACAGGAAGCCCCCAAGTAATCATATGAAGATGAGCCCATAAGGCAGGACACCCATGTTTGAACCGCGCGTCAGGGAAGCAGGTCCTCTTGGGAAACCTTTAACTTTTTGCAAGAGATAAATTCTTCTTGAACCGGACGTTAAACCGGATATTGAGAGCCTCAAAGCTTTGTGGGAGATATCTTTCCCTTGAACCGGATTTTAAACCGGAATCTTCATTTTCAGCCGGAAATTTTCTGACGGCCTTTAAACTCGAACTTGCGAGAAGTTAATTCCTTTTTGAACCGGACATTTTTAAACCGGATTTGAGAGCTTCAGAGCTTTGCAAGAGATAGTTTCCTCTTAAACCGGATTTGAACCAGATACTAAGGGCTTCTCGCTGTGTGGGAGACGGGATTCCCCTTAAACCGGACAATAAACCGGAAGCATCATTGTGAGTCGGAATATTTCTGACGGCCTTTAAATTTTCACCAATATAACAGTAGCCTCCGGGACCGAGTTATCTTTCTCTTCAACGTCCTGGGGCACTTGAATTTGCTGAAACTGGCAAGACTTGCTGCGTCATATCATCATAGCCCCCGAGTCTTAAGATGACTCAAGGAGTTGTCTTGAGATTCTCCGTACTTGACCATAGCAGAAGGTATAAATCATCGGTGTTAACGACGCGATGTAAATCCATAGAAGGTTGAGGTGACTGCGGCGGGTTATAAATGATCCCGTATGAACCGTGTCAGCAACTCGGCCAATGGTTCCTTCCAACTGGCTGTTTGAAGTTGACCAAACTGTAGTGACAACGATTTGTGCGCATGTCCATTGAACCATCCAGCGTAGATGGCGGCTGATGATAACTTGCCTCCAATTTGCTGAAAGAAAATCGGGCTACCCAAGTTGTGACTTGCTCATACGCAATAAATAGCTCATGCAGACAGGTGCGGCCCGGTGTATTGATGTAGACCAGACCGCAAGGGCGGCAGCGCAAGCACTTACATTGAGCACGGCAGCACAGATAAATATTAGTGCAACATGACGATGGTATGCACTCCATATCCGCGATATAACTCCACTTCGATGGTGAGTAATTGTCCTGATGTATTTAGATGACAGATAATCTTGCCGTCTCTGCCATGATCATGGAACAAAAAAATTAAAAGAAGGACAATTGTTCCCGGGGGAACTTAAAGTATATTGAAAAAATAAATAAGGTGGATAGCACCTGATCTTTTCCTGGGACGTCGAGCCAATCATGTCCGTCAGTTGGTTTTTTTTTCAACTCTCTATCCTACTGGTCGCGCACAGAGGCGGAGCGAAGGGGAGCTCAGGCGCACGCCTCGGTGGCGGTTTAAGGCTGCAGCAAGAGCGCTCCAAGCCGGCTCCAAGCAGGGTGGGTCGCAGCTGCGGCGGGTTATGGCGTAGGCGTGGCAGCTCTCTGCGGCGACTTTGCGGTAGACAGCAAGGCAGAGGCCAGCAGACCGGCTCGGGTTATGCCAGCGGAAGTGAACCGGCGAGGCGAGGTGAGGAGAGCCGCGCAGACGGGCGCTTGTTGAGGCAATAAGTAATGAAATCAGCCTTGACGTAATTGATCTGATAGTGTACTTTGCTTCTAGTCTCTAGCATCTCCATCAACCTGCTGTAAATTGAATAATATACTTGCCCACTAGGACTCCTGCTCCATCATTGTCGGCAGACTAGACTTCCAATCATTATGCATGCATGCACTGCTTCATTACCCTCCGGCTGAAAGTCCCAATTTTCTTTTTGTTTTGTACTGGCGAGACTAAACCTCACCAGCAGGGGCACCTTGTCAAAGCGGAGGCGAGTCATGACCGAAGAAAACAGCAGGAACGACTGCCCCGAGGCATCTCAAGGCGGAGGCTACTTGAGACCGCGCACACAGCTGTTTGACGAAAGTGGCAGAAGCATAACTGTGGATGCGGGCGGTAACAACAGCAAAACCGGCAGGCAAACGGCGACTTGAAGCACCCAATGCCGCAGTACAGCGATTCAGCGGAGGCCTGAGGCAAAAAACGGCGGCTCGGCGTGCAGTCATTTGACCTGGCAGCGGTGGCAGTGTCAGCGGAGTAGTGCGGGGCGGTTTGACGGCAGTAACTGAAGCCCGGTCGTGGGGACGACGGCGGGGGCGCTCCAGTGGCGTTTTGAGGGAAAACCGTGGCGACTCGGGGCGGTTCTGGGCCAGCGGCAGTGGAGTAAGGTGGAGGGCTGGCGATTTGAGCGGCTCGGAAGGCCGGGTAACGCCACATCGGCGGGTCAGAGCTAGCGCGGAACGCGGCCGTGTAATTAGCCCCGACGGCGGGAGCGGCAACTCGCAGGTGAGGCGGAGCCCTTGGCGACTCACGACAGTAGTTCGGCAGACTGGGTCGCAGTAGGGGAGGTGACTCCCCGCGGCGGTTCAAGCGCCATAGAAGACGGCCGGTTTGACGAAGTGGTGCAGCGGTTTAAGCAGACGACCATCAGCTTGGAGCTGGAGCCAGCTTGACTCGTCGGGGTGAATCACAGCAGCAGCATGGTAGGCGGAGGAGGCTGATTCTCAGCCGGGGGTAAACCGGCCTGGAGCGGAGACGGCCTGAAGCTGAGCGAGTCATCGTAGAGAGGCACGCTGTATCCCCCTCCGGGCCGTGGCCGTATACACTTTCCTAGCCATGGTTATCTTTTTGATCTGACTCCAACTAGTATTGACCGCCGTGAGTGCTCCAAATCAATCTAGCTTTTGCGCACCCATTTTTTTTGCGGGTCGTGGATTTCTTCTTTTGCACACCAGAACAGCAACAATTGATGGGACTTCGGACGGCAGCATGCGCCCCCTTTTTTTAACTTCAGATCTGTCTCGCGAACAGCCAGCCCCCTGTATCTTCCTCCTCCATCTGTCTGCTGGTCTTACAAACGCAGCAGTGGGCATGGCGGGCGACCGGCGAACCAGGAGCAGCAAACCAGCAAAAAATGAAGCAAGAGCAAAAACACGGCAGCCTGCAGCACGCCGGGCTGGTCTGGATGTGGGGCGCCGGCGGTTTGGAAGTGAGCACGAGGCAAGGCCACGCTGGTGAAGGCGGCTTAGAAGCGGAGCCCGTTGGAGTGGCGGTTTGACGCGAGGCCGATGTAATAGGGGCGGGTTGAAATCAACGATGGTTCACCGCAGCTCGTGCAAAAACCGGGCGAGGGCGAGACCTCAAGGGCGGCTCGCACCAGGGAGGCTCGGTACAGCCACTGTGAAACCACAGCGGAGCAGGAGAGGCATCTGAGCGCCGAGATGAACTGGTAAGATCCGGCGCGGCGCGGCAAGGTTGAGTAAGAGGCGATCGGCGGGGGGGGCCAGTGCGACTGCGGGACTGTTTCACGGAGAGGTACCATGGCAGCGGCAGCAAGCGGCTCGGAGCAAGCAGAAGGCAACCCCGAGGCGGAGGCAACTCAGGGCGCGGGAGAACCTGCAGGGAGCAGCAGCGAGGGGGAGGCGGCTGCATGGCCAGGCGGCTCAGAGCGCGGGAGGCCGAGCGCGGAGGCCGCATCGGCGGCTTGGTGTGCCGGCAGAGGCCGTTACTGCAGAACGGCGCGCCGGCCGTGGTTGAATCGCAGCAGCGGTCTGTAGGTGTATTGGAGACAAACCGGAGTCAACGGCGACGACCGGCCCGGCCGCGATAGGAGAGGCGTAGTGGCTCGGACCAAACGAGCGGTTCGGGGGCGCAGGCGCAGATGAGTCCGAGTTACGGACGGTTACGGACGGCTCTGTTTCTTTTTCTTGACTTTTTTCCTTGACTTTGCTTTTAGCACGTCCGGCCCTCTAATAGTTCCGATGTCTATCTTGTCTTCAACTCGGTTTCGCTGGATCATCCAGACGTAGAGGCGCGTACTGCTGCATAACTCCAGCTTTAATCCAAAAGCAATGATTTATTGGCTCTGCCTATGGCTATTCCATGCCGGTTTATTCTGTGTAATTTCCTCTGTGCCGGTTTAACTGATTAATCACGAGCTTCTCGATCCGTTGGAGAGATCCCTCCAAAAACTCAACACCACCGTGCGCCAGCGCCACGGTGGGCGTCAACTGTCGTGGAATTGTCACGTCAGATGTCCTAGTGTGAGGACTTAGTCGTGAGGCCAACGCATCTATGTGGTAGCTTGAGAGGGGTTGAGTGGAATCGAGGGACGCAACGCAAGACAAAGGTTTAGACAGCTTCGGGCCCCGGGAAATATCATCCGGTAACAACCCTACATGCTGTTTGAGGCTAGGTCTCATTATCATCACGAGGGAGTCGCCGTAAACCGGCTCTCCTCTTTGTGTCTAGCCCTAAGATTGTTTCTTCTTGCTTGTAGCTTGTCCCTCTTTGAGGAGCCCTACCCCTCCTTATATATGTTGAAGGGGCGGGTTACATGTAGAGTCCATCTCGGACTAAGACTTAAACTATTTTGACTTCCCTTCCTGGGCTTCTTAACGTCTGCCGGTTTAACATTGTCTGTCGGTTTAACATTGTCTGCCGGTTTGATATTGTCCACCGGTTTAACATTGTCCCCGACACCACTGGCTGACAATCATCTCTGGATCCCACTGGTAATTAGACTGTCGTGAAGGATCAACTTATGGTTCCGGCTCTGACTCCTCGGCTGGTGCAGGGTTCCGGTAGGCATGAATAGCCTTCAATGGAACAAGGTACGTGCCTGAAAATAAATCAAACAAAGAAGGAGCAGGTAGGGTAATAGTCTCAGGATGATGTTTATTAAAGAACAATTGATATTTAAGCTCTTCTTCCCTATTCTTAACAATAAAATCATGTGCCACCATACTTGTATAATCTAGATAAACACGAGGCAGCACCTTTTCTTCCTTCTCAAAATGCCTAATAGGTATATTAAAATGTGCAGTTAGGCGTGAAGCATAGATGCCTCCAAAGATGGGGTCTTTGGTAGGTTCCGACTTAACCGTTTAGCAATAATTCCGCCCATACTAAAAGTGTTATCACTGTTAAACCGTGGAGCAGAATAATAATATCAGGGATACTAAGGTTTCCACAGTTTCCGCGACCAATTAAGCAACGACTAGAAAATAATGCAAAATAACGTAAAACAGGAAAATGTATGCTAGTGATTCATGCATCGGAAACCTTCCTTGTTTCCCCTACAGTGATGGTATCAATAAACCCCTCCACATCGTCACGATGTGGTTCTTCTGTCTTGCCCTCAAAAGGGACTAAACAAGTCCGACAAAAATCATAAAGTGACATCTCCTGATGCTCATCATATAAATGAAACTCCACCGTAGGTGGCGAGTTCCTAGAATGGAAATGAAAGTTTTGCACAAAGGTATTTGTGAGTAAGAGATACTAATCGCATTAGTCATGGAGGAAAGCGATGAGGCCTGCATTCTTAGCAATTTCATGAAAATCTTCATAAATACCGGCTGCTCTCAAGAAACCATCGGAAGGCCATTCATACGCCCGAACCTCCATGGTGCGTGGCAAATTATACTTAGGCTTCGGTGCCTTTTCCTTCGAGCTTTGGCTCGATGAGCCCCTCAATAGTCTCCTCATCATTTTCTGAAAAATTCTGAAATTTTTAGTAACTTCAAAATAAAAGTAAACCAAACTCAATAATATTGATAGCAACTACTCCTACAAGTGCCTAGGGCCTATATCATGCATCAAAACTACTTTTGACCATATAAATTTGACATGCAAGCTCAAGAACAGGGTCACCTAAGCAGCAAAATTTTGCAATGAATAAAGCACTAGAACAAAAACTAATTGGACCAATGAAGGAGTCACATACCAAGAAACAATCTCCCCAAGCAGTTTTGTGAGAGGTGTTTTGAGCAAGGAGATCGAAAATGGCAGCAAAACGAGCTAGAACTCGTGCTTAAGCTAGATATTTGTGTTTGTGGGAGGAAGAAGTGTGTGGGTGCAGGAATAAGTGGAGGAGGGCCACCATGGGCCCACGAGGCAGGGGGCACACCCAGGGGGCAGGGCGCACCCTCCACCCTCGTGGGCAGGTGGTTGACCCCCCTGTTGTGTTCTCAGTGCCAAATATTCTCAAATATTTTAGAAAAAATCATATTTAAACTTCAGGGCATTTGGAGAACTTTTATTTTCAGGGTATTTTTATATTGCACGGATAATCAGATAACAGACAGAAAAATATTTATTTTTATTTTATTTTATATAAATAACAGAAAGTAAAAGTGGGGTACAGAAGGTTGTGCTTTCTAGTTTCATCCATCTCATGGTCATCAAAAGGAATCCACTAACAAGGTTGATCAAGTCTTGTTAACGAACTCATTTCGAATAACATGGAACCGGAGAAATTTCGAATAACACTATGTTACCTCAACGGGGATATGCGCATCCCAATAATAAGAATATCATATTTCTTCTTGACAGTAGGAAGAGGAAATTCAAAACCTCTAAATATAATCGATGGAATTTTTCCAATAGAGTTGATACTGTCAACTTGAGGTTATTTCCTCGGAAAGTGTACTGTATGCTCATTACTATTAACATGAAAAGTGACATTGCCTTTAGTGCAATCAATAACCGCCCCTGCAGTATTCAAAAAGGGTCTTTCAAGAATAATAGACATACTATCGTCCTCGGGAATATCAAGAATAACAAAGTCTATTAAAATAGTAACGTTTGCAACTACAACATGCACATCCTCACAAATACCGACAGGTATAGCAGTTGATTTATCAGCCATTTGCAAAGATATTTCAGTAGGTGTCAAATTATTCAAATCAAGTCTATGATATAAAGAGAGAGGCATAACACTAACACCGGCTCCAATATCACATAAAGCAGTTTTAACATAATTTCTTTTAATGGAGCATGGTATAGTGGGTACTCCTGGATCTCCAAATTTCTTTGGTATTCCACCCTTAAAAGTATAATTAGCAAGCATGGTGAAAATTTCAGCTTCCGGTATCTTTCTTTTATTTGTAATGATATCTTTCATGTACTTAGCATAAGGATTGGTTTTGAGCATATCAGTTAATTGCATACGCAAAAAGATAGGTCTAATCATTTCAGCAAAGCGCTCAAAATCCTCATCATCCTTTTTCTTGGATGGTTTGGGAGAAAAAGGCATGGGTTTCTGAACCCAAGGCTCTCTTTCTTTACCATGTTTCCTAGCAACAAAGTCTTTCTTATCATAACGTTGATTCTTTGATTGTGGGTTATCAAGATCAACAACGGGTTCAATTTCTACATCATTATCATTACTAGGTTGAGCATCATTATGAACATTATTATTAGCATTATCACTAGTTTCAGGTTCATTACCAGATTAAGTTTCAGCATCAAAAATAGAAATATCATTTGGATTCTCAGGTGTTTCAGTAATAGGTTCACTAGAAGCATGCAAAGTCCTATCATTTTTCTTTTTCTTCTTTTTAGAAGAACTAGGTACATCTATATTATTTCTCTAAGAATCTTGCTCAATTCTCTTAGGGTGGCCTTCAGGATACAAAGGTTCCTGAGTCATTCTACCAGTTCTAGTAGCCACTCTAACAGCATTATCATTATCTTTACTATTCTAATTCATTAAGCAAATCATTTTGAGCTTTAAGTACTTGTTCTACTTGAGTGGTAACCATAGAAGCGTGTTTACTAATAAGTTTAAGTTCACCTTTGACATTAGCCATATAATCACCCAAGTGTTCAAGCATATTTAAATTGTATTTCAATTGTCTACCAAAATAAGTATTAAAATCTTCTTGCTTAGCCATAAATTTATCAAACTCATCTAAGCATGGGCTAGCAAACTTAGTGAATGGGATTTCAGCTTTATCATATCTATAGAGAGAATTTACCTTTACTACCTGTGTCGGGTTATCAAGACCATGAGTTTCTTCAATAGGTAAAGGATTAAGATCATATGTTTCTTCAACAGGCGGTAAATTAAGACCATGTATTTCTTCAATAGGAGGTAAATTCTTAACATCTTCAGCTTTAATACCTTTTTCTTTCATAGATTTCTTTGCCTCTTGCATATCTTCAGGACTGAGAAATAGAATACCCCTCTTCTTCGGAGTTGGTTTAGGAATAGGCTCAGGAATTGGCTCCGGAGGTGTCCAATTATTTTCATTTGTCAACATATTGTTTAATAAAATTTCAGCTTCATCCGGTGTTCTTTCCCTGAAAACAGAACCAGCACAACTATCCAGGTAATCTCTGGAGGCATCGGTTAGTCCATTATAAAAGATATCAATTATTTCATTTTTCTTAAGAGGATGATCAGGCAAAGCATTAAGTAATTGGAGAAGCCTCCCCCAAGCTTGTGGGAGACTCTCTTCTTCAAGTTGCACAAAATTATATATATATCCCTTAAAGCAGCTTGTTTCTTATGAGCAGGAAAATATCTAGTAGAGAAGTAATAAATCATATCCTGGGGACTACGCACACAACCAGGATCAAGAGAATTAAACCATATCTTAGAATCACCCTTTAATGAGAATGAAAATATTTTAAGGATGTAAAAGTAACGAGTTCTCTCATCTTTAGTGAACAGGGTGGCTGTATCATTCAATTTAGTAAGATGTGCCACAACAATTTTAGATTCATAACCATGAAAAGGATCAAATTCAACCAAAGTAATTATATCAGGATCAACAGAGAATTCATAATCCTTATCAGTAACAAAGATGGGTGAAGTAGCAAAAGCAGGGTCAGGTTTCATTCTAGTATTTAGAGATTGCTTACTCCATTTAGCTAATAACCTTTTGAGTTCATTTCTATTTTTGCAAGCTAAAATAGCGAAAGAAGCTTCTTGATCAAAAACATAACCCTTAGGAATAACAAGTGATTCTTCATCATCACTTTCATCAGTATCATCAGATTCAATATTTTCAATCTCTCTAGCCCTAGCAAGTTGTTCATCAAGAAAATCACTAAGTGGCACAGTAGTATCAGGCATAGAGGTAGTTTCATCATAAGTATCATGCATAGCAGAAGTGGCATCATCAATAACATGCGACATATCAGAACAAATAGCAGAAGCAGGTGTAGGTGTCGCAAGCTTACTTAAAACAGAAGGTGAATCAAGTGCAGAGCTAGATGGCAGTTCCTTACCTCCCCTCGTAGTTGAGGGATAAATCTTGGTTCTTGGATCTTTCAAGTTCTTCATAATGATAAGCAGATATATATATCCCAAGTGACTCAAAGAATAGAGCTATGCTCCCCGGCAACGGCGCCAGAAAATAGTCTTGATAACCCACAAGTATAGGGGATCGCAACAATTTTCGAGGGTAAAGTATTCAACCCAAATTTATTGATTCGACACAAGGGGAGCCAAAGAATATTCTCAAGTATTAGCAGCTGAGTTGTCAATTCAACCACACCTGGAAACTTAATATCTGCAGCAAAGTGTTTAGTAGCAAAGTAATATGATAGTAGTGGTAACGGTAGCAAAAGGTAACAGTAATAAAAGTAATGTTTTTGGTATTTTGTAGTGATGATAGCAATAGCAACGGGAAAGTAAATAAGCGAAGAACATATAATAGGCAATGGATCAGTGATCGAGAATTATGCCAGATGCGGTTCATCATGTAACAGTCATAATCTAGGGTGACACGGAACTAGTTCCAGTTCGTCAATGTAATGTAGGCATGTATTCCGAATATAGTCATACGTGCTTATGGAAAAGAACTTGCATGACATCTTTTGTCCTACCCTCCCGTGGCAGCAGGGTCCTTACGAAAAAAACTAAGGGATATTAAGGCCTCCTTTTAATAGAGAACCGGAACAAAGCATTAACACATAGTGAATACATGAACTCCTCAAAGTACGGTCATCACCGGTAAGTATCCCGATTATTGTCACTTCGGGGTTAACGGATCATAACACATAATAGGTGACTATAGACTTACAAGATAGGATCAAGAACACTCATATATTGATGAAAACATAATAGGTTCAGATCTGAAATCATGGCACTTGGGCCCTAGTGACAAGCATTAAGCATAGCAAAGTCATAGCAACATCAATCTCATAACATAGTGGACACTAGGGATCAAACCCTAACAAAACTAACTCGATTACATGATAGATCCCATCCAACCCATCACCGTCCAGCAAGCCTACGATGGAATTACTCATGCACGGTGATGAGCATCATGAAATTGGTGATGGAGGATGGTGATGATGACGATGGCGACGGATTCCCCTCTCCGGAGCCCCGAACGGACTCCAGATCAGCCCTCCCGAGAGGTTTTAAGGCTTGACGGCGGCTCCGTATCATAAAACGCGATGATTTCTTCTCCCTGGTTTTCTCTCTCTCCGAAACTCAATATATGGAGTTGGAGTTGGAGTCGGAGAGGCAACAAAGGGCCCACGAGGTAGGGGGCGCGCCCCCCACCCTCGTGGACAGGTGGTGGGCTCCTGGCCTTCATCTTTTGCAGGTATTTTTCATATTTTCTGAGAAGTGGCTCCGTGAAGTTTCAGGTTATTCTGAGAACGTTTGTTCCTGCACATAAATAACACCATGGTAATTCTGCTGAAAACAACGTCAGTCTGGGTTAGTTCCATTCAAATCATGTAAGTTAGAGTCCAAAACAAGGGCAAAAGTGTTTGGAAAAGTAGATACGTTGGAGACGTATCATTTGTCTATGTATTCACACATGTATTTGGGTTTCTGGTCAATACAATTCTAGCATGAATAATAGACATTTATCATGAATAATAAGGAAATATAAAATAAAAACTTTATTATTGCCTCTAGGGCATATTTCCTTCAGTCTCCCACTTGCACCAGAGTCAATAATCTAGATTACATTGTAGTGATTTTAACACCCATGGTGTCTTGGTGCTGATCATGTTTTGCTTGTGGAAGAGGCTTAGTCAATGGGTCTGCTACATTCAGATATGTATGTATTCTGCAAATCTCTATGTCTCCCTCCTCGACTTGATCACGGATGGAGTTGAAGCGTCTCTAGATGTGTTTGGTTCTTTCATGAAATCTGGATTCCTTCGCTAAGGCAATTTCTCCAGTATTGTCACAAAAGACTTTCATTAGACCCGATGCACTAGGTATTACACCTATATTGAATATGAACTCCTTCATTTGTTGCTTCTAAAGCATCTATGTACTCTGCTTCACATGTAGATCCCGCCATGACGCTCTGATTGGAACTACACCAACTAACAGCTCCACCATTCAATATAAATACATATCCGTTTTGTGACTCAGAGTCATCCGGATCAGTGTCAAAACTAGTATCGACGTAACCGTTTATGACGAGCTCTTTGTCACCTCCATAAACGAGAAACATACCCTTAGTCCTTTTCAGGTACTTCAGGATGTTCTTGACCGTTGTCCAGTGATCCACTCCTGGATTAATTTGGTACCTCCCTGCTAAACTTATAGCAAGGCACACATCAGGTCTAGTATACATCATAGTATACATGATAGAACCTATGGCTGAGGCATAGCGAATGACTTTCATTTTCTCTCTATCTTCTGCAGTGGTCGGGCAATGAGTCTGACTCAACTTCACACCTTGTAACACACGCAAGAACCCTTTCTTTGACTGTTCCATTTTGAACTTCTTCAAAACTTTATCAAGGTATGTGATTTGTGAAAATCCTATTAAGCGTCTTAATCTATCTTTATAGATCTTGATGCCCAATATATAAGCAGTTTCACCGAGGTCTTTCATTGAAAAACTCTTATTCAAGTATCCTTTTATGCTATCCAGAAATTCTACATCATTTCCAATCAACAATATGCCATCCACATATAATATTAGAAATGTTACAGAGCTCCCACTCACTTTCTTGTAAATACAGGCTTCTCTGAAAGTCTGTATAAAACCATATGCTTTGATCACCTCATCAAAGCGTATATTCCAACTCCGAGATGCTTGCACCAGTCCATAGATGGATCGCTGGAGCTTGCACACTTTGTTATCACCTTTAGGATTGACAAAACCTTCTGACTGCATCATATACAACTCTTCTTTAAGAAATCCATTAAGGGATGCAGTTTTGACGTCCATTTGCCAGATTTCATAATCATAAAATGCGGCAATTGCTAACATGAATCGGACAGACTTAAGCATCGATACAGGTGAGAAGTCTCATCGTAGTCAACTCCTTAAACTTGTCGAAAACCTTTTGCGACAAGTCAAGCTTTGTAGACAGTAACATTACCATCAGCGTCAGTCTTCTTCTTGAAGATCCATTTATTCTCTATGGCTCGCCGATCATCGGGCAAGTCCACCAAAGTCCATACTTTGTTCTCATACATGGATCCTATCTCAGATTTCATGGCCTCAAGCCATTTATCGAAATCTGGGCTCGTCATAGCTACTTCATAGTTCGTAGGTTTGTCATGGTCTAGTAACATGACTTCCAGAACAGGATTACCGTACCACTCTGGTGCGAATCGTGCTCTGGTTGACCTACAAGGTTCAGTAGTAACTTGATCCGAAGTTTCCTGATCATTATCATTAGCTTCCTCTCTAGTTGGTGTAGGCATCACGAGAACGGTTTTCTGTGATGAGCTACCTTCCAATTCGAGAGAAGGTATAATTACCTCATCAAGTTCTACTTTCTTCCCACTCACTTCTTTCGAGAGAAACACCTCTAGAAAGTTTCCATTCTTGGCAACAAAGATCTTGCCTTCGGATTTGTGGTAGAAGGTGTACCCAATTGTTTCTTTAGGGTATCCTATGAAGACACACTTCTCCGATTTGGGTTCGAGCTTATCAGGCTGAAGCCTTTTGACATGAGTGCCGCAACCCCAAACTTTAAGAAATGACATCTTAGGTTTCTTGCCCAACCACAGTTCATACGGTGTCGTCTCAATGGATTTAGATGGTGCCCCTTTAACATGAATGAAGCTGTCTCTAATGCATAACCCCAAAACGATATTGGTAAATCGGTAAGAGACATCATAGATCACACCATATCTAATAAAGTACGGTTACGACGTTCGAACACACCATTACGCTGTGGTGTTCCAGGTGGCGTGAGTTGTGAAATTATTCCACATTGTTTTAAATAAAGGCTAAACTCGTAACTCAAATATTCGCCTCCGCGATCAGATCGTAGAAACTTTATTTTCTTGTTACGATGATTCTCCACTTCACTCTGAATTTTTTTGAACTTTTCAAATGTTTCAGACTTGTGTTTCATTAAGTAGATATACCCATATCTGCTCAAATCATCTGTGAAGGTCAGAAAATAACGATATCCGCCACGAACCTCAACACTTATTGGACTGCATACATTGGCATGTATTATTTGCAATAAGTCATTAGCTCGCTCCATTGTTTCGGAGAATGGACTTTTAGTCATCTTGCCCATGAGGCATGGTTCGCAAGTATCAAATGTTTCATAATCAAGTGATTCCAAAAGCCCGTCTGCATGGAGTTTCTTCATGCGCTTTACACCAATATGACCTAAACGACAATGTCACAAATATGTTGCACTATCATTATCAACTTTGCATCTTTTGGCATCAATATTATGAATATGTGTATCACCACAATCGAGATTCAACAAAAATAGACCACTCTTCAAGGGTGCATCACCATAAAAGATATTACTCATATAAATAGAACAACCATTATTCTCCGATTTAAATGAATAACTGTCTCGCACTAAACAAGATCCAGATATAATGTTCATGCTCAACGCTGGCATCAAATAATAATTATTCAGGTCTAAAACTAATCCCGAAGGTGGATGTAGAGGTAGCGTGCCGACGGCGATCACATCGACTTTGGAACCATTCCCAACGCGCATCGTCACCTCATCCTTAGCCAATCTTCGTTTAATCAGTAGCCCCTATTTCGAGTTACAAATATGAGCAACCGAACCAGTATCAAATACTCAGGCGCTACTACGAGCATTAGTAAGGTATACATCAATAACATGTATATCGAATATACATTTGTTCATTTTGCCATCCTTCTTATCCGCCAAATACGTGGGGCAGTTCCGCTTCCACTGACCAGCCCATTTGCAGTAGAAGCACTCAGTTTCAGGCTTGGGTCCAGCTTTGGGCTTCTTTCCGGGAGTGGCAACTTGCTTGCCATTTTTCATGAAGTTTCCCTTCTTTCCCTTGCCCTTTTTCTTAAAACTAGTGGTCTTGTTAACCATCAACACTTGATGCTCCTTCTTGATTTCTACCTTCGCAGCTTTGAAAATTGCGAAGAGCTCGGGAATTGTCTTGTCCATCCCTTACGCAGTGGTCGGTCATTGAGTCTGACTCAAACTTCACACCTCGTAACACATGCAAGAACCCTTTTTTGACTAATCCATTTTGAATTTCTTCCTAACTTTATCAAGGTATGTGCCTACCTGGCATGGATATCCCCAACACTCTAGGCCGACCCAGTTACCATTTTATTGTTTTAAACCCTAAAAAAGGTGTGCACGATGTGGTTCGATTCGAGCTCCTCCCGGTTTAGTACTGTCGTGGCTTTGTCACGGCAGATGTCCTAGAGAAAGGACTTAGTCGTGGAGCCATCGCGATGGGTTAGCTTGAAGGGGTTAAAGTGGACACAGGGACGCAAGAGAGTTTATACTAGTTCGGCCCCTTCGATGAAGGTAAAATCCTACGTCTAGTTGTGATGGAATTGATGGGGTTTCGATGACTAGGGAGCAAACAAGCTTCGCCGATGTCTCGAGTTGTTGTCTATCTCCCTGAACCGCCGCCCGGTCGTCCCCTTATATACACGGGTGACACCCGTCGGTTCATAGAGTCCCAACACCGGTCGATATTCGTATTCCGGGTTGGTCTCTCCTTATTCCTAACTTACAATACAAGTTTATATACAAATCCCGGTTTATAGCTACAAGTCTTGAACCGGCTACGGGCCTTAGGCTCTCATCTGCCTTCTTGGGCTTTATCACTCTTGAACTACTGATGAAGTTGACCCGGCCCAGATAGGCCGGTTTACGCCCAGCAGTAATATCCCCAACATTAGGCCCCAGATTGATTTGAACGGGTTCATGTCAATCCTTTAACAAAAGCTTCATCTTCAACATCTTCTCATAAATTGGTAAACCGCCATGATGTCATCTTCTCTGATTGCTGTAAACTGGAGTGACGTCACCTGTCATAACGAAGCTATCCATTATGCTTCTTTGTTTAATAGATCTGCGGAAATCGAGGCGACAGCTCCGTTTCGTGGCCCCTTGATTGTCGCGCCTGACACATGTTCTTTTGCCTTATAAATAGGACTGAAGGGTCATTTCTTTTCTCCCCTTCGTGCCTTTCTTCTTCATCTTCCTCGCGTCGCCAGCCTCGGAGCTCCGCCGCCGCCGTCGACCTCTGCCTCAACCTTGGCCGCTGCATCAACCTGGGCGCACCAGAGCATTGCGGCAACCTTCCGCGTCTTCCTCAGCTCCGGTAAATCTTCTATCCTTTCCCCCGCAGATCTGACCTAGGGTTTCACAGTTCTTCAGTGTTCATCGTCTGCCTCTTGCTCATACGATAGATCTTTAGATGACTCCGCAAATCTTTATTCTGTGCAATGGTAGCTGTTTACCCTCCGCCTTCACTTACACATCTCAAAACCATAGATCTGTATGTACGTCTTGCTCATTGATTCGGTACTGCTCCCTTTGGACCTCTGAATATTTATCTTTTTTCTGAACTTGCTTCAGATGCATCGCTGTAGAGAAATCTTACGAAATCTGTTTCTATAAACTTACTCATCTGCTTCAATGTTTAAACCAGGCGGTTTAACCTTGTAGAAAAAATTTGCCAAACCGGTATATACCATTAGTCCCCTTGTTGAACCGCCAGATGTTGTTGCTTCATAAAACTCCGGTTCAGATAGATCTGTCTCCGGTTTAACATTGCACATACCAATGTACCTTGATCAAATGCATTTTTGAACCGGGATCTTCTACCTTGTAGATTCCATCATGGCCAAGCAAGTATATGAGTGCAAATGGGTTCCTTCTCGCATCACAGAGGCTCAGCTGGACGATCTAGTCCTGATCGGCGCTTTAGGCAGCAAAGATACCATCCATTGGAGGGCTCCTGGCAAAGAATGCCCTCCCACTCCTCAAGAAGGAGAGGTTGTTGTTTTCGTAGATCACTTAGCTCGGGGCTTTAAGCCGCCCGGTTCTAAATTTTACTGGGATGTTTTGGCCGATTTCCAACTCCATCCACAAGACACTGGCCCCATTAGCCCCCAAGTGCCAAGTTGAATACTTGTATTGATCTTGGGACTTTGTAAGTAATTGAAAGATGAAGATTGAATATGCATTAGCCCCCAAGTGCTAAGTGCATAACTTGTTATGTGGTTGGTACTTCAATCCTTGTACCGTTTGTTGAAGCATATAACTGTCTGCATGCAGGCGGAGCTGAAGACGAAAGAAAGCCAAGTCGCCGATCTCCAAGAAAATCTGAAAACCCAACAAGCTGAAACCTCCAAAGCAAAAGAGGAATTATCCACGCTTTAAGCGCCATGGAACAGCTTAAGGAGAGCTTCAAGAAGAAGCGGGCGGATTGGGCCACTGAAAAGTCCGCTTTAATCAAACAAGCAGAGGATGCCGAGGCTGCACTAAAACCAGTGGCGGATGAACTGACCAGCATAAAGCGGCACGTGCATGCCATGACTACTGCTATCTTTGGTAAGCCAGTTTGACTTCTGAATTGGCTCTGCCTTCTTACAGAGTGCCGGTTTATTAACCCTTTATGGTATTTCAGGGACACGCATTGGTCACTTGGGGTCAGATGTGCGGAAGAAACTGAAAGCCGCCTATACATTGGTTGAACAATTGTATACTGGTGCCCAGCGGATCATCTGTACCGCATCCCATAACAAACCGGCGCCCACTTTGATTCAAGACACTCTGATGAAACTGTCGGTGCTTCCTGCTGCCCGGGTTGAAGAGCTGAAGAAATCTGCTGCTCGAACCGGTGCGATCAATGCCTTAATCCGGGCAAAAGCCTGGGTGCCGGATTTTGATCCTATTGAAGCGGCTCAGGGCTATCCCAGCTTGAAGGAAGACGGGTCAGAGTTTGGTGAAGCGGATCTGTGAGCAATAAACCGGGAGGTACGTCCGCTAGCTTGTCAATTGGCTGAAGAAGCAGACTTGTCTCATTATCAAGCCCAATATGACAATCAGAACAAGCGAATAGCTGCACCAATCCATGAATCGGAAAATCTGATCCCTCCAATCCGTAAGCATACTTAGCTCCCGATATTGACCCGTCCTTGCTGATCCATGATGAAGCTATTTTTCAAGCATTAATGGGAATCGACTGGACAGCTGTTGATTTCCAGCCACTAGGTAGAGAAACGGAGGCTGAAGCGGCGCAGGATGACCCACAACCATCAGGCCAGGTTGGTGACCAAGCTTGAACCGGAAACCGGTTTTAAAACTGCCTCTCCTTTGCGAAAAACAATGATATTATTATGGGCACCGTGTTGCCTTGTAATAGGCTAGCTGATACTTTTGATGTTGATATGTCTTCGTGCATAATTTGTTCTTCCTGTGGTGATGAACTTTCCAAAGCACTTTCTGCAATAAGAAACTCTTCAAGTGCCACCGCGGTTGTACCGTCAGGCGGAATATGATGTCTGCATATATGAAGTCAAAACATCCAATTTTTTTAAGTATATGACCAAATTTTTGAGATACATAATACCTGCCATCGTTGAGCGTGAAGTTGGCTTGGCCAATCTTGAAGCGGAGTTTTGCAAACCCACACTGTTGGAGGAGATAACAGCTCCTGTATATATATGACGCTGGTTTACCATGTAAACCGTGCCGGGTTATAATAAACACCGTGTTACTCCATAAGAGGATGTTAACAACAAGGATCAAACTGGGCAAATAGTCTCCGAATTGACGTGAACTGTGTTCCGTCAATTGATTGGTTGAAAACTTTGTCGGTTTTAAAAATACGCAATAAAAAAGAAAAAAGTAGCTTGCAAAGAAAAGTGCAAAGCAAAAGCAATGACAAAACTGTTTGCAAAAAAGGTTTATTTGAGCTGATCAAATGGCGTTACCATGGCCGAACACGACCAAGCTCCCGTTAGGTGTAACTATGGTTCTAGTCAGCCAGGTCCCCAAATGAAACTGTGGCATTTATGCCGACCAAGTGGCATGGCAATGGTTCGGGTTCGACCAAGCCCCCAAGTGATTCTGCGGCCTTAGGCCGATCAAGAGGCATGACTGGTTCAGACGTGACCAAGTCCCCAAGTGATCTGGTGGCTCTCGCCTATCAAGAGGTATGGTATTGGTTTGGACACGACCAAACCTCCAAGTGATATAACATGATGCTTTTAAAAAGCGAACTCAAGGGGTAAACCGGAGGCCGCTTTAGAACAACTCCGTGTAACCACACATGATGTAAAAGAACAGATACCCCGCTTTAGTTGAGGTTCCGGTTTATTATATTTAATCATAATATATACATCGTTGTAATATGTACATAAGTAGAACCAATGGCTCAGGTATAATAAGGTCGAAGATGAGCTATGTTCCACGGCCTGTTGGTCTCCTCCTCTGATGTACGTGAGTCCTTATGCTCTCAAATATCGATCAGATAGTATGACCCGTTGTGCAGATTCTTGCTGACCACGAAAGGCCCCTCCCAAGGTGGGGATAACTTATGCATATCAGTCTGATCTTGGATGAGCCGAAGCACAAAATCTCCTTCCTGGAAGGTTCTGGTTCTGACTCGGCGACTGTGATAACGACGAAGATCCTGTTGGTAAATCGCCGATCGGGCGGCTGCTATGTCACGCTCTTCATCCAACCGGTCCAAAGCATCTTGCCGTGCTGTCTCGTTGTCCGCTTCAATATAAGCCGTCACATGAGGTGAATCATGACGGATATCACTGGGGAGAACCGCCTCCGCTCCATAAACCATGAAGAACGGTGTGTATCCTGTTGACCTGTTGGGTGTTGTATTGATGCTCCATAACACAGATGGTAATTCTTCTACCCAACAACCCGGCGTTCTCTGCAAAGGAACCATGAGCCGGGGCTTGATGCCTCTCAAGATCTCTTGATTAGCTCTTTCTGCTTGACCATTGGACCGTGGGTGTGCCACTGATGAAACGTCGAGCCGGATGTGCTCCCGTTCGCAGAACTCCTTCATGGCACCTTTGGACAAATTGGTACCATTATTTGTGATGATACTATGTGGAAAGCCAAACCGGAAAATCACTTTTTTAATGAACTAAACCGCCATGGCCGCATCACACTTGCTAACAGGTTCTGCCTCCACCCACTTTGTAAACTTGTCAACCGCCACCAGGAGGTGGGTCTTCTTATCTTTGGACCTTTTGAAAAGGCCCGACCATATCCAGCCCCCAAGTCGCAAACGGCCAAGTAATTGGAATCATTCTCAATTCTTGAGCTGGTACATGAGCACGTCTTGAGAACTTTTGGCAACCATCACATCGTCTGACCAGATCCTCTGCATCAGCATGAGCAGTTAACCAATAGAAGCCATGGCGAAATGCTTTAGTCACTAGAGATTTTGAACCGGCATGGTGACCACAATCTCCTGCGTGGATCTCACGCAAAATTTCACGGCCTTTTTCAGGAGACACACATCGTTGAAATGCTCCTGACACACTGCAATGATGCAACTCGCCGTTGATAATAGTCATGGACTTGGATCGCCGGATTATCTGTCTGGCCAGAGTCTCATCCTCTGGTAACTCGCCCCGGTTCTTGTACACCAGGTAGGGAAGCGTCCAATCCGGAATAACATGAAGAGCTGCCACCAATTGAGCCTCCGGATCACGAATAGCCAAATCCGCTTCACCAGGGATCTTGACCAACGGGTTGTGCAGCACATCCAGAAAAACATTGGGCGGAACCGGTTTGCGCTGAGAGCCCAACCGGCTTAAAGCGTCTGCCGCTTCATTTTTCCGCCGGTCCACGTGGTCCACCTGATAGCCTTTGAAATGACCTGCAACAATATCCACCTCATGACGATATACCGCCATGAGTGGATCCTTAGAGTCCCAAGTGACAGACACTTGCTGAGCCACGAGGTCCGAGTCACCGAAGCACTTAACTCGACCTAGATTCATCTCCTTAGCCATCCGGAGACCATGGAGCAAGGCTTCATACTCAGCTGCATTGTTAGTACAAGGGAACATTAAGCAGAGAACATAACAAAACTTATCAACTCGTGGGGAAGTTAATACGACTCCAGCCCCCGAACCTTCTAATTACCTGGATCTGTCAAAATGGATGGTCCAATATGTGTGATCCGGCTTTTCTTCAGGTGCTTGCATTTCCGTCCAATCATTGATAAAATCAACCAGTGCTTGAGACTTAATCGCCGTCCGAGGCACATACTTCAAATCGTGCGGCCCAAACTCTATAGCCCACTTGGCAATCCGGCCAGTTGCTTCCCGGTTCTGGATGATATCCCCCAAAGGAGCAGAACTGACCACCGTAATTGGATGCCCTTGGAAGTATTGTTTAAGCTTCCGGCTTGCCATAAAAACTCCATACACCAGCTTCTGCCAACGCGGATACCTTTGCTTGGACTCAATGAGCACCTCGCTGATATAATAGACCGGACGTTGAACCGGATGCTCCTTACCTGCCTCCTTTCGCTCCACCACAATAGCCATGCTGACCGCCCGAGCATTAGCAGCAACATATAGCAGTAACGGCTCCTTGTCAATGGGAGCGGCGAGCACATGCGGATTGGCCAATTGCCGCTTTAAGTCCTCAAATGCTTCATCAGTAGCAGAACTCCAGACAAACTGATCCGTCTTCTTCAACATCTGATACAAAGGGATTGCCTTCTCACCAAGACGACTGATAAACCGGCTTAACGCGGCAATCCGGCCTGCCAGGCGTTGAACATCATTTATACACTTCGGTTTAGCTAGGGAGGTGATAGCTGTGATCTTCTCCGGATTAGCCTCAATTCCCCTATTGGACACCAGGAAGCCTAACAACTTGCCCGCCGGTACACCAAAGACGCATTTGTCCGGATTAAGCATCATCTTGTATGTCCTCAGGTTATCAAAAGTTTCCTTTAAATCACCAATCAGAGTCTCCTTCTCCCTGGATTTAACCACGATATCATCCACGTAGGCGTGTACATTACGGCCAATCTGTTTGTGTAGACAATTTTGCACACAATGTTGATAAGTTGCCTGGGCACTCTTGAGCCCAAAGGGCATAGGCACATAGTAGAAGGCTCCAAAGGGAGTTATGAATGCCGTTTTCTCCTGGTCCTTAACTGCCATTTTGATCTGATGATAGCCAGAATATGCATCCAAAAAACTTAAACGCTCACAACCCGCCATAGCATCAATAATTTGATCAATACGGGGGAGGGCAAAAGGATCTGCTGGACAAGATTTATTAAGATCTGTGTAATCCACACACATGCGCCAGGTGCCGTTTTTCTTAAGGACCAGCACCGGATTGGCAAGCCACTCAGGGTGAAAAACTTCAATAATAAAACCAGCTGCTAAGAGCCTGGCTACCTCTTCTCCAATTGCCTTGCGTCTTTCTTCGTTAAACCGACGGAGGAACTGTTTCACCGGTTTGTATTTAGGATCCACATTAAGGGTGTGCTCAGCGAGTTGCCTCGGTACACCTGGCATGTCAGAGGGCTTCCATGCAAAAATGTCCCGATTCTCACGGATGAACTCGATGAGTGCGCTTTCCTATTTCGGATCCAAATTAGCACTGATGCTGAACTGCTTGGATGAATCGCCAGGTACAAAGTCAACAAGCTTAGTTTCTGCTGCCGATTTGAACTTCAGGGCCGGATCATGCTCCGTAGTTGGCTTCTTTAATGGAGTCATGTCCGCAGGATCAACATTGTCCTTATAATACTTCAGCTCCTCGGTGGCACAAACCGACTCTGCATAGGCCGCATCACCTTCCTCACACTCCAAAGAGATTTTGCGGCTTCCGTGAACCTTTATTGTCCCCTTGTGACCCGGCATCTTGAGCTGCAAATACACATAACAGGGTCGTGCCATAAACTTGGCGTAGGCCGGTCGCCCAAATAGGGCGTGATATGGACTTTGGATTTTCACCACTTCAAACATCAATGTCTCCGACCTGGAATCATGATCATCCCCAAAGGCCACTTCCAGAGCTATCTTACCAACAGGATATGCTGATCTGCCAGGTACTACACCGTGGAACACCGTATTAGACGGTTTAAGATTTTTATCTGTCAGCCCCATACGACGGAAGGTCTCATAGTACAAGATATTAATGCTGCTACCTCCATTCATGAGCACCTTGGTGAACTTGTAACCTCCCACCTGAGGCGCCACCACCAGAGCCAACTGACCCGGATTATCGACCTGGGGAGGGTGATCATCTCTGCTCCATATGATTGGCTGTTCAGACCAACGTAGATAACGGGGTGTGGCCGGTTCAACAGAGTTGACCGCCCGCCTCTGAACCTTCCGGTCTCGCTTGTCCAAGCTAGTAGTGAAGACATGGTACTGCCCACTATTCAACTGCTTTGGGTTGCTCTAGTAACCTGACTGTTGCTGCTGTTGGTTGTAACCACCCCAGTTGTTCTTACTATTTTGACCATTATGTCCGTCCGGATTACCATTAAATCCTGAACTGGAACTTCCTCCACCGTAACCCGGCCCGGATCCTGAGCCACCGCCAGATTCATGATCATACCGGAAATTATTAGAATTCTTGAACTCCTGCATAATAAAGCAATCCTTCCAAAGGTGGTTTGCTGGCGCCTCCTTCATCCCATGTCTTGGACAGGGCTGGCTTAGCAGATAGTTTAGACGGTCTGGGTTAGGGTTGGGTGCCCCATTATGATTTTTCGGTTTACCTTTGCGTCGCTGGCCATTGTCCTATGCGTTGGTATTAGCCACAAAGTCCATGTTACCATCCGCTTTACGCTTGCCTCCACCACCATTGCCTGCCCAGTGATGCTGCTGACCTTTGGAGTTGCTGTTCCTCTTTCCCTTCCCTGTCTTGTCATCATCAGATTCGGGATCCTTGGTACTATCAGAATCAGCATATTTCACCAAAGCGGCCATGAGGGTCCCCATGTCAGTGCAATGACGCTTCATCCGTCCCAACTTCAGCTTCAGGGGCCCAAACCGGCAGTTGCCTTCTAGGGTTAATACTGCGGTGTCAGCGTTGATGCGGTCTGATGAGTGCAACACTTATGAAACCCGGCGCACCCAATGAGTCGTTGATTCTCCTTCCTCCTGGACGCATGCAGCTAAGTCCACTATCGACATACGCTGTTTACATGTATCCTTGAAATTGCTGATAAACCGGACTTGTAATTGGGCCCATGAACTGATAGAATTAGCCGGCAAGCTTTTTAACCAAGTACGGGCCGTTCCTTCAAGCATCATGGTGAAGTATTTCGCACACGCCGCGTCATCCACATCAAGCATCTCCATGGCCATCTCATAGCTCTCCACCCATGTCTCTGGAGGCTGATCCGCCGTGTAATTTGGTACCTTGCGCGGGCCCTTGAAATCCTTGGGCAGGCGCACATTGCGTAAAGCGGGGATAAGGCAAGGCACCCCCAAAGAACTAGAAGTAACCCCAGGTTCGATCGAGATGGTTGGACGAACCGGCGTGAGCTGCCGAGCCTGATGCTGTGTGGCTAACTCGGCCTCCCTGCGCGCTCGGGCCCGGTTCACCACCTCCTGAGCGTTATCAGCACCACCCGTCGGGTTGTTGCCATGGGGTGCTCCACGTCGTTCGTTACTCGACACTGCCGGTTCATCCATATGTCTGCTATAGCTCCGGCTTGCGCGGGGGGTCGAGTGGATTCGGTCGCGGCTGTACGAGTATGCTTCCTGTTGGACCAAAGTTGTCCTCAGAAACTCCTTGACCCGTCGCGTCTCTACTGCCTGCGGCGAATCACCCTCAATTGGAATGGCCTCCAGCCGTGCAGCAGCGGCAACGAGATTGTCCATCGGGTTGGAGTAGTGACCCGGAGGTGTTAAAACAGCCTGAGGTATAACGGTGTTTTGACGAGGCAGGTCCATCTGACGAGGCTGAACCGGTGCACTGGTCCCGGGAGCTTCCGCCCGGTTTCCCTCCAGCGGATTGCCGGTTCCTACTCCTGGAGTATTGAAAAGGTCTCTGGCCTCAAAAACCGGAGGCAAACGGGATCGGTACTTCCTTCTCATGACTTCCTGCGACACACTCTGGTCCAACATGAGCCTGTAGGCTTGTGCGTCTAAAGCGGCCCGCTCCGTGGCCATCCTGGTGTCCTCAGCTGCCAGATCTGCCTTGGCCTGGGTGATCTGTTCCTTCACTTTTGCAATCTCAGCGTTGTGAACGCCCTGATCCGCCGGATTAGCCTCCGCCATAAGCACAACCAATGCATCAAATAGCTCTGATAGAACTTGAGCCGGCGGGCGCACAGGGCCTCCTGCCCCGGCAGCCGTCGCCGCTGCTGAATCGGAGGTTGTTGCCGCAGCGGTCGAAGAATGAAGCGCTGCTTGTGTGCCAGTCATGAATATTCCAACCCGGTTGGGCAGATCAGAGGGGTCCGGAATACTGTCGCCATCGGAACAGCCCCCAATCCGGCTGTCTTGTAGCTGATAAAGAGATTCGGTTTCTCCGGTCGATGACTCGTCATCGGAACAAACGACGGTATCGCCGCGAGATTCCGATCCATCCTCATAACTTCCTCCATGGATGACTCCCATGAAGGCACGCTTCATGGCCGGTTTAACCCGGGCGGATCGTGCACGCTGAGCCGTCTCGACGAGGTCGGTGCAGATGTTCGGCTCAGGGCCCGGTTCACCGATCTTGCCAATGAAAACGTGAATGCCACCAAAGGGGACCCGGTACCCGTACTCAATTGAGCCGACCTCGGGGCCCCAGCCTGCGTCGTCGATGTAGAACTTGCCGCGACGACTCTTAGTCATCTGACCTACAGCATAGCCCTCGAGTCCTTCAAAGCGGCCCTCCAAGAACCGAAAACCATCGTGCGATAGCCCCACAGTGGGTGCCAACTGTCGTGGCTTTGTCACGGCAGATGTCCTAGAGAAAGGACTTAGTCGTGGAGCCATCGCGACGGGTTAGCTTGAAGGGGTTAAAGTGGACACAGGGACGCAAGAGAGTTTATACTAGTTCGGCCCCTTCGATGAAGGTAAAAGCCTACGTCTAGTTGTGATGGAATTGATGGGGTTTCGATGACTAGGGAGCAAACAAGCTTCGCCTATGTCTCGAGTTGTTGTCTATCTCCCTGAACCGCCGCCGGGTCGTCCCCTTATATACACGGGTGACACCTGTCGGTTCACAGAGTCCCAACACCGGTCGATATTCGTATTCCGGGTTGGTCTCTCCTTATTCCTAACTTACAATAGAAGTTTATATACAAATCCCGGTTTATAGCTACAAGTCTTGAACCGGCTACGGGCCTTAGGCCCTCATCTACCTTCTTGGGCTTTATCACTCTTGAACTACTGATAAAGTTGACCCGGCCCAGATAGGCCGGTTTACGCCCAGCAGTAATATCCCCAACAAGTACCGAGCGCACTAAGTGGGCTCCTTAGTTTTATTTCTTAAATTGTGACGCTGAAAAAATGCAGTTGTTTCCTGTTTGGTTTTCGTTTTCTATTTTACCCCTTTTTTCTTTCTTAAATGCGTGAACTTTTCAAATTCGTTATTTTCCTCAAGATCAATGATCTTTTTTTTTAATTTGTGAACTTTTTCTTCAAAACCTATGATCTCTTTTCAAATTTAATGATTTTTTTTTCTAATTTGATGATTTTGTTTCAAAATTGATGGACTTTTTTGTCAAACTTGATGAATTTTTTTGAAGTTGTAATTTTTGCAAAATTGAGGAACTTTTTCAAATTGCTGATTTTTTTTCGAAATTGGTACCTTTTTTCAAAATCGATGAAGTTTTTTTCAAAATCGATGTCCTTTTACAATTTTTCACAAACTTTTTCAGATCGCTATTTTTTCAAAATTCACGAACCTTTGCTCAAATATATGACTTTTTATAAAATCCTAAACCTTTTTTATTTCATAATATATTTCAAAAGTATTTTCAAACCGTTTGGTTTTTTCTACTAGACCAACAACATAAAAAAACGAAAAACAAAAACTAGCTGGCGGCCGAGCGAAGCGAGCCGCAGAGCAGCTGGAGCGAGCGGGGAGCAGGCGAAATCATTAATTAAGGAGTACTCGTTGCAAAGAACACTCCACTTTCCCAGGTCCCGACAAGTGGCGCACATGCAACATGCTACTTGTCGCAACCTGGAAGTTTTTCTTTTTTCGTAGATCCGTTTATTCAAAACATTTTATCTTTTAAACCGTGCGTCCAAATCTCGAACCGTTTTCACTATTGAATTCCTCGCGTCGAGATATTCAAAACTAGATCCCATGTTGATAGGTTTGGACGAACTTTTTTTCACGAGAAAACCGGACGAAAAAAACCAAAACCGGGAGCATGGTTTTTTTTCCTTTCCGAAAGAGGCACGCCCGTGCCTCTCGCGAAAATCACGCCCGTGCCTTTCGTGAAAGCAAAACCGTGACTCTCGTGGAAGGAAAAAAACAGAAATCATGTTTTTTTTCTCGTTTCTGAGAGGCACGGCCGTGACTCTCGCGAAAGCACAACCGTACCTCTCGCGGAAACAAAATCGTAACTCTCGCGAAAGAAAAAAAACAAAAATCCATTTTTTTCGTTTCCGAAAGGCACGGTCGTGACTCTCGCTAAAGCATAACCGTGCCTCTCGCGAAAAAAACCGTGACTTTCATGAAAGAGAAAAAAAGAAAATGTGTTTTTTTCTCGTAATTTTTTTTAAAATATTTTTTTAATCGAAAAGCTAAGGAAGACCGGGGAAAAACCAAAGCGTTAAAAAAACCCAAAAAAAACCGTTTAAAAAGCCGATAACACGTGTGGAAAAATAAAAAAATAAAATCCGAAAGAAGTGTCCAAAACGCGACACGTGGCGAATGACTGAGAACGCTCCAAATGACGCTGATCGTTGCGAGGCAGCTCTCGTTAACTAGATGCTCCCGGGAGCAGGCGAGTGAACTCACGTCGCTGGGCCGCATGGAAAACCAGCAGGTCCAACTTAATTGTGTGGTTGGGCCTCGAAGCTGCTGCACAAGCCCAACTAAACGGACTATTTATGTAGACCCCCCCACCTCCTCCCTCATTCCTCAGCCACCACACCGATCTAGGGTTTCCTGCTAGGGTTTTAGTCCTTCGTTTCCAGCGGCGGCGCAAGATGGGTGAGAGAGTGAAGGGAACCGTGAAGTGGTTCAACGTCACCAAGGGGTTCGGCTTCATCTCCCCGGAGGACGGCAGCGAGGACCTCTTCGTCCACCAGTCCGCCATCAAGGCCGACGGCTACCGCAGCCTCAACGAGAACGACGTCGTCGAGTTTGAGGTCATCACCGGCGACGACGGCCGAACCAAGGCCGCCGACGTCACCGCACCAGGAGGAGGTGCGCTCGCCGGCGGCTCCCGCCCTGGCGACGGCGGTGGTGACCGCGGGGGTCGCGGCGGGGGTGGCTACGGTGGAGGCGGCTACGGCGGCGGCGGCGGCGGCTACGGTGGTGGTGGCGGCGGCTACGGCAGCGGTGGCGGCAGCTACGGCGGCGGTGGCGGCTATGGAGGTGGTGGCGGCGGCGGCCGCTACGGAGGAGGCGGCGGCGGCGGCCGTGAGTGCTACAAGTGCGGCGAGGAGGGCCACATCTCCAGGGACTGTCCCCAGGGCGGCGGCGGCGGTGGCGGTGGCTACGGAGGTGGTGGCGGCCGTGGCGGTGGTGGCGGCGGTGGCGGCTGCTTCTCCTGCGGCGAGTCCGGCCACTTCTCGCGCGAGTGCCCCAACAAGACCAACTAGACGGCTTTGCCCGTCATATCTGAGTGCCCCGTTCCCCTTCGCTCCTTTTCCTACCGCCTGACTCTGCAGCAAGTCATACCTATACCTATCAGTATTAGTATATGTCGCCGTAGTGTTCCCCGTGCTTCTCGTAGGAAGAAGAACCGACGATGCGAGCTTGGTTCCAGAAGTATTGTTGGTGGCGTGTTGTTCGTTTGAAGTTATCTTGTGTCGTCTGATGGGGACAGACTGATCTATCTTTATGTATTGGATTGAATGGACTAAGTTATGCAAGTCAAGTTATGCTGTCTGATTTTGATATCATTGAAACTTGCATGTTCTTTTCATTTTTCCAGAAACAAAAACAGCTGATCGTTTTTCAGTTCGCGCGGATTCGTTTCTCCAGTTGTTGGGTCTTCGTCTGCATCTCAGAGCGTGCTCCTCTGGGCGTCCAGGCTAGAATGTTCATTGTTTAGTAGCATGCTTGAGTGCTATTGTTCAGAGATTAGTATTAGTATATTTGTTCAGATATTAGAATTTTTTCATGCGTCATATTTCAGTCAGATTGTGTTCAATGCATGAATGAACAGCCCCACTATTTAGATGTGTGTACTGAGATCACAAGAAGTTTTGGAAGCTATGTTTTGCTTACAGTTTCTCTATGCTTTTTGTTCCTTAGTCTGTCAGCTTGCATCATTGTTCAGTATATCGTGGTTTTCATAGATTAACTATCTGTCTTATTGTACAGTCATTTCTCATTTCATTATTCTGTTTGTTATTCACTCAATGAGCTCTTGCCTGGCGATGGCTTCTTATGTCCAGTATTTTTTTCATATAGTTTTTCTTTCATAGTCAAGCCCATTCAGCTCAGTATTTTAGCACCTCACTTTTCTTCAGTTTTTCATTCTTCACAAGCGATAAATCACGCTGAAGGCTCTACTTGCACTTCTTTTGGTCTCTCTTTGTCTTGAAGCTCTTATTCAGTTTTTAGCCTTTTAATTCGGCTTCACCAGTTTCTTTGTTCCTTGTAATTTCTGTTTAAAGTTTCTCAAATTTTATCCATGGCACATAGCATTATTTATTCATATTGCGGTAATGATTATGATCCATCCTTTTGGAAGTGACAAACAAAGAAGCACCCAGAGCTAGACACTTTCTTTTGCATGGTCAATCTTTTTTTCATTTGCATGGTTGGTTTTTGCATCGACGGTGAATTTCAAGTGCAATCAAACTGTAAGTCAGTCACCTTGGTTCATTTTGTACCGATGAATGGGAAACTGGAAATTAGCGTTTGCTTTCTACTCCCTCCGTTCCTAAATATTTGTCTTTCTAGAGATTTCAACAAGTGACTACATACGGAGCAAAATGAGTGAATCTATACTCTAAAATATGTCTATATACATCTGTATGTGGTAACCATTTGAGATCTCTAAAAAGACAAATATTTAGGGACGGAGGGAGTATGAAGTAGGGCCAGATGGCTTTTTCTCTCTAAAATTGACTGGCAATTGCATTTGTAGCCATGGAACACACACCTTTGCTGATAGTCCAAGTAGCATACTTTTGTTAGCTATTCAGAAAAGATGTTGCTCTATTTCTATCTCATCAGTATTAGTGTGTGTTTCTCATCAGTATTAGTGTGTGTTTCTTCAGTCTTTTCTCTGTCAGTGTTTAGATTTCAGTGCTATATCAGATATATCTTCACCAACGCAGCATTTTATCGAACATGCAAGTCTATCTAGCTTTTTTTCTTACATTTTGGCCTCAAGAATTTGTGCCGCTATGTTTTCTTTTTCCAGAGATGATCACGTGTATGTAGTTTACCGTGTGCCTATTTAGTTGTAGTGTCAAGTGGCAGGTCATTGTGGGATGAATGTTTCTAGAGTATGATCTGTAGTAGACTATTAAGAATCCTGAAATCTTGGATTGTGGTGGCAAATTAGTACTCTGCATGTGTATTAATATGAAAGTAGACTTGTCAATTTAATTTCAATTGGTGATGCTTATCATGTGCATTCTGAGATCAACAGCCGATGGATCTTGAATTCCAGGGCCTAGTTCTGAATCTGTTACATTGGCCAACGAGCTCAGTGAGTTACATGTCAACAATTTACTCTAGCATGGTATATTTGAACTTGGCTGGCTGGGCAACTTGTACCGTTTATATGGTTTTGTATTTCTTTTTGCGAATATATTTGGTTTTGTATATACATGACCTGATTTTATATGCTTGGCTGAAAGTTGCACTGGTAAATTTCATGTTGCTTGTTTCTCAAGAGTGTTGTCTGGAGGTTTGGTTATTTTTTTTTGAAACGGGCAAAAGATTTGCCGCATATATTAATTAAGAAGGAGAAGAATGTTTTGTTACAGGCCCGCAACTACAAGGATTTTACTCTCCCGGAATGATGGTCCCTAACTTTTTTGCGCCTGCGGCGACCCAGAGTTTAGTTTCAAGCTTGATGTTGTTGAGCAAGATTGTTGGCGAAGAGGACTTGTTGCGGAAGACCCTCCCGTTTCGTTCATTCCAAATAGACCAAGATATTAGCATGGTAAGGGAAGCCCGGGCCTTGCGATTTGGCATGGAGATGTTGGAGCGGTTGACCCACCAATCTTTGACAGATTGCTCAAGATGACATGTAGGAGTGTGAAGGTGCTCAAGGTGTAGCCATTCATTGACCAAATTCTAGAGGCGAATGGTGAATCTACATTTGTAGAAGAGGTGGGCGCCGGACTCTTGTACACGCTTGCATAGGGGGCAAAGGTCGCAATTTGGCCACCCCCGCTTTGCCAGTCTGTCAGCTGTCCAAATCCTATCTTGGATAGCCAACCACGCAAAGAACTTCACTTTAGGCGTCACCCAGGCTTTCCACACCGCATGTGGCATCGGAGAGTGTGTAGAGCCCATGAATTGTGCCAAGTAAGCGCTTGCCGACGAGTATTGTCTGTTCTTAGTGTGCTTCCAGATGATTTCATCTTCGATGTGCTCCACAAGATGAAAGCTATTGATGAGAGTCCAAAGGTTTATGAATTGCCTAATGTGCTCGACGGTGAAGCTTATTGTGATCTTAATCTTGAAGATCCATGCATCATTGAGGAGCGCATCCTTGACTTTCTAATTTTTCCTCGAGGATGCCTCGAAGATAAGAGGCGCGATTTCCTTAGGCTTCCGGTCTTGAACCCATGGAGCTTCCCAAAAGGGGGTCCTCGCCCCATTACCAACCGTGATTGTTGTGCATGCGTAGAAGAGGTTGAGGTCCATCTCATCGCAAGGATTTTCCATGCCGACCCACATTCTCGTTGGTTCCTTCTACTTGAACCAAGGCCATCTCAGTCTTAGGGCTCTTGCAAATTTTGTTGTGTTCAGTACTCCGAGTCCTCCCCTCTCAAAAGGTCGGCAGACCATGTCCCAGTTGACCTTGCACTTGGCACCAGTCGTCCTGTCTGCGCCGGACCAAAGGAATGCCCTCGCAATCTTGTTTGTGCTGTGTAGGATGCTCGGGGGGGCAATCAACGGCGTGATGTAGTAGACCACTTGCGAGGCGAGTGAAGATTTGACAAGTGTGGTGCGCCCTATGGTGGTGATGTTGTTACCCTCCCATGGGATGAGCTTAGCCGCCGCCTTGTCCTCTAGGAATTGAAAGTCTACTTTCTTGAGTTGTCACACTGAGAGTGGAAGCCCCAAGTATCTCATCGGAAAGGAAGCCCTCACCGCCGGCAATCTTTGGGTGATATGCTCGAGGTTTAGGTGTGCACATTTGATTGGGATGAACGAGCTCTTGCTGAAGTTGGTTTGGAGGCCTGAGACCTCACCAAAGCCTTTGAGGATGGCGGCGAGGTTGTCAATGTCTCGCTTAATGGGCGCCATGAATACCGCGGCATCATCCGCATACAGGGAGGTTTGCATGATAGTGCCTCTACCCCGGATCTTGTGGAGTAGCCCCTTTCTTGTAGCCAATTCGAGAAGTTGTTGAAGGGGGTCGATAGAGATGACAAATAGAAGAGGTGACAAGGGGTCCCCTTACCTGAACCTGCAGCGGTGGAAGATTGCGGGGCCGGGCACCCCATTGAGGAGAATCCTGGATGATGAAGAGTTTAGGAGAGCAGCCACCCAATTGCGGAACTTGCATGGGAAACCCCTCCTACGCAGGAGATCGAGGATATACTCCCAACGCACCGAATCAAAAGCCTTGCGGATGTCAAGTTTGAAGAGGAGAGGAGGAGGAGGTTTGGTTATCATGAATATCAAAGGATGAAAAGAGCAACAGCATAATAAGGTCATTTCGTTTACCTCTGCATGATTTTAGTGTGTTTCTTCAGTCTTTTCTCTCAGCTTTCACTTCAGATGTTAGTGCGAAAACACCCACAGCTTATCAAATCCATTTCTTTAAACGCAACAGCGTCGCTAGGTACGTCCTTGTTCTTGGCTCCTTTGACTCCAGCCCCATAAGCTATTCTTTCACCTGCCTTTCAAATTTTACAACATGCTATCCGTCTGTTTTACCATTTTGCCTTGGGTTTTTGTGTCACTTCTGTTGAAGGCGGATGTTGTCAGTTTTCCAGATTGTGAACATGAGCTGGGGAGGAATTATTCAGTTTCAGCTTTCATGAAACAGAAAAGCTAACCAGCGAAATAAGGTTTTTGGTGATCTCCAGCGAACACCCTTCCTCGGCCTTCATACTCATCCAACCCCCGCCCCCACTTTCCTCATCCTCACCACTCTCTTCTAGGCAGGCCCCTGCGATCTTCGGCCATTCTCGTCGTTTATCTCCTGTGGTCGAGGTTTGCCTGTAAGTCTCTATTCTTGCCACCGATCTATCACGCAGTCCTTGACGACGAGAATGGAGCTCGACTTCTGATGTTCTTCCCTCCCAAGATTCCCTGTGGTGAGCAACGCCACTCTTTCCCGATGGAACCAGACAGCAGCCGAGGAGGCACTGCATCGCTCGAACTGCCATGGATGGACTTGCTTTAGTTCCTGGATCTGTCGGCGTGCCTTGCAACCGTCGTTGCCCCTCCAGGAGATCGACGCTAGCGCGGCGACCTACGACTTGGCTTGGAGCCCCTACGGCTAGCTGCTCGCCATGGCCGCCTCCGGCCGCCGCAAGGAGCTCCTGTGCCAGATCCAACACCACGCAGGTTGCTCCCAAGCCTCCAACCTCCGTCCGCCTCGAAGGACTGCGGCATGGTGCTCATCCTTAGGTTCTCCCCCTGCTCTCTCCCTCCCTTCCATCTTTCTTCTGCTTTTTGTGCTCCCAATTGGTGTGTGCTTGCTGGTCTATGGCCATGGCCGGTCCTTGTGTGCGCACTATGCGATGGACCGCAGCGTGGTGCTCATTCCCTTGGGTTATTCTCCCCCTGCTTGCTCCCTCCTTTCCATCTTTCTTCTTCTGTTTTTTGTGCTCCCCATTGGTACGCACTCTGTGCTTGCTGTGCTTCCAGTTCATAGTAGTTCAGTAGTCTTTACACAGGTTTCTTCAGATTTCCAACGTGAACGAATTTATTTTTATGCCAAATACCAGCTATGTTAGGCTATGAGGATGGGCCAACTCATATAATAACATAATGGCAAATCCAGATTTGTTGTCATGGCTATATCATGCGAATTGTATGCTTTCTATCATGGCAATTCACCAATACCTTTTCCTTTTTGTTGCGCTACACTGTGAGGTATCTAATATTTTATATCAGTATGCAAGTTAGGTACTGTTTGGTATTGCTTCGCTCCACAACTCCGCTCCCGGAGTTGGCGAAGCTGCAGTTCAAAATGGCGGAGTTATAGTTTCCCCGCTCTGTAGATTTCGGGAGTGGGTGATTATTGAACAGGGCCTTAGTCTAGTTGGCAAATTCACATTAGGTGTGTAGATAGTGTGGACAAACTGCCATGGCAAATTCACATCAAGCATTAAGATAGTTTTTAGTTGGCAGTAAACTGCCATGGCACTTTTTTATAGTCTCCATCTACTAATACAAGGCCAGTTCACATTTTTATGTCTAATTTGACCATTAATTTTACCAACAAAATTTGAGTTATATGCCATAAGAAGTACGTTACTAGATGCGCATATGAAAGAACCTTTTGATAATATATTCTACTCCCTCCGTTCCAAATTAGTTGACTCAGATTTGTCTAGATATGGGTATATTTAGACATGTTTTAGTGTTAGATATATCCGTATCTAGATAAATTCAAGTCAACTAATTTGGAACGGAGGGAGTATATGACAGACAACCCATATTTTCTTGACCAAAATTATCAGTCAAAGTTTGAAACAAAAAATGAAGTGGTCTTGTATATTAAAATGGAGGGAGTCTAATTTTGCCATGTTACATGGTTGCAATTGGTGAAGGCACTTTCCACACCAATTTTTACAATCAGTAAACTGCCATGGCAATTAGTCTTTCTTTTTGCAATGACATCTTACATATTTTTGCCATTTTATACTGTTGGTGATCGTTGTTGTGAATGCAATTTTCACCCTTCACAGTCCGTAAAATTGCCATGGGCCTTGTATATAAAAATGGATGGAGTATAATTTTGCCATGTTACACAGTTGCAATTGGTGAAGGCACTTTCCACACCAGTTCTTACAAACTTTCATGGCAATTAGTCTTTCTTTTCGCAGTGACACCTTACATATTTTTGCCATTTTATATAGTTGTTGATCGGTGTTGTGAATGCAATTTTCACCCTTCACAGTTCATAAAATTTCCATGGGCAATTTAGTATGCTTTTTTGCCAAGAGTCCATGACACCTTATATATTCTTTTTGCACGGATTTTTCATAAAATGTGTATCCAACACATGGCAATTTTTGGAAAATGTTTGTTTTTGATCATTAGCATTTTCTTAAAAGAACAAATGTTCTATGCAACATGGCAAGTTTGAAATATGTTTTTCAAATGGTCACAATCTGTTCTTTTTGTTATTATTATTTAATAGATGTCAATTATTAGTATTAAGAGATGGCCCTTTTATTATTAAGAAATGGCCTTTTATTATTAGGAGATGGCATTTTTGTTTATTAAGAGATGCATTATTTATTTATTAAGAGATGCATTTTTTATTTATTAGGAGATTCCATTTTATATTAAGGTATGACAATTTTCTATTAAGAGAAAACATTTTTTGTTTATTAAGAGATGCCATTTTTTTATGAAGAGATCGACATTTTTATATTAAGATGTGACATTCTTATATTAAGATGTGACATTTTTATGATTAAGAGATGGCATTTTTCTTCTTCTTTGTTACATTTTTTGGAAAGGGGCGCTTTATTACTTAAAAGTTTTAAGCATTACATCCGGCCTCTGCATAACTAAGATGCATAAATAAGATGCACACAACCAAAAATATATAGACGTTCAGAGCAACATGGCAACTCAAATTATAGGACCACGGCAAGTGTAAATATATTTTTTGTATATCCATGGTGAATATATGATATTAGAGGACGGCATGTTTCAGAAGTTCAGAGCATGGATTTTTTAAAATATTTATTTTAAAAAAACTAGTCAAAAGATTTACTATTTTCATTGAATACAGAAGTATTAGACATTGTGGCCACAAGCCAGATTACAAAACATCACACTCGCGGCATTAGAATACGCAAATACTTCGCTCCAGCAAGTCCTCATAGATTACATTTCTCTATGAGATAAACACACCATTGGTCATTGAACTCTCATGCGATAAGCACATTGGTCATTCTTCTCTCAAAATGTGATGAACCGGTCACAACGCTCAATTTTATGAGCAAACTGGTCATTCTGCTGTTTCCGGCCGTAACGGGCGCTGAGGTGGCATGCTGACTCGGCATTGGACCCATGCCCACAGCACATGCACATACCAGAGGTCGGGATTTTATGCAAGAAGGGCCCTGGGAAGATGTGGAGCATAGTTTGGACACTGGGAGGATTTTTTGCTCCTTGTTCTTGACAGGAACTCGACGCGAAGCTATCGAGCCATGGGCTCTCGTCGGGATCCAGGAACACTGCCGCCGACCGCCGCCGCGCCATGGCCGTCACCGAGGCCGCTCGCGCTGAGATGCAGCACGCCATGCCATGCCCCGACGCCACTACCGTAACACACGATCTGCAGCACTACTACCATCGCCATCATGCGCCGCCTGCGCCTTTGCTACCACCGCCGACGAGCGCGACGGCGAACCCATTGCGTCTTTCGCTCAGTGACCGGTCCTGGTGTGGCGTGGTGTTCCCTCAATTGGGGTGGAGGTTCCTTCATCCGCTAGCCCGCTGTAACACGCGAAAATATCTTGTGGAGCTGAGGCTCATGGACACCCCCTTATCTAGCCATCTAATTCGCATCGTGATTCTTGCAAGTACTTTTCTCTTTTTTGTTTCTCTCATATAATTTATTTTTTACAAATAAGCACCGGTGCTTAAATAAACATTGATTTATTAATCTAAGCATCTTTCCTAAGCATCTTGCATTGTATAAGACTGGTTGTTGTTGGGTCTGGAAGATCATACCCGATAGTTAGTTAGTCAAATTTTTTACCGTGACCCAGCATGATTACTCACGTGCACGTGTCACAGTATGATTGGGCAAAAGACCGACTGTCCTCAAATGAAAAACAGCCGACTGTTGAATAGACAGTCGAGAAGAACATATTTGAATTTTGAAACCAAACAAAACTGGACCCAATAGAACAAGTTACTCCAACTCCCGAGGAACATCACAGCATGATGAAGATAAGCAGGTTTTATACGGCCCTGATTACTGTATTTCGCACTACTACTAGGCCAAATGCTACTCCATTTCGGGACTCCTGTTACTCCAACCAAGTAGCGTGCCCGGCTTCTGCAAGGGAGTGGCAATGATGACGGCGCGCATTTGGCTTAATTCAGTGCTTGTAGTCGTCGCTAGTAGTTTATAGATTTAGATATAATTTTTATTATTTATGATGTTTGTTGTACTATCATGATTGAAAATAAATAGATCGAAAATTTTCTCGTAAAAAAACACCGAAGGATCCCGGCGACAGATTCAGCCCGTCTAACCAGTCTTGATTCGTCCCTCAAACCATGTGCTACGACCCCAAATAATGAAGTTAAAATACTCTGCGTGCAGGATCATGGTCCCAGATCTTCAACAGCAAGTGTAATTGTTTAGCATGCCAATGCCCACTTTTATATGTCTTTGTAGTAGTATTCGTGTAACTGTCGACCTGTCTGACTCTGCTGTTATATGTAGTGGTACTCGAATCCAATGCTCGCTTGGAAAATGCAACTTGACCTCTATGCATCCTTGCTAAGCAAGGCTCAATGATTCTCTGTCATGATAGAAGGAAAATTTAATCACTTGTGCTGTCAATCCCTCCCATTACGTCCGCATGTCATGATATAAGCTTAATCTGAATTCAGCAGTCTCTGAGTACTTATTAAGAAACAAGGCACGTAACTGGATATTCAATTCGGTGACCAGACTCATCTGCACCCGGCGAAAAAAAAAATTGAATTTTTTTAGGTGCAAGATGTTCTGATGCGTGATGTTCGTGCCTAATTTCAGTTTTTTCAGACATCTGAGGAGCTCATGGCAAAAAAGATAAAATCAATCAAAATAGTACATGAACAGCAAACTCTCTTACAACCACAAAATTTGTCCTTTTTTACTAAGAGCTACTGAAATGTCCAAACTCCACTAAGTTTGTCATGAACTTCAGGCACATGAGCATCTAGCATCACAAAAAAATTCAGATTCTTTTTTTCAATTTTAAACGAATTTACTGTTTGTAACTTCCTGATTAAGACTAGAAGCTCCATTGGAGAGCTTAGTGCAAAGTGGTGTGTTTTGCCTTAGATGAAGGGAATCCAAAGACTTAGGAATAGACCAAGCATAATGATGCCATGAATTTTGGAGCTCCTTCCAAAAATATGACCTGCAAATGGAGTCAAGGCGCGTGCATTGCTGTCTAGAACACCTGGAAGTGACATAATTCATATACACACTGAACAAGTCTTTCATAGCTTACGATGACTTATTATCTGCCGTTTCTTTAGCATTTTTTCATAAGAAATCTAATAGCCACTCCCACATGTATGAACTAAATTTCTCGATTTCATGTGTTCCCGAGCATTTGTCGGTAAAAGGACGGGTCTGTCACGGGTCCGTGAAATGATGGTAGAGTCATCATGGATCCGTGGAGGAGCAACTTCGTCGTAGGGCACATACCACTATCACAGATTCATAGTTCAGTTCATTAGACATGCCAATAAAGGCATGCACAACGAAATCGCGTACGGCGATCATCATGATGCTACAAGGGCAGAGAGACATACTTACTACTCCTTCCTAAATAGTATTCCCTCTGTAAACTAATATAAAAGCGTTTAGATTACTAAAATAGTGATCTAAATGCTTTTATATTAGTTTACGGAGTGAGTATAAGCTTTTTAGATATTTCAATATAAACAACATACGGTGCAAAATGAGTAAATCTACTCTCTGAAATGCGTCTATGATCCTGTTTGGTTCAGCTTTTATCGATGGATTCCGCTGCCGTGCAGCAGAATCTGAACCAAAAGGCGAACCCAGCAGAATCCGATTCTAGAAATCCGCTGCCAAAATCTGAACCAAAAGCGAAAGCAGCCCAAGACGTGCTTTCCAAAATCTGATTTCGCCGCGGACCAAAATCTGAAAAAGCTATATCAGTTGGTTTGCCAAATATCCTACATCTTTTTCACATTAGATTTTCCACAGCTGCTTTTAGAAATTCACAGCCGAACCAAACAGGGCCTAGATACATCCGTATGCAGTACATATTGGAATCTCTAGAATGGCCTATATTTAGAAACGGAGGGAGTACAAGGCAAGCGAGTCATCTTCATGACGTTGCTTGCGGTTCATAACATTGGACCAACAATGTCTGTTCACAAGAACATCAACCCCCCTCGGACATGTTACAACTGACAAAAACCCGGATTATTGTCCACAACTATTTTACTTTGAGCCACAGATCAATCACGGTTAACTAATCCAAACCGATAAAGTTAATATTTGGGAGTCAGATAGATACACAGAGAATAATCAATAAGACCAAACAGCAAGCCCCGATTCCTCGAGCAGACCGAACGAAACGAATTTCTTCCATAGCGACCATTCATCCAAAGATGTATCTCAGCTCGTATCACAGATGCGACGAGCCTCAAGGCCGGTCCCCCATATGCATCATGAATCATTTCCAGCAGTAGAACAGGTTTGCGCGCGATCTGTTCAAATCATAGTCACCTCAGGCAAATCAGTATTCAGAAGCACGATCACCGGCCCGTTTTCGCGCGTTTCATCCCGGTGGAGTTGAACGGTGATACACTGGGACTGAGATGGGGGCTTGGGCTTGGGCTTTCCTCCCTTAGAGTGCCATTCAGTATTGCCAATTCTCTCAGCTGTTGCTTCTTGAAGTAATCCATGGATTCATCCTGGTGATACGCAATACCGTTAGCAAGACAGGTAAAGCCGACTCAATTCAAAGAAAAAATGAGGTCATGGAAATGTGGGAACTGCGACAGATAAGATGGTAAGCGACATACTACTGGTTTGAGAAGATCTTCCAGTATGACCACAGCCTGGTTTAGTCGCGCATCAACGATATCCGCCGGGAACTCAGCTTCGATAAGCACATGCAGTGGTTCGTTTAAGTGCTCATAGCCAGGCTTATCTCTAAGCTTGTTTTCCTATTCAATAAAAAAAATCAGCTTTCAGAACCTCTCCAACAATATTTTTGGTAGTCACTGGATGAGAGGAATTGTTAAACACAAGAGTTAATTCTATTAAGCATGCTTACAAAAATATACTCCCTCTGTAAAGAAATATAAGAGCGTTTTCAAAAGGGATGCCACTGAAATAAGTTGTGAAAAACAATCAACACACCATACTATCTAGGCAACAACATGAGAATATAGGCAAGATGAATATAATGAACACACCACATTTTAACTGACAGCTCTACTAAAATATCAAATGTTACGGGGTGAGATACAAATGGTGAGCAAACATAGTATACGGAGCCTAGAAGGGTTGTTTAGACTTTCTGCACTGTTTGTGGGTAAATTACTTGTAGAATTTTCATCTTAACAAGCCATGGCTTGAAGTTTATGACGCTAGAACATAACAAATACCTGAGCAGAACTGGAACCGTTCTTTTACTTCAATCAATACATATGCTGCCCATTACTAGCTCAACATCTATCAGCCTTTTACTGTGTAAGGCATATTGTACTTATAAAAACATGGGAGTTTGCCGGCCAAAAAAAAACATGGGAGTTTTACATCAATCAGAAGAATTCAGGATCAACCTTCAGTTTTACTTGCATATCCAATTTAATTAACAAATAACAACCATACATACTATATCTATATTTTAACGTGCAAAATAAACACTGTAACGGAACACGGTCTTAAAATGTTTCTAGAAAAAAGGTGGTGCTAGAACATTCTAAGAGTGTGAGTAAGCAACAATGAAATGGTGGTTCTAATCTGTGTTTAATTACCTTCACAGTATCTTTCACTGAACCACGTCCACGAATATAGACTCTACATTGTGTTGTAGCTTCAACTCTTTTCAGGGAGTTTCCTCGTGGCCCCAACAAACGGCCAACAAAGTTGAACTAATCATAACAAAAGATTGCAGATGATTTGAATTTAGTAAATCTCATAATCGAGTTAAATAGTTTATCAAAACAGCTTGAGGTGAAAGTATGTCGTACATACATTTGGATACTTTTCTGCTGGAACATCCATCCTGACAAGTTTCTTCACAACAGGGCCGCCAACAACTCCAGGACCACCATTCCAGCCCATGGATGGTGAATGGTGTATCCCCATATGCTGAAGAAAGGCATTTTAATATAATCAATGAAAAGAAATAATATGTAAGTGTTTCTATTTGGCATTGAAGATGGCCAGTGTTGCACATTAATTATTACTCCCTCCGTCCCAAAATAAGTGACTCAACTTTGTACTAACTTTAGTACAAAGTTAAGTCACTTATTTTGGGACGGAGGGACTACATGATAAGAAGTTGTACAAGTCTCTTAGTTGTAATATCAGGAAAACGATATGAATAAAGAGTCCATATATCCGCATCACTTCCTTAACAAAACCCAGGTTGATTCTCTACTGTATTGTCGAATTACGATTTTCATGGGTGGATGAAATTGCTCACAGGTCGTAAAGATCGGTTACAAGAACGACTGGCCGAGGTTTACCTGGTGTCAAGCTTCTATCATTTACATATAATTATCCTCATGGGTAGAACCAGTGATTCCTAATCATTAATCTCGCAGGAATAATTTTGAGATCCAAGGCTTGGATGAAAATCACCATTGAACTAGCAAGAACGTTGTCATTTTCTCAAAAGGAAAAAGCCAAAACATGCCATTCTTGAATTATTCAAAGCTATTAACATCTGTACTGTAACAGTGGCTGTAACTTGATTGGTGCTTTTGAAACCATTCCTATTAGTATGACAATGTATAGCTTTCCTTTTTTCCGTTTCATGTTAATGAACTGGACAGCTGACTGATACTCGGTCTTAAAAGTGGTTCATTGGTTCCTGCGAATTTCTAAACAGCTTCAAGGATAACATGAACTAGTTGGCAGCACTCGTAGAGATTTGCATATTTGAAATAGCCATATTAGAATAAGAAAAAAAAGTAGAGAAAGTAGATGTAATCATGCCAGCATTTCTCTAACAGCTATATAGAACGTTAAGGCAGTTAGGACTTGTAAAACCAATAATCAGAAGATTGTATGAATTTGCACAACCTCTGCATGCATTCCAGTCCATCCCTCCATATCCATTGGTTGACCGTTCATAGGGTGGCCAGCTAATCTTAATGGGCTACCATAATCGAATCTCTCAGGTTCAACAAAATTTGGGTTAGGTGGCAAAGAAGATGCCCGCAGAATTTCTGCATTGAAGAAAACAAGCCAGTACGAAATCCGTTAGTTCTATTTGTGTCACTTTAAATCAGGGAGAAAATGTCCATGCTATGTTTGTATCTATAACCTGGAACTACAACTGGATGTTAGAATTTAGAAATCGCCACTCAAGTAATATAATGGTTAAATTATGATAAAGAAGTGAAAAGTAAGCATGTTAACTGTAAGACATGACTGAGGAACTTAAGGGTGTTAGACTGTCTGGTATTCTTGTTTCGTCAATGAGTTAGTTCTGCATGTTAGACAATCTCTGGCAGCAATTTATGTGATTTACATGAATGCCATCATTTGGGATTCCGAAGTAACGGTATGGTGGAACAAGACTGATAACACATTCTGAAAAGAAATCCTCATGAGCAGCTTTTCATATAAAGAGAACGGACATGATTGTTCAAAGAAGAATAGCAATTTCTTCTGACAAACAGCGAGGATGGCTAAGAATAGCAACTGGGTGAATGTAAACACTCTAATAGCAACTAGAATCTACGGTTACTGGGAACTACATAAACAAATACAGTAGCTTCCATGTAATTTGAAAAAGAGAAAAAGAGAGAGAAGGGAACAGACCTTGGTTTAAAAGCCTGTTACAAAATGGAAGAACTTGCAGGAAGGGAACTAGTTTCTGCCTCTCAGCAAGTAACTCAGCAATATACCTGCAAAGCAAACCATCTCATTAGTAAGATCAACTGCAAGTACCACAGGCACATATTTACTTAAGAGCAGAAAATAAGAGTAGCACCAATAATTAGCGACCTAATCAAAAGTCAAAACAACGAGCACCCTGCAAATGAACTTCACACTACCAGAGGCCAATCGAGGACATCATGCTCATTTATTCGTAACAGCAAGCACAAATCTACCATCAGCAGGCAATATCCCCAAATCCTCAACTTGGGAGATCACTACAGCGTGGGGACATCATTTGACCATCACCAAAATCACACCGGGACGGTGAAGATTAGGCACAAATCTCGCACGACCAGAGTCAAATCTCACGCCCACGACGAGTTTTTCAAGCTAGTAGAATCGTCGCGAAGATAAAAACGAAAACTTCACGGCAGTTCACAAGAGGATGAGGATGGGGCACAGACCTCTCCCTCTCGGAGGCAGACGACCTCATGGGGTTGTGGTGGTGAGGGGAAGAATGGACGCCGGACGGCGAGTACTGGAAGAAAGGGGGCGGCGGGATCCTCTCATCCATGGCTCCCAGCATGAACAAGAAACCAAAGAAGAGCCCTGCAAGATTTCGTTGCAATCTCTGGGCAAGCCAGGGAGCCCAGGGAGCCAAGAAATCTGGAGAAGGGAGGAAGAGGAGCAGCTGGCGGCTATCAAGGCAAATGAATGTGGTGGAGGCCCTATATGGGATCCAATGAAATCTAGAAAAGACAGGAAGGTGCCAAGAACCGAGAAATAAGTGCAGGGATGGGTGGGGATTTGATGATTATATATGCTATGGATTAAACAAAAAGGGGAGGTGATAGCTGGGTTCGCGTCAATCAATTATCGGAGCCCAGGCTGTGCGGGGCTGGCAGCGGCAGCAGCAGCAGCGCTTTGTGCCTGCCCGCTCCTGCTGTTCTTGCTCGCTGTTCCTCCTCCCTGTACTGCAGCGTCGCACGCACCCTGTGGAGAGGGGTTGTGGGCGACCGGTGAGAGGGGGGAAGAGACAAGCCGAGGGCCTTGGATGCTCGCTCGCTGCTCTATGCAGCTGTGTGTCTCTCACCGGCTTCTGAACTTCGGGCTATTCGAGAAGAGAATTCCTTATCTGGCCCTTTCTTAAATTTTGATTTCTTTTTTGGCCCAAAAAACATCTTTTTTTCTTTTTTAACACTTAAATTTATTTTGTTTCCTATGTGCCACTTTCGTTAGTTTTGACAAGTAACAGTATTAAGTTTAACCTAGAAAGACGGTTTTACCCTTTGTGTGGAATGTGACCTGATTATTTACATGCAAACGTAGAGGTAATGTAATATTTTTTGTTCGCCCAAAAAAAAATGATATATTTTGCTGTAGTTCAATAATAAAAAATAGTACTATATATATATATAATAGTACTCGCTGTAGAAAAAAGAATAGTTACTACCCATGTGTACACGATTAAATCATCGTCACATCGTCACGACAACTCGTGGGCGTGTCTGGCCGTGGCGGTGTACTGCCTGAGCGTGCCGGCGAGCATGAGCATGGCGAAGATCTGATGGCTGTACTAGTCGATGTAACTTGTAGGTCGAACTGTTCGAAGTAACGTTTTTATTTCTCTTTCAGGTCAGGAAAAAAAAAGAAAAATGTGCATGAGACATGCACGAAAACACGTGTGCAATCAGATCACAAGGATCTCCTAGCTGTATTCGATTCTGTATACATTACGTATCTATGCAGGATTTTAATTGTTCTCTGTCCAGTATGCCGTCCCTATACTAATTGCTAAAACTCCAAAGCCTTCACAAACATCGCGGAATCCCAGCGCGCGACGTAGAACCCAGCACCGCTGGTGTACACGAGCTCATGGCAGCAGCGTACACGAGCCCATGGCTGCCTCCAGCAACACAGGAGCGGCGCTACCTCTCTTTCCATTTTTGTTGACAAACTACTATTAAGGGCAAAATTGTCTTTGCACGTGCCAGTTAACATTACTGGATGGAAAAATGTATGAAAGTGTCAAATAGGGAACAGAATTTAAGCCAAGGTCCAAATAAGGAAGATTTTGTTTTATAGGGCCAAATAGGGAACCATATTTTAAGAAAGGGCCAAATAAGGAATTCTCTCCTATTCGAGTTTTTCTTTTTCTTTTGGCAGATATTGTCACTTCCATCGATTACTCCTTGATCTAAACGCTTTTATATTTTTTACGAAGGGAGTATATTTGAAAAAGAAGATGATTGCGTGTCTCCTTGACTCCTTGCTTCAGAGTCAACGATACGGAACCATTTCATTTTGACATCTTGATCGGACGGCTATTATCGCTGAGTCGAAAAAAGAATTGACTATTTTTGGTCAAGGCTCATTTATCCGTCCGGTCAACGGCTTTTGATATTTCAAAATCTCAAATCCATACAAAATCATGCACGTAGATCATTTAACGATACATATAGAACAAATCAATGAAAATAACACAAAACAATTCAACAATAAATAATTCAAACCAAAAAAGTACTATATAATTTATAAACATTATTCAAAGTATATAATTCAACCAAAAAGTTCATAGGACATCACGAATCTAATGTTCACTAGCATGAACCCACACATACTCCACAAGACCATTGAGTCAAAGGATTGAACGATATGAATCACTCAATTCCAACATCATGAATCGTGCAATGCAAAAGGATGTGAATATCTTGATCGGACCACTATCATCGCGGAGCTAGAAATAACTATTTCTAATTCAACTGAGTAATAGTCACTCTCGAACGTAAAAACATACTTTAAGCTGAGGAATGGCATAAAAACTAGAGACTAAAACACCATTTTTAAGAAAGGCTTTATGTTTTTCTGGCCAACCTGCTAGGGTTCGAGCCTCATTTCTACCTTAAATTTGGTTGGCCAACCTGCTAGGGTTCAAGCCTCATTTTTATATTAAATATGGTGCCTAGTTCCTCCTAGGATCAAATTGTTTTCTTAATATACAATTTTTAGCTGACAGTCTAGCAACAAAGATATTTAAACCAATTAACTTGACGTGAGTGGGCACTCGAAATGCAACAAATCAACGTGGCTTATCACCCACGACATGGCGCAGAGATGGACCTAGAATAAAAATGATAGGGGTACACCACCATCGAGAATTTGCATCAACGAACTTAAGCATCGGGCGTCATATACATATCAAGAATAGGTTATGTCAAGAGGAAATTAGAAGGTACCTAGTGTCCTGTGCACCTGCAGGTTTACTATAGGACCGCCCCTAACAAAGTGTTGATAATGATCGCCTCAAGCATTGAGGCTGGCCTAATTGCCAGCCTAATTGCATGGTTTGTTCTCTGTGGAGGGTACTGCCAGAATCTGTGGTGCATCATTGTTATCTAATGCTAAAAGGACCTAGATTTCATACAAAGAGGGTGAATGTGTGATTTAAGAAATCTTACAATTTTGGCTCAATCGTAATGTGGAAATTTACTAGGCGAATCTTATCTAGCCCAAATCATAAATATGCTAGGATCAACTAAGTGCACCAATAATACATGTTGAACAACATGCAAAATTAAAGGAAAACTAGCTAGCAATTCAAACTCTGCACCAGACATATCATAATAGCAAATGTGAATTGTGGAATGTAATGTGAACGAGAGATAACTAATGTATTTTCCGAGTTCTTTTGCATCGAACTAAGACTTTATTTCAAGATCATTCGGTTACAGTCTGCGCACAGGCTTACAAGAAGAAAATCGGGGCTCTGCTCTAGCCAGCACTCCGTGCCCTCGGCCGAGCAAGCACGTTACGCACACAAGTGAGCCGGAGTATTGAACTCCCTACTGACATGGTGAACCAAAAAAGAAACAAAATTTGAGGACTATATCATCTAGTTCGTGTAAGATAGGCACTGCAACCGATTGAGAGTTGCCTCGCGAGTTCCATTGGGTGACCAGCTCCATGCTATCAACCTCCATGATCACATGTGACATCCCGCGAAGCTGAGCAAAGATCACACCCTCCCGGAAGGCTAGAAGTTCAGCGATGAAATGATCTGAAATGCCGACTAGCGGCTTGCACCAAGCCCCAATGAAGGATAAATGGGACCAGGAAATACCACCAGCTCTGCCTGTTAGTGCATCCGGGAATATCGATCCATCGGTGTTGATGGTAATCCACCCCGCGTCGAGGGGTTTCTATCCCTGTCCCGCCTGCACCCTAGTGCGACGAACAGGTAAATCCAGCAAAGATAGAGTTTCATGGATCCATTTAACCGCCTGAACTGGATCATATCCATCTTGTTCATGAGTCCACTTGTTTCTGGAAGTCCATATTGCGTGCATTATTGTGATGATCTTGCATTTGGTGTCGTTTGCGAACATGGGATCCAACACAATATCACGCGCCCACGTTAGTGGATGCAGCCTAGGTAGTTGAAGGTCGAACCGACCCTTGGCCGCTATCCAGAACTGCTTTGCATGCGAGCATGAAATAAGCGCATGCATTAAATCTTCATCCATTGACTGGCAAATGTCACAACGTCCAAGTGGTTTGATATGTCGATGCTTCAAGGTCGAGGAGTCTGGCAAGATACCGGCGGAGAACTCTCCACCAGAAAACCCTAACTTTCGGCACCACATGTATTTTCCAAAGTGCTGACCACAACTGTTTATTCGTTGATGAAGTATCTTTAGTCGTCCTTCCTCTAGAGAGCTAAGCTCGTTGCGAGTCATTAGAGAGCGATGCGTTGATTTGACAGTGTACTTGCCTGACTTTTCGAGTGCCCACACCAAAGTGTCTTCCCCTCCAGCTCGATTCAAAGGTATGTTCAGAATTGCCTCAGCATCCGGGAGGAGTAAATTTTGGCGAACAAGATCAACATTCCGGTTTCCAGTGTAATCATCAATCAACTTCGATACGTACTCGAGAGGGGCAGCCCCTAATCGGCCGACTGGTTTCATAGAGACAGTATTGGGGATCCAAGGGTCGTTCCAAATAGAGATAGAGGAACCATCACCTACCCGATGGATCAGCCCTGCCTCCACAGCCTTCCTTCCCGCAATGATCGCTCTCCAGGTCGAAGAAGCACTCTTAGGAATCGAAGCTTGGAGAAAGTTTGTGTTAGGGAAGTATTTACCTTTCAACACCCTTGCACAAAGTGAATTTGGGTTCGTTAGGAGTCGCCAGCCTTGCTTGCCGAGCATAGCGAGATTAAAAACTTGAGGGTCCCGAAAACCCAAGCCACCCTTGATCTTAGGTTATGTCAATTTATCCCAAGCTAGCCACTGTAGGGATCTCTTATCCAAAGAGCTTCCCCACCAGTACTTTGCCATTGGCGAGGTGATAGTCTTGCACACTTTCTTTGTCAGCTGAAAACAACTCATACTGTAGGTTGGGATTGCCTGAGCAATAGATTTTAGAAGCACTTCCCTCCCCGCACAAGCAAGGTTTCGTTCTGACCAGCCAAAAATCTTGTTGCAGATACGATCACTAATGTGGCTGAAAGTACCACTTGTGATTCGTCCAATGGCCGTGGGCAATCCCAAATATCATTCGGAGAACGCCTCAACTGAAATACTGAGAGATTGTTTGAGAGTCTCTCGAAGGGACTGCTCTGTATTGCCACTGAAGAAGATGGAGCTCTCGTCCCGGTTCACTGCCTGACCCGAACAAGTAGCATATATATGAAGAATCTTATTGAGCCATTATGCACTTTGGGTGTTAGCTTTGAGGAAAATGAGACTGTCGTCAGCAAATAAGAGATGACTAACCCATGGTGCTTGAAAGCTCACACGGATCCCCCTGTCAATACGCACACCGCCAAAATTATTGAGCATTGAGGTGAGTCCTTGGGCGCATATTAGAAAGGGATATGGAGATACTGGGAAGACTTGGCGTAGTCCTTTGAACGGGCTGAAATACGGTAGCAACTCTCTGTTAACCTTGATGGTGAATATAATCGATGTCACACACTTCATAATTAGGCTGGTAAAACGATCACCGAAGCCTAGTTTAGCCAACATAGCTTCGAGATAATGCAATTCCACACGATCGTACGCTTTGAGCATATCAAGCTTGATAGCGCAGCTGTAGTTCTTGCCCTTCTTCCTTCTCCTAATAGCATGGATACACTCATAGGCCACTAGAACGTTGTCCGTGATTAAGCGGCCTGGAACAAAAGCGCTTTGTTCTTACCCAATGACCTCGTCGAGGATAAGACGAGCGCGGTTGGCCACTGTCGACGGCGATTTTGTACAAAACTGGGCACAAAGCGATTAGCCTGTACCGTGAGATTCTCTGTGGGTGATGGACTTAGGGATAAAAGTTATTGCCGTATCATTCAGTCCCAAAGGTAGCTCCCCACCATTCAAAAAACTCAGTATTGCCAAAGTGATATCCTCCCCCACGACATCCCAGTGTCGTTGGTAAAAAGTCACGGTGAATCCATCTACGCCGGGCGCTTTGGATGGCGCCATATCGAACAATGCAGTTTTTACCTCGACCGCCATGTACTCCCTCTTGAGTGTATAATTCATGTCAGCGGTTACCCATTGTTGAAAGCATTGCAGCAGCCCCTCCATCAGACTGTAGCCTTGTGATTGGTACATTGCACGGTAGAAGTTAGTGACTTCCTCTTTTACCTCAACTGGATCACTACTCGCATGGCCGTCAGCCAGCTCCAATGAGGTGATACGGTTGGTGTAAGTGCATCTAGTGACCCATAGTGATTTTGGTGTATTGAAGACTTATAGGTTAAGGGACTAATGCGTTTGTGAGTGTACACAGATCTATAAGTCTATGAGGAGTTTGGTATCTATAGAGAAAGTCAACCCCTAAAAATGAATGTCTTCAACTGAAGACTTTGGATTTCTAAAGACTTTGAAAGTGAAGAAATTGGTGTGACCATGAAGACTTGATATTCATGTGAGGAACATGAAGCGTGAAGACTTTTGTTTTTGTAGTTTCATTTTCTCTTTCTTGAGTCATAGGAAACACCGTACTATTAAAGGGGGCCAAGGTAAAACTAAGGAAAAGTTTCCAAGTGATGCTCAACTCAAAATCCTACACCTACCAATCCCTTCGAGTGAAGCCATTGGAAATCTCATATAGTTCAGTCAATTTCTTCAGTGACAGAGACGAAGTTCTTCTGGTCTCTGAGGAATTTGTCCTGACTGAGGAGTTAGGAATTCGCCAGTGCGGATTGCCTACAAGTGAGGAACATGATAGCCCTGAAGAACTTGAACCTCAAATTTCCGACTGTTGATGTGCTATGCGCCAGCTGTCCCAAAATACCTACCCACCTAAGGGTCATATCATTGAAGGGCATTTATGTCTTACCATGTGATACGTCTCCAATGTATCTATAATTTATGAAGTATTCATGCTATTATATTATCAACCTTGGATGTTTTATATGCATTTATATGATATTTTATATGGTTTTTGGGACTAACCTATTAACCTAGAGCCCAGTGCCAGTTTCTGTTTTTTTCCTTGTTTTTGAGTTTTATAGAAAAGGAATATCAAACGGAGTCCAATTGACGTGCCAATTTTTGACGATTTTTTATGGACCAAAATAAGACCTCGGAGTAAAAGAGTTGGGCCAGAAGAGTCCCGGGCTGTCCACGAGGGTGGGGGCGCGCCCACCCCCTGGGCGTGGGCCCCTGCCTCGTGGACGCCTCGGGCACCTCCTTGACGTGAGACCGACGCCAAAAATTCCTATAAATACAGAAACCTCAGAAAATTAACCTAGATCGGGAGTTCCGCCGCCAGAAGCCTCCGTAGCCACTGAAAACCAATCTAGGCCCTCTCTGGCACCCTGCCGGAGGGGGCCATCATCACCGGAGGCCATGGAGGAGGATCCCGGAGGGGCCATCATCGCCATGAAGGCCAAGGACCAGAGGGAGAACCTCTCCCCATCTAGGGGGAAGCCATGGAGGAGGAAGCACAAGGGGGAGAACCTCTCCTCCTCTCTCTTGGTGGCACCGGAGTGCCATCGGGAGGGGAATCATCGCCATGGTGATCGTCTTCATCAACATCACCATCATCATCATCACCATCCTCATCTATTTTACGCGGTCCACTCTCCCACACCCTGCTGTAATCCCTACTTGAACATGGTGCTTTATGCCACATATTATGATCCAATGATGTGTTGCCATCCTATGATGTTTTGAGTAGATATCTTTTGTCTTTGGATTGATTGATGATCTAGATTGGTATGAGTTGTATGTTTTACTTTGGTGCTGTCCTATGGTGCCCTCTGTGTCGCGCAAGCGTGAGGGATTCCCGCTGTAGGGTGTTGCAATTCGTTTATGATTCTCTTATAGTGGGTTGCGTGAGTGACTGAAATACAAACCCGAGTAAGGGGGTTGTTGCGTATGGGATAAAGAGGACTTGATGCTTTAATGCTATGGTTGGGTTTTACCTTAATGATCTTTAGTAGTTGCGGATGCTTGCTAAAGTTCCAATCATAAGTGCATATGATCCAAGTAGATAAAGTATGTTAGCTTATGCCTCTCCCTCATATGAAACTGCAATAGTGATTACCGGTCTTGTTAACAATTGCCTAGGACAATTCCGCACACCGATCCACCATATTCCACACTCGCTATTTATAATATTTAGTAATATATTCTAACTTTATGATAACAACACCTACTTTTATATTTTACCTCTCCGATATCATGCAAAGTTATCCAATTCATACCCACAACGTAGTTTTATTTCTCGTTGCTAGTTGGAAGCAAACGTTTGGTGTACGTAGAGTCGTATCAGTGGCAGATAGGGCTTGAGAGAATATTGATCTTACCTTTAACTCCTTGTGGGTTCGACACTCCATACTTATCACTTCCACCTTTGGAAATTGCTACGATGATTCCCTGCACTTGGGGATTATCAAGCTCTTTTCTGGCGCCGTTGCCGGGGAGCAATAGCGCGGGGTTGATATTCTCGTGTATGCTTGTTTGCTTTCTTCACTAAGTAGATTTTGTTTTTCCTTTTTTTCTGTTTAGTTGTGGGTGAAACATACAAAAAACATTTAAAAGAATGAAAATACCAAAAAAAATTACTTGCCTCTCATGCCTAAAAAGTTTTTCAAAAAGAGAAGTGAATGGAAAGTTATGCATTGAAGAAGTGAGGGTCGACCTTGAGCACTCGTGTTCATACTCACGGAAACAATGTAGAATTTTTCATGGAAGTTTCTCTGTAAATAATTATCCCTTTATATATATCCATTGTATTATAAAAATAATGTGCCAAGCCTTGGTTTTAGGATGATTAGATTGCTTGTTTACTATGTGCAGAACAAAAACAGAAACTTTGGCTGTAGCGCGTGATTTTACATTTTTTACTGGATAGTCAAATGAGTCTGAAACTTTTTGCACATTACTTCTGTATAAATTGTTCAAATTGTCAAATTTATTGCATAATTGTTGGAGTTACAGAAGTTTACTAAACCTCCAGATTACTACAGACTATCATGTTTTAGACAGATTCTGTTTTTCGTGTGTTGTTTGCTTATTTCGATGCATCTATGGCTAGTATCAGGGGGTATGAACCATAGAGAAGTTGGAATACAGTAGATATAGTTCTCATATGAAATTGGAATGAGTCTGAAACAGTACCTAAATGTAGTGATTTGCTTTATTATACTAACGGATCTCACAAAGTTTTTGTTAAAGCTTTGTGTGGATGAAGGGTTCGAAGAACAAGGAGTTACCGATGTGAGAAGAATAAAGAGAGGCAAGATCTCAAGCTTGGGAATGCCCAATGCACCCCAAGTAAATATTCTAAGGATACTCAAGCATCTAAGCTTGGGGATGCCCCGATTGGCATCCCATCTTTCTTCTTCAACAATTATTGGTATATCTCGGTTTTTGTTTTGTTCACATGATTTGTGTCCTTTGTGTTCTTCTTTTTCTCTAAGAACCATGCTAGTATGAGATGTCCCTTCATCAATTTATAGAATACTTCATGTGCTTCACTTATATCTTTTAAGTATGATCGTATAGAATTGCTCTTTGAGCTTCACTTAAATCTTTTGAGTATGGTTTTATAGAATGCTTCTGTGCTTCACTTATACATTTTGAGCTTGGATATTGGTTAGTTTATATTAATTGTAGAATGCTCCATGAACTTCACTTATATCTTTTGGAGTATGAATAATACTATCATCTAAAGCGGGTTTGGAAGAGTGTCAACTTTAGGAACTAGTGATCCCGCAATTCCGAATGAGAAGAATTTTGCTTATGTGGAGAGTAGTAAAATTTCTATGCTCGCAGATCATGAAAAGAATGCTTTATATGATGGTTATATTGTTGAAATCATTCATGATGCTACTGAAAATTATCATGAGGGAGGAATACATGCTTGTAGGAGTTGCAATAATATCAAGTTTCCTCTCTATGTGCTTAAAGTTTAGAAGTTATACTTGTTTTGCCTTCCTATGTTAGTTGATTATTGTTCCCATAAATTGTGCGCTCACAAAATCCCTAGGCATAGGAAGTTGGTTAGGTTTAAATCCGCTAGTCATATTCTTCATGATGCTCTCTTTATGCTTCAATTCTTATCTTTTATGTGAGCATCATTGAAATCATCATGCCTAGCTAAAAGGCATTAAAGAAAAGCGCTTGTTGGGAGACAACCCAATATTTATCCTTATTGTTTTTGTGTGATTAAGCTACTCTAGTAATCATGTTTTATAGCTTTTGTTTCAATAAAGTGCCAAGTAAGACCTTTGGGAAGACTTGGGTGAAAGTTAATGTGATCTTGCTGTAAAAAAACAGAAACTTTGCGCTCATGAGATTAGCTGCCATTTTTTACAGAAGAGTGCTTTGATCCTGATTCTTTTTGCAGAAGATTAATAGACAAATTCCTCACGTCCACCAATTTATTTAATAATTTTTTGAGTAGCAGAAGTATGGTTAGTGTTCAGATCATTACAGACTGTTCTGTTTCTGACAGATTCTGTTTTCATTGCTTAGTTTGCTTGGTTTCTAGTTTTTATGGCTTATATTTCTCAATATAAATTGTAGAAATGATATGGCACAGTAGGAATTGTGTGAGAACAATTATGAACCTTGTCTTTGACAGTGCCAAAGTGAATGGTTTACTCTTTATCATACTAACCTATCTCACGAAGTTCCGTTAAGTTTTGTGTGATTGAAGTTTTCAAGCTTTGGGTGAGATATCAATATGAGGAGAATAAGGAGTGGAAAGGCCCTAAGCTTGGGGATGCCAAAGGAACCCCAAGGTAATATTCAAGGAAGACTCAAGCGCCTAAGCTTGGGGATGCCCCGGAAGGCATCCCCTCTTTCGTCTTCAAAACTATCAGTATATCTTACTCGGAGCTATATTTTTATTCGTCACATGATATGTGTTTTGCTTGGAGCGTATTTTTCATTTTACTTGCTGTTTGAATAAAATCATTGGATCTGAATTATTAAATAAAAAAAAATCCTCCCATGGCTAGTTAATTATTTGACTACTCAGTGTCCTTCACTATTATCTTTTGGAGTAGTTTGTCATTTACTCACGTGATGCACGTATATCCTATGAGTAAATGGTTGAATAATTGAATATCATAAATCTGAATTTATATATGTTTCATATGCTTATACCATGGGGAGTAATGACTTCACACAGAATAAGTATAGGTAGTAAACTCATTGAAAGTTAGCAAACGTAGAATTGGTCACTTGAACAATTCATAAAAGAATATTGAAGGAAGAGAGATTTCACGTATAAATACACTATCTTGGACATCTTTTGTAATTGTGAGCACTCATTAAAATATGACATGCTAAAAGGTTGATGTCGGAGAAGGAAGACAACATAATGGGTTATGTTTTCTTATATCCGAAATAAAGTATATTGTCTTGGATCATCCAACATGTTGAGCTTGCTTTTCCCCCTCATGCTAGCCAAATTCTTTGCACCAAGTAGAAATACTACTTGTGCTTCCAAACATTCCTTAAACCAGTTTTGCCATGAGAGTTCACCATACCTACCTATGGATTGAGTAAGATCCTTCAAGTAAGTTGTCATTGGTGCATGCAATAAAAATTGCCCTCTAAATATGTATGATCTATTAATCTGGAGAAAATAAGCTTTATACGATCTTGTGATGTGGAAGAAATAAAAGCGACGGACTGCATAATAAAGGTCCATATCACAAGTGGCAATATAAAGTGACGTTCTTTTGCATTAAGATTTTGTGCATCCAACCATAAAAGCGCATGACAACCTCTGCTTCCCTCTGCGAAGGGCCTATTTTTTACTTTTATCTTCTACCATTATGCAAGAGGCATGGTGATCTTCACCTTTCCTTTTTACATTTTATCCTTTGGCAAGCACATTGTGTTGGAAAGATCCTGATATATATATATATCCAATTTGATGTAAGTTATCATGAACTATTATTGTTGACATTACCCTTGAGGTAAAAGGTTGGGAGGCGAATCTATAAGCCCCTATCTTTCCCTGTGTCCGATTAAAACTTTGAACCCATAAATACGATGTGAGTGTTAGCAATTATGAGAGATTAAATGATAGTTGAGTATGTGGAGTTTGCTAAACCAAAGCTCTGACATAGACCCTTCCTGAAAATAAGATGAATTGCAATTGTTTGATGACTGAGAATATAGTTTGTTAGTTTCAAGAAAGTTTATGATCTATACTTTAACACGTGAATAGCTTGTTACTTGATCATGAAAAGTTTTATGAAGATGAGCTACTGTTATGATATATAATGATGTTATAAAAAGTGATTGGAACTATCATTGATGAAACTTATGCACTTGCTAGCATTCACACTTCATAAATTATTTCTTTTATCATTTACATACTCGAGGACGAGCAGGAATTAAGCTTGGGGATGCTGATACGTCTCCAACGTATCTATAATTTATGAAGTATTCATGCTATTATATTATCAACCTTGGATGTTTTATATGCATTTATATGCTATTTTATATGGTTTTTGGGACTAACCTATTAACCTAGAGCCCAGTGCCAGTTTCTGTTTTTTCCCTTGTTTTTGAGTTTTATAGAAAAGGAATATCAAACGGAGTCCAATTGACGTGCCAATTTTTGACGATTTTTTATGGACCAAAAGAAGACCTCGGAGTAAAAGAGTTGGGCCAGAAGAGTCCCGGGCTGTCCACGAGGGTGGGGGTGCGCCCACCCCCCTGGGCATGGGCCCCTACCTCGTGGACGCCTCGGGCACCTCCTTGACGTGCGACCGACGCCAAAAATTCCTATAAATACAGAAACCTCGGAAAATTAACCTAGATCGGGAGTTCCGCCGCCAGAAGCCTCCGTAGCCACTGAAAACCAATCTAGGCCCTCTCTGGCACCCTGCCGGAGGGGGCCATCATCACCGGAGGCCATGGAGGAGGATCCCGGAGGGGCCATCATCGCCATGAAGGCCAAGGACCAGAGGGAGAACCTCTCCCCATCTAGGGGGGAAGCCATGGAGGAGGAAGCACAAGGGGGAGAATCTCTCCTCCTCTCTCTTGGTGGCACCGGAGTGCCATCGGGAGGGGAATCATCGCCATGGTGATTGTCTTCATCAACATCACCATCATCATCATCATCCTCATCTATTTTACGTGGTCCACTCTCCCGCACCCCGTTGTAATCCCTACTTGAACATGGTGCTTTATGCCACATATTATGATCCAATGATGTGTTGCCATCCTATGATGTTTTGAGTAGATATATTTTGTCTTTGGGTTGATTGATGATCTAGATTGGTATGAGTTGTATGTTTTACTTTGGTGCTGTCCTATGGTGCCCTCCGTGTCGCGCAAGCGTGAGGGATTCCCGCTATAGGGTGTTGCAATACGTTTATGATTCTCTTATAGTGGGTTGCGTGAGTGACTGAAACACAAACCCGAGCAAGGGGGTTGTTGCGTATGGGATAAAGAGGACTTGATGCTTTAATGCTATGGTTGGGTTTTACCTTAATGATCTTTAGTAGTTGCGGATGCTTGCCAGAGTTCCAATCATAAGTGCATATGATCCAAGTAGAGAAAGTATGTTAGCTTATGCCTCTCCCACATATGAAACTGCAATAGTGATTACCGGTCTTGTTAACAATTGCCTAGGAAAATTCCGCACATCGATCCACCATTATTCCACACTCGCTATCTATAATATTTAGTAATATATTCTAACTTTATGATAACAACACCTACTTTTATATTTTACCTCTCTGATATCATGCAAAGTTATCCAATTCATACCCACAACGTAGTTTTATTTCTCGTTGCTAGTTGGAAGCAAATGTTTGGTGTACGTAGAGTCGTATCAGTGGCAGATAGGGCTTGAGAGAATATTGATCTTACCTTTAGCTCCTTGTGGGTTCGACACTCCATACTTATCACTTCCACCTTTGGAAATTGCTTCGATGATTCCCTGGACTTGGGGATTATCACCATGTCGGGCTGCTCACTAGGCTATCAATAGCCGCCCCCTACAACCACTAGCTTGTTGGCTGCTCCGCGAGAAACTGACACTTGTCATTGAGAGCATCCCATCCTCCGAGGACTTTGAGTGAAAATCATCAAGTGAGGAAAAACCCAAAACCCCAAACTAAACACCTACAAACCCAAAGTGATTGAGCATCACTAAAGAGATTGTTCCTGTGTGGAACCGACGCTTGTTACCTTTGAGGACTGTGCATCCTCTAGATGGTTAAGAGTCATGGTATAGAGCATCCAAGAGGAAATTGTGGATCGTCGGGTTATCGAGTTTGTGAAGGTTTGGAACTCACCTAAAGACTTACCACGAGTGATTGGGCAAGGTCTGTGTGACCTTAGCTCAAGGGGAATACAGTGAGGACTAAGTGTCCTGAACTGTGTGTTCAGGACTGGGTGTCCGGGACTGTGTGTCCTTAGGTTTAATACCTAGCCGCCCTAACCAGACGTACAACTATCACAACAGTTGGAACTGTCTACCAAATCATTGTCTTCACCGAGCTAACTGGCTCTGTTTCATCAACCCTTTCATTTCCTCATTACTGTGTTGAGATCTTGATTGTTATTGTTTGAAGACTTTGACTAAAGACTTTATCAATTTCCTCAGCTCAATTTCTTCAGTCAGTTTGTCTTAAGCCTGCTTATCCTATGCTTACGCTTTCTGTACTCTATGTTTGTTTCCTATTCATGATGATGTCCATGCTTATGTTATGTCATGTCTGCAGCTGAGTACTTATTCCGCTGCAAGTAGTTCTTCGCTTAGTAATTTCCTCACCCTGAAATTCCTCAGTGAAGAATTTATAAAAATCGCCTATTCACTCCCCTCTAGTCGACTTAACGCACTTTGAATTGGTATCAGAGCAAGGTACTCCCTTGTTCTGTGTGATTTCGGTTTAACTGCCTGGAGTTTTAGTTATGTCGACCGTAGGAATGAATACAGTGACATGCCCCATCTTTGACGGTCATGATTATCCCAAGTGGAAGGCCATGATGAAGAAGCGCCTCATGGCGATGAATAGCAAACTTTGGACCGTCACTTAGATTGGTCTTACTGACCTATGCAAGATGGCGGAGACTGATGATATTCACAAGTACACTCTACTTAACCTCACGGCGAAAGACGTCATCTGCTCCGGCTTGTCGCAAAATCAGTTCAGGAACGTTATGCATCTCTGCCATGCGAAGCTCATCTGGGACTGTCTATTTGAGGTCTATGAAGGTCATCGAACTCATCATGATCCTTGGTTTGGGGAATTCTTGGAATCGCGAAAGGCTATGACTTTCAACCCGGAATCATCATCCTCTTCCCCATGCCTTATGGCAAAAGGTGCATAGGTAACTGAATGCTACTTATCTGAGTCCAGTGATGATGAATCTGGTGATGAATTTGGACCCAGTTATGTCAAACTTGCTTCCCTTGCCACTAAACAACAAAGATCTTTGGAAAAAGTTCAAAACATGCTAGATGAGAGTGATGATATGTTGGGCGAAGAAATGGATCGTTCTAAAGCTTTGGCTGAAAGTTTTCAGGGACTCCAGTCCAAGTTTGATAACCTTCAGAGTCATCATAACACTCTCTTATCTGATCATGAGAAGCTTTCTTATGAATTTATTCAAAAAAGCAAGATCTTGAGCAGTTAAGAGTGACTTATGAAGATCTTTAGAAGGAGCGTGATTCATTACTTGCTCAACAAATCAGCGCTGCTCAGGAAGAATTTATTCCTCCATGTTTGAAGTGCATTGAATGTGAATCTGCTAATTCTTCTCCTGAAAGTTCAAATGCTTCTATTGCTGCAAATTCTTCACCTGTCTCTGCTATCACTAATTCCTCATCTGAGGATGCTGCTAGTATCACTGACCATGCAGAGCTGAAGGAATTGTATGTGACAGGCATGTACAAAAGCCTCAAAGGGCATCAGGCTCTTTGTGATGTGCTTAAGAAGCAGATCCTCAACAGGAACCCTAGGAAAGAGGTTATTGCCTTTGAGAGGAAACTCAATGCTGATGGACCTACTGGGAACCTGAGTAGTATCCCAAAACCTCATGGGTTGCTGCAAAGGGACCTTCAGTGGATCCATCTACTTTATCTGTCTTTTCATGTGAATCTTCATATTCTTCTCATGAGTCATTTGACTCCAATTATAAACTATTAAAAAATCAGAATGGTGAAGTATTTGATAGATATGTTGGCACTAACTGCAGGAACGGTCCTCCTATGAAGAAAATCTGGGTTCCCAAAAGGTGCCTTGAAAGTCTTCAGGTGAATGTCATCATGACACCACATGTGAAGAATAGGAATCCCAGATCAAATTCTTCATATGGACCAAAGTCTTCATATGGATCCAAGTCCTCATATGGACCACATTCCTCACATGGATCAAAGTCCTCATATGAACATCATCATGCTAACACTTCTGTTTCGCAGGGAAAGGCTAAGGATTATGGATTATTCTTCAAATCATTATGTTCATAAATCCTCGAAGAATTTCTATGCTTACTCATTATGCCACATCCACAAATGCTGCATCTCTATATGGCTTTATCATTGTCGATGATTATTCTTGTTACACATGCTTGCATATCATCACTTACAAAATTGAAGTGCAGGAAGTCTTCAAACGATTTTCCTTGAGGGCTTCAACCAACTTTGGTGTGAAGATCAAGCACATCAGAAGTGACAATGGAACTGAGTTCAATTACACTAGTCTTGATCACTATCTTGATGAACTTGATATTACTCATGAATTATCTACTCCTTATACTCATCGGCAGAATGGCGTCGTGGAGCGCAAGAACAAGACTCTTGTTGAGATGGCCCGCACTATGCTTGATGAGTACAAGACGCCTCCTCGCTTCTGGCCTGAGGCAATTGATACTGTGTGCCACATCATCAACAGGGTATATCTTCACAAATTCTTCAGAAAGACCTCATATGAACTCCTCACGGACAAGAAACCCAATGTGAGTTATTTCAAAGTCTTTGGTGCTAAATGCTGGATTAGAGATCCGCATCACAATTCTAAATTTACACCGAAAGAATATGAAGGTTTTATGCTTGGTTATGGTAAGGACTCGCACACTTACAGAGTCTTCAACACCTATCACCACAAGGTTGTTGAAACTGTAGATGTGCAGTTCGATGAAACTAATGGCTCCCAAAGAGAGCAACTACCTCCTGTGCTAGATGAAATACCACCTGAGGAATCCATTAAGTTCAAGGCTACTGAGGATGTCGTTCCTATCGAAGAATTTTCTGAAGAAGTCATTCCAGAACGTGAAGAACATCATGCTGGTGCATCTGAAGAAAATGGCTCTGAAGAAAATGCTGAGCAAATTCCTCATCGTCAACCAGCTCATCCTCGCGTTGCTAATGAAGTGCAGATTGAGAAAATCATCAACGACATCAATGCACCAGGTCCTCTCACACGATCAAAAGCTTCATATTTATCTAACTTTTGTGGGCACTTTGCTTTCGTCTCTATCACAGAGCCCACTAAGGTAGATGAAGCATTTCTGGATCCTGAGTGGATTCAAGCTATGCAAGAGGAATTACATCAGTTCGAGCTCAACAACATCTGGGAACTGGTCAAACATCCAGACCCTCGCAAGCACAATATCATCGGCGTGAAGTGGATCTACCGCAACAAGCAAGATGAAAATTGCCTTGTGGTGAGGAATAAGGCACGACTTGTAGCTCAAGGCTACACACAGGTTGAAGGAATTGATTTCGATGAAACTTTTGCACCTGTTGCTAGACTTGAAGCTATTCACATATTACTTGCTTATGCTAACCATCATAATATCATCTTATATCAAATGGATGTGAAAAGTGCATTCCTCAATGGTAAGCTTGAGGAAGAAGTATATGTTGCTCAACCCCCAGGTTTTGAGGATCCAAAGCATCCTGACAAAGTCTTCAGACTCAATAAGGCTCTCTATGGCCTCAAGCAGGCCCCTCGGGCGTGGCATGATACTTTGAAGGAATTCCTCATGAAGAAAGGCTTCAAACCCGGTTCACTTGACCCAACTCTTTTCACCAAAGCTTATGATGAAGAATTATTTGTGTGTCAAATATATGTTGATGATATCATTTTTGGTTGTACTGACCAACGTTACAGTGATGAATTTGCCTATATGATGAGTGAAGAATATCAAATGTCTATGATGGGAGAATTGAAATTCTTCTTAGGTCTTCAGATTCGTCAACAACGAAATGGCATCTTCATATCTCAGGAGAAATACCTCAAGGATGTGTTGAGGCATGCAAGATTGCAAAGGCGTCAAAATCCCTATGCCCACAAATGGCCATCTATGCACTGATGAAAATGGTATTGAATTTGTTCAAAAGGTATACCGCTCCATGATTGGCTCTTTATTCTATTTATGTGTATCTAGGCCATATACTATGCTTAGTGTTTGCATGTGTGCCCGTTTTCAAGCTACACCGAAGGAATCACACCATAAGGCTGTGAAGCATATTCTTCGATATCTAGCTCACACTCCAACACTTGGATTATGGTATCCCAAGGGCTCGGCTTTTGATCTCATTGGATATTCAGACTCTGACTATGCTGGTGATCGTGTGGACCGCAAGTCAACATCAGGCACATGCCATTTCCTCGGACGATCCTTGGTCTATTGGTCTTTGAAGAAACAGAACTGCGTATCACTTTCTACTGCTGAAGCTAAGTACATTGTTGTTGGATCATGTTGTGCTCAATTACTATGGATGAAGCAAACTCTCAAGGACTACGACATCAATGTGAAGAATGTGCCACTCTATTGTGACAATGAGAGTGCCATCAAGATTGCTCATAACCCAGTTCAGCACTCGAAGACAAAGCACATTCAGATTCATCATCATTTTCTTCGTGATCATGTTTTGAAGGGCGACATCTCCATCGAGCACGTGAAGACTGAAGAACAGCTAGCTGATATCTTCACAAAGCCCTTGGATGAGAAGAGATATAGCAAGTTGCGGTGTGAGCTAAATATCTTAGAATCTTTGAATGTCCTTTGAAAAGGACACACATCCTAACACTTATGCAAAATTGATGACTTAGATATGCAACACACGAAGTAACATTTTTATTCAATCAATGAAGACTAACCCTCTAAGTGTGAAGAAATTAATGAAGAATTTGATTCTCAGAGCCCTACGACAATTGTACGCGGCGTCTAAAATCATCATTCTTACACGGTGGGTCACGCCACCAACAAAAGTTGAAAATCTTCAATTTGAGTATTTCTTCATCTTGAATTTCCTCAGTTGATTTCTTCAACTTTGCAATTTCTTCACGTTCTCCCTCGTTTTTCTTCATTGGCTATATATATATATATGTGTGTGTGTGTGTGTGTGTGTGTGTGTGTGAGTTTATGTCCTCTACAACATTCACTTATGGCTATTTCTTCAAGTTGATCTTTCTGCTAAGTGAATGTGATCGGACCCTTCCCCCTCTATGCTATACTAAACCCAGTCTCTTCACAAATTCTTCATGTGCGTTCCATTTGAAACCCGTTCAAAATCTTCATTGTGTCCTTGTCAGCTGAAGAATCTGCGAACGAAACTTTAAAATATTCTAATCTGAATTTTCGACTGTTGCCGCCTAAACCATTCCACATCCCATGACAATACTTATCTATTCACCCATGATCACTCACGATGTCCACCTCTCTGTACGTGGGTGACACATGTCACAAGAATGAGAAGGGTCAAGGGCACTTTCGTCCATTTTCCTCAGGCGAGCGGTTTTTCACCTCGGCTATAAATACCTCTCACCCTCCTCATACTGTTCTTACTCTGCTCGACCTTACTCCCTCGCTCGAGCTCTCAAAACCTAGCGCCGCCGCTACTTCCATCGTCGCCAGTGTGGAAGAGCTCCACTGCCTCAACCTCATCGCCGTCGTACTCGCGCCGGCCGCGGATTTCTTCACTCCGCCGCCGCCGTAGCTGTCTTCCTCTGCCAAGTTAGGGCATGGAAGATCTGGACTAAAAAACTTCCAATCTACATTCCCAGTTTGTCATGTTCTTCGTCAAGGGTAATTAAAATCTACTTTTACTTCCCTTATTGATTCCAGTGTTTTCTTCAAAATCTTCAAAAGGTGTTTATTCTTCAATCCTCACACTCTGAACACCTCATACAAACATATGTTCTTGATTTGTTTCCCTAAGCAACATTTTTCTTCAAGATTCCTCAATTGTGTGGATTTTCAATCTATACAACTCTGGAACCTAAGTCAAAGGACGCTTAGTGAAATTCCTCAAGACACATCTGGTCAAATTCCTCAAACTTGTTCTTTTTGCAAAAACTTCTGAGAATGCATATGACCTCTCCAAATTCTTCACACCTATACTCTGTTCAAAGGTACTCATGTGTAACACCCACGATGCGGCTATATCTCCCACGTGTCGAGGCATGACTTGGAGGCATAACCGCATGGTGGTTTAGTCGCAAGTGGGGTAATCTTCACTCTTTATCCCATGATTACCCCACTTGCGACTAAACCACCATGCGGTTATGCCTCTAAGTCGTGCCTCGACACGTGGGAGATATAGCCGCATCATGGGTTTAGTGGAGAGAGAGAGGCAGCCAGGGGCCCATGATTATCCCATGATTACCCCCGGGGAGTATATGGGCCCTAATGGGCTTTAGTGGAGAGAGAGAGGCAGCCAGGGCAGGCTGCGTGCCCCTTCCCCTCTGGTCCGAATTGGACTAGGAGGGGGGGCGCCCCCTTTCCTTCCTCCCTCTCCCCCTTCCTTCTTTCCTAGTCCAACTAGGGAAGGGGGGGGGGCAATCCCACTCCCGGAGGGAGTAGGACTTCTCCAGGGCGCGCCATAGAGGGCCGACCCTCCCCCCTCCTCCACTCCTTTATATACGGGGGGAGGGGGTGATGTCTACTACACAACCTTCTTCTTTTAGATGTTGTTGGGCCTCCAAGTGCAGAGGTTTGTAGGACAATAGCAAATTTCCCTCAAGTGGATGACCTAAGGTTTATCAATCCGTAGGAGGCGTAGGATGAAGATGGTCTCTCTCAAACAACCCTGCAACCAAATAAAAAAGAGTCTCTTGTGTCCCCAACACACCCAATACAATGGTAAATTGTATAGGTGCACTAGTTCGGCGAAGAGATGGTGATACAAGTGCAATATAGATGGTAGATAAAGGTTTTTGTAATCTGAAAATATAAAAACAGCAAGGTAACTAATGGTAAAAGTGAGCACAAACGGTATTGCAATTCTAGGAAACAAGGCCTAGGGTTCATACTTTCACTAGTGCAAGTTCTCTCAACAATAATAACATAATTGGATCACATAACTATCCCTCAACATGAAACAAAGAGTCACTCCAAAGTCACTAATAGCGGAGAACAAACGAAGAGATTATGGTAGGGTACGAAACCACCTCAAAGTTATTCTTTTTGATCGATCTATTCAAGAGTCCGTAGTAAAATAACATGGAGCTATTCTTTCTGTTCAATCTATCCTAGAGTTCGTACTAGAATAACACCTTAAGACACAAATCAATTAAAACCCTAATGTCACCTAGATACTCCAATGTCACCTCAAGTATCCGCGGGTATGATCATACGATATGCATCACACAATCTCAGATTCATCTATTCAAACCAACACAAAGTACTTCAAAGAGTGCCCCAAAGTTTCTACCAGAGAGTCAAGACGAAAATGTGTGCCAACCCCTATGCATATGTTCATGGGCGGAACCCGCAAGTTGATCACCAAAACATACATCAAGTGAATCAATAAATAACCCATTGTCACCACGGTTATCCCACGCAAGACATACATCAAGTGTTCTCAAATCCTTAAAGACTCAATCCGATAAGATAACTTCAAAGGGAAAACTCAATCCATTACAAGAGAGTAGAGGGGGAGAAACATCATAAGGTCCAAATATAATAGCAAAGCTCGCGATACATCAAGATCGTATCACCTCAAGAACACGAGAGAGAGAGAGATCAAACACATAGCTACTGGTACATACCCTCAGCCCCGAGGGAGAACTACTCCCTCCTCGTCATGGAGAGCACCGAGATGATGAAGATGGCCACCGGAGAGGGATTCCCCCTCCGGCAGGGTGCCGGAATGGGTCTAGATTGGTTTTCGGTGGCTACGAAGGCTTTTGGCGGTGGAACTCCCGATCTATTGTGCTCCCCGAAGTTTTTAGGGTATATGGGTATATATGGGAGGAAGAAGTATGTCGGTGGACCTCCGGGTTGTCCACGAGGCAGGGTGGCGCGCCCAGGGGGTGGGTGCTCCCCCACCCTCGTGGGTAGCCCGGGACTCTCCTGGTCCAACTCTGATACTCCGTGGGCTTCTTCTGGTCCAAAAATAAGTTCCGTGAAGTTTCAGGTTAATTGGGCTCCGTTTGATTTTTGCTTTCCCGTGATACTCTAAAACAAGGAAAAAAACAGAAACTGGCACTGGGCTCTAGGTTAATAGGTTAGTCCAAAAAATATATAAAATAGCATATAAAACATCCAAGGTTGATAATATAATAGCATGGAACAATAAAAAATTATAGATACGTTGGAGACATATCAGCATCCCCAAGCTTAATTCCTGCTCGTCCTCGAGTAGGTAAATGATAAAAACAGAATTTTTGATGTGGAATGCTACCTAACATATTTATCCATGTAACTATCTTTATTGTGGCAAGAATATTCAGATCTATAAGATTCAAGACAAAAGTTTAATATTGACATAAAAATAATAATACTTCAAGCATACTAACTAAGCAATCATGTCTTCTCAAAATAGCATGGCCAAAGAAAGTTCATCCCTACAAAATCATATAGTTTGGTCATGCTCCATTTTCGTCACACAAGAATGCTCTCATCATGCACAACCCCGATGACAAGCCAAGCAATTGTTTCATACTTTAGTAATCTCAAACTTTTTTCAACTTTCACGCAATATATGAGCGTGAGCCATGGATATAACACTATGGGTGGAATAGAATATAATGAGGGGGTTATGTGGAGAAGACAAAAAGGAGAAAGTCTCACTGAGGGAGTCTTGCATTAGGGGTCTCCGGACAGCCGGACTATCTCCATTGGCCGGACTGTTAGACTATAAAGATACAAGATTGAAGACTTCGTCTCGTGTCCGGATGGGACTCTACTTGGCGTGGAAGGCAAGCTAGGCAATATGGATATGGATATCTCCTCCTTTGTAACCGACCTTGTGTAACCCTAACCCTCTCCGGTGTCTATATAAACCGAAGGGTTTTAGTCCGTAGGACAACAACCACAACATACAATCATACCATAGGCTAGCTTCTAGGGTTTAGCCTTTCTGATCTCGTGGTAGATCTCCTCTTGTACTACCCATATCATCAATATTAATCAAGCAGGACGTAGGGTTTTACCTCCATCAAGAGGGCCCGAACCTGGGTAAAACATCGTGTCCCCTGTCTCTTGTTACCATTCGGCCTAGACGCATAGTTCGGGACCCCCTACCCGAGATCCGCTAGTTTTGACACCGACATTGGTGCTTTCATTGAGAGTTCCTCTGTGTCGTCGCCGTTAGGCTTGATGGCTCCTACTATCATCGATAGCGATGCGGTCCAGGGTGAGACTTTTCTCCCCGGACAGATCTTCGTGTTCGGCGGCTTTGCACTGCGGGCTAATTCGCCTGGCCATCTGGAGCAGATTGAAAGCTACGCCCCTGGCCATCATGTCAGATTTGGAAGTTTCAACTACACGGCCGACATCCGCGGAGACTTGATCTTCGACGGATTCGAGCCACAGCCGGGCGCGCTGCACTATCACGATGGGTATGACCTAGCTCTACCGCCGAACAGTACCCCAGAGGCCGCGCCCGCATCAGCTCCGACCCTTAGCTCGGAGCCAACTGCGCCAATCGAGGACGGGTGGCTAGACACCGCCTCAGGGGCTGCAGTCTCAACGGCGATCGAGCCGAACACCAGCCTAATCCTCTGCGAAGCCCGTGACCCCAAGGTGTCGGACTCTTTTCCGGACTCCGAACCATCCGCGCCCCTGCCAATCGAATCCGATTGGGCGCCGATCATGGAATTCACCGCCGCAGATATCTTTCAGCACTCGCCCTTCGGCGACATTCTGAATTCACTAAAGTCTCTCTCTTTGTCAGGAGAGCCCTGGCCGGACTATGGCCAACGGGATTGGGATGCGGACGACGAAGAAATTCGACGCCCACCCACCACCCACTTCGTAGCCACTGTCGATGATTTAACCGACATGCTCGACTTCGACTCTGAAGACATCGACGGTATGGACGACGATGTAGGAGACGAACATGAACCAGCGCATATAGGGCACTGGAAAGCCACCTCGTCATATGACATATACATGGTGGATACACCCAAAGAAGGCAATGGTGACGAGATAACGGAGGATGACCCCTCCAAGAAGCAACCCAAGTGCCAACGTCAGCGGCGCCGCTCTAAGTCCCGCCAAAGCAAAAGCGGTGATACCGACACAGGAGATAATAACACTCCGGATAGTGCCGAAGACAACAACAATCCCCTCCAGCAAGATTTAGAGCAGGAGGATGGAGGAGCCAGCCCTCCTGAGAGAGCGACAGATGGAGAGGAGGAGGATGACAATTACATGCCCCCCTCCGAAGACGAGACAAGCCTCGGCGATGATGAATTTGCCGTACCAGAGGATCCCGTCGAACAAGAGCGCTTTAAGCGTCGGCTTATGGCCACGGCAAATAGCCTGAAGAAAAAGCAGCAACAGCTTCAAGCTGATCAAGATCTGCTAGCTGACAGATGGACTAAAGTCCTCGCGGCCGAGGAATATAAACTCGAGTGCCCCTCCAAGAATTACCCAAAGTGCAGGTTACTACCCTGACTGGAGGAAGAAGCGTATGATACGGTTGATCGGCCACCTCGTGGCCGCGATAGAGAGGCCTTCCAGCCAAAAACTCAGCCTCCACCCCGACGCCATTCAAATAAAAAGGCATGGGGAGATACGCCAGACCTGCGAGACATATTGGAGGACAAAGCAAAGCATGCAAGATCGATCTACGGATCACGAGGGCGCACAACTCTGCGAGACGATAAACGTCACGCCGGATACAGTAAAAGCAAATCTGGCCGGGCCGAACACAGCGGGCAAGACCCATTCGAGCTGCGTCGCGATATAGCCCAATACAGAGGCGCCGCAAACCCCTTATGCTTCACAGACGAAGTAATGGATCATCAATTCCCAGAAGGTTTCAAACCTGTAAATATTGAATCATACGACGGCACAACAGATCCCGCAGTATGGATCGAGGATTTCCTCCTCCACATCCACATGGCCCGCGGTGATGACTTACACGTCATCAAATATCTCCCACTAAAGCTCAAAGGACCAGCGCGGCATTGGCTTAACAGCTTGCCAGCGGACTCCATCAACCGCTGGGAAGATCTGGAAGCCGCATTCCTCGACAACTTTCAGGGCACTTATGTAAGACCACCAGACGCCGATGACTTGAGCCACATAATTCAGCAGCCAGAAGAGTCGGCCAGGCAATTCTGGACTCGGTTCCTTACAAAGAAAAATCAAATTGTCGACTGTCCGGATGCAGAGGCCTTAGCGGCTTTCAAACACAACATCCGAGACGAGTGGCTAGCCTGGCACCTTGGTCAGGAAAAGCCGAAATCTATGGCAGCTCTCACGACGCTCATGACCCGCTTTTGTGCGGGAGAAGACAGCTGGCTGGCTCGCAGTAATAACATATCAAAAAACCATGGTACCTCCAATACCAAGGACGGCAATAGCAGGTCACGTCACAACAAACATAAGCGCCGCATTAACAGCGAAAATACCGAGGATACGGCAGTCAATGCCGGATTCAAAGGCTCTAAACCCGGTCAGCGGAAAAAGCCATTCAAACAAAGTACGCCGGGTCCGTCCAGCTTGGACCGTATACTCGATCGCTCGTGTCAAATACACGGCACCCCAGACAAGCCAGCCAATCACACCAATAGGGATTGTTGGGTGTTCAAGCAGGCCGGCAAGTTAATTGCCGAAAATAAGGACAAGGGGCCGCATAGCGATGACGAGGAGGAGCCCCGGCAGTTGCACACCGGAGGACAGAAGAGGTTTCCCCCACAAGTGCGGACGGTGAACATGATATACGCAACCCACACCCCAAGAGGGAGCGGAAGCGTGCGCTTAGGTAAGTATATGCGTTGGAGCCAGTCGCCCCAAAGTTCAACCCTTGGTCCTCCTGTCCGATCACCTTCGATCGAAGGGACCACCCCACTAGTATCTGTCATGGCAGATTCGCCGCACTGGTCCTAGACTCAATCATTGACAGATTTCACCTCACTCGAGTCCTTATGGATGGCGGTAGCAGCCTGAGCCTGCTTTATCAGGACACAGTACGCAAAATGGGTATATACCCCTCAAGGATCAAACCCACAAAAACGACCTTTAAAGGCGTCATTCCAAGTGTAGAGGCCCATTGCACAGGCTCAATTACACTGGAAGTGGTCTTCGGATCCCCGGATAACTTCTGAAGCGAAGAGTTAATCTTCGATATAGTCCCGTTCCGCAGTGGTTATCATGCACTGCTCGGGCGAACCGCATTTGCTAGATTCAATGTGGTACCGCATTATGCATACCTCAAGCTCAAGATGCCAGGACCTCGCGGAGTTATTACAGTCAATGGAAACACAGAGCGCTCTCTCCGAACAGAGGAGCACACCGCGGCCCTTGCAGCAGAAGCGCAAAGCAGCCTCTCAAGGCAATCGACCAGTTCGGCGCTTCAAAGCCCGGACACCTTCAAGCGCGCTCGGAGCAATCGGCAAATAGACCTCCTGGCGCGATCCAAGCTCGCGTAGCAATACGGCGGACACCCCCCAATCCCAGCCCAACGGCGAAACTTGTGCCGCGCGTACATAATTACGCATTAAAAATACCATGGGCACAAGTGGGGAGGGGGGCACAACTGCGGCACGCCCCAAGACGCGGCTTAAACCGCACTAGGGGCTTCCCGTTTGGTTATTTTTCTTTTTTTCTCAAGAGATTAATCTCTGGAAACACTGTCTGGCAGCACAATTGCCGAACACATGATGCAGCAACCAAGGAGGCAGACAACTATGTCATACCACGGAATTCCCAGGTGGATTAGAGTAACGAGCGAAATATTCGATTTAATATCATTCCTCAGCTTGCCCTTGGAAGGGACATAGTCCTACTCTTTGCTTATCGCACTATCTGCATCACTCTGCTTTAACGCAATTTTTTGTATAAACAATGCATGACATTACGACTATTATTGCATTCTTGTTTATATATATATATATGTGTGTGTGTGTGTGTGTTCATTAATGATGCCTTACAACCGTACACTTTGGTACGACCAATACACCAGGGGCTTACGTACCCCACAATAAGGTGTGAAAAGTCCGAACACTTTCACAAGTGCGGCACCCTGAACTTATAGCATTATATGCATCAGCTCCGAATCATGTCTTTGGTCAAATGTTGGGTTTGCCCGGCTCCTATGTTTTGGTACCTTACGTTCCGCTCTATCGGCTAAGGTAGCGCTAGGAGAACTACTACGATTGTGCCCCGCTTCTACTGGGTTCAGCACCTCAGTAGAGAAAGCTAAAACTGACTGTCATGATAAGGCGAGAGACTGGTTGCTGTTCGGCGAGGTTTTCGAGTCCCTAAAGACTTATGCCGCTTAGAGCGAGGGGCCGGCCCTGTTCGGCTTAAAGGCGTGTATCACGCCCCAAATTCGGCCTTCCGAATACCAGGGGCTTCGCCGAAATTTAAAATTATAGAATTCTATGGCTAAGTGAGAGTGATAAAGCATTATTAGTCCGCTTGCCTTGTTCGCTGTGCTGAGCACCTCCCTCGAAGGACCCAAACATGGGAACAAGAGTGCTCAGGTTTATCCCGAACACCCCAACACTCGTGGCATGGGGGCAGAAGCCGAGGACTAGCCATCTCTCAGATTGGATAAACAGCCAAACAGAAGGTAATATTTTAAATTCAAACAAGCGTTGCATAACGCATATGAAACAAGTTTTCATAAATACAGGATAAAACGAGCAAGTCTCACTCAAATATTACATCTTTGGAACACTCGTCCGCTATGAGAAGGGCACCCGGCAGAACACCCTCATAGTACATCTTGGGGTGGCGGTGCTCCTTGCCCTCCGGCGGCCCCTCCTTGATCAGCTTCACGGCGTCTAGCTTGACCCACTGCAATTTCACACCGGCGAAAGCCCGGCGTGCACCCTCAATGCAGACAGTGAAGACTCTCTAAAAGATATAAGTGAAGCACTAGAGCAAATGACAAACTACTCCAAAAGATATAAGTGAAGATCAATGAGTAGTTGAATAATTATGTAACTACGTGAAGACTCTCTAACATTTAAGAATTTAAGATCTTGGTATTTTCTTCAATCAGCAATAAAAACTAAATAAAATAAAATTACGCTCCAAGCAAAACACATATCATGTGGTAAATAAAAATATAGCTCCAAGTAAAGTTACCGATGAACGAAGACGAAAGAGGTGATGCCTTCCGGGTCATCCCCAAGCTTAGGCTCTTTGGTGTCCTTAGATTATCTTGGGGTGCCATGGGCATCCCCAAGCTTAGGCTCTTGCCACTCCTTGTTCCATAATCCATCAAATCTTTTACCCAAAACTTGAAAACTTCACAACACAAAACTTAATGTAGAAAATCTCGTGAGCTCCGTTAGCGAAAGAAAACAAAACACCACTTCAAGGTACTGTAATGAACTAATTCTTTATTTATATTGGTGTTAAACCTACTGTATTACAACTTCTCTATGGTTTATAAACTATTTTACTAGCCATAGATTCATCAAAATAAGTAAACAACACATGAAAAACAGAATCTGTCAAAAACAGAACAATCTGTAGTAATCTGTAACTAATGCAAACTTCTGGGACCCCAAAAATTCTTAAATAAATTGCTGGAAGTTAGGAATTTATCTATTAATTATCTGAAAAAATAATTAACTAAATATCACTCTCCAATAAAAAATGGCAGCAATTCTCGTGAGCGCTAAAGTTTCTTTTTTACAGCGAGATCAACAAGACTTTCCCCAAGTCTTCCCAACGGTTCTACTTGGCACAAACACTAATTAAAACATAAAAACTCGATCATAACAGAGGCTAGATAAATTATTTATTGCTAAACAGGAGCAAAAAGCAAGGAACAAAAATAAAGTTGGGTTGCCTCCCAACAAGCGCTATCGCTTAACGCCCCTAGCTAGGCATGATGATTTTAATGATGCTCACATAAAAGATACGAATTGAAACATAGAGAGAGCATCACGAAGAATATGACTAGCACATTTAAGTCTAACACACTTCCTATGCATAGGGATTTTGTGAGCAAACAACTTGTGGGAACAAGAATCAACTTGCATAGGAAGGTAAAACAAGCATAACTTCAAAACTTTAAGCACATAGAGAGGAAACTTGGTATTATTGAAATTCCTACAAGCATATATTCCTCCCTCATAATAATTTTCAGTAGCATCATGAATGAATTCAACAATATAACTATCACATAAAGCATTCTTTTCATGATCTACAAGCATAGAAATTTTATTACTCTCCACATAAGCAAAATTCTTCTCATTCGGAATAGTGGGAGTATCATAAGAGACTCGAATACTATAAATTGTTTCCACATTAAAAGAGTAATGTTCAGAAAAAGGGTAATCATAATCATGACAAGGTTTATAAATATAATCATAACTACTTTTTATAGCATAAGTTTCATCACAATAATTATCATAAGTAGCAACTTTGTTCTCATCATAATCGATTGAAACCTCTTCCAAGATAGTGGAATCATTACTAAATAAAGTCATGACCTCTCCAAATCCACTTTGATAATTATAATCATCATAAGTAGGAGGCATGCTATCATCATTATAAATTTGCATATCAAAACTTGGGAGACTAAAAATATCATCTTCATTAAACATATCTTCCCCAAGCTTGGGACAAACATTAATTGCAGCAAATATATTCTCAAAAACATCATCTTCATCAAACATAGCATCCCCAAGCTTGGGCCTTTTCATATCATAAGCATAATCATTCTCATCATTAATAGTATGGATAGCACCAATAGTATAGCAATTATCATATTCTTCCAAGCAAGTGCCAAAAAGATTTTCAAGATCATAAGAAGTATCATTATCTTCCACAATTATATTTTCATGAGGCATAACAGTAATAGGAGCAACATTATTTGGGAGAGATATCCTTTTACCTCTCTTCTTTTTTATTTTCTTCTTCTTCACCACATCGTGTGTGGGTTCAATCCTCTTTTTGGAGCTCCTTATTAACGAGATTGGTTGAATAGGAGGCTCCTCCTTGTTACCTGATTCATCATAAGAAATAATAGGAGGGTATTGGGAAGTCTCTTCCCTTTCATTAGTATTCTCTTCATCTTCTATTTGTTTTCTTTTCTTTTGTAGTTGGCAATATAAGGATTTTCAATACAATTCACCGCACAATACATATAAATTTTCTCTAGATCAAAGCCAAGAAGTTTATCACGGACAAATACTGGAAGATAGTTAGTTATACGTTTCATTTCTTCGTAACCCATAAGCAAACTAAGTTCATTATGATGTGCAATAGAAATCAAGTCATCACAATTTTTGGAAATGATTAGATCATGAAACAATTTGCATCAGATGGTTAAATGACCATGTTCATTACAAAGTTCACAAGTACGGCCAAGAAAATTTAAATTTTCAGCACAAACATCTAGCCTTTCTTGCAACCATTTAGTTTCTAAATGCTTATGCCTCTTGCAATATATATCTTCCCTATTTGGTATGTACTTGCAAACCCAATGCACTCCACAAAAATTGACATGTTTATAGGATACATTTTCATCATAACTAGTGCAATCATCATTAGTACTATGGATATTCAAGGAGTTCATACTAACAACATTGCAATCATGCTCATCATTCAGATATTTAGTGCCAAACATTTTAATGCGTTCTTCTTCTAACACTTTGGCACAATTTTCCTTTCCATCATACTCACGAAAGATATTAAAAAGATGAAGCGTATGAGGCAAACTTAATTCCATTTTTTGCAATTTTCTTTTATAAACTAAACTAGTGATAAAACAAGAAACTAAAAGACTCGATTGAAGATCTAAAGATATACCTTCAAGCACTCACCTCCCCGGCAACGGCGCCAGAAAAGAGCTTGATGTCTACTACACAACCTTCTTCTTGTAGACATTGTTGGGCCTCCAAGTGGTGAGGTTTGTAGGACAATAGCAAATTTCCCTCAAGTGGATGACCTAAGGTTTATCAATCCGTAGGAGGCGTAGGATGAAGATGGTCTCTCTCAAACAACCCTGCAACCAAATAACAAAGAGTCTCTTGTGTCCACAACACACCCAATACAATGGTAAATTGTATAGGTGCACTAGTTCGGCGAAGAGATGGTGATACAAGTGCAATATAGATGGTAGATAAAGGTTTTTGTAATATGAAAATATAAAAACAGCAAGGTAACTAATGATAAAAGTGAGCACAAGCGGTATTGCAATGCTAGGAAACAAGGCCTAGGGTTCATACTTTCACTAGTGCAAGTTCTCTCAACAATAATAACATAATTGGACCACGTAACCATCCCTCAACATGCAACAAAGAGTCACTCCAAAGTCACTAATAGCGGAGAACAAACGAAGAGATTATGGTAGGGTACGAAACCACCTCAAAGTTATTGTTTTTGGTCGATCTATTCAAGAGTCCATAGTAAAATAACATGAAGCTATTCTTTCCGTTCAATCTATCCTAGAGTTCGTACTAGAATAACACCTTAAGACACAAAGCAATCAAAACCCTAATGTCACCTAGATACTCCAATGTCACCTCAAGTATCCGCGGGTATGATTATACGATATGCATCACACAATCTCAGATTCATCTATTCAAACCAACACAAAGTACTTCAAAGAGTGCCCCAAAGTTTCTACCGGAGAGGCAAGACGAAAATGTGTGCCAACCCCTCGCATAGGTTCATGGGCGGAACCCGCAAGTTGATCACCAAAACATACATCAAGTGAATCAATAGAATAACCCATTGTCACCACGGTTATCCCACGCAAGACATACATCAAGTGTTCTCAAATTCTTAAAGACTCAATCCGATAAGATAACTCCAAAGGGAAAACTCAATCCATTACAAGAGAGTAGAGGGCGAGAAACATCATAAGGTCCAAATATAATAGCAAAGCTCGCGATACATCAAGATCGTATCACCTCAAGAACACGAGAGAGAGAGAGATCAAACACATAGCTACTGGTACATACCCTCAGCCCCGAGGGAGAACTACTCCCTCCTCGTCATGGAGAGCACCGGGATGATGAAGATGGCCACCGGAGAGGGATTCCCCCTCCGGCAGGGTGCCAGAACGGGTCTAGATTGGTTTTCGGTGGCTACGGAGGCTTCTGGGGGTGGAACTCCCGATCTATTGTGCTCCCCAAAGTTTTTAGGGTATATGGGTACATATGGGAGGAAGAAGTACGTCGGTGGATCTCCGGGCTGTCCACGACGCAATGGCGCGCCCAGGGGGGTGGGCGCGCCCCCCCACCCTCGTGGGCAGCCTGGGACTCTCCTGGTCCAACTCCGATACTCCGTGGGCTTCTTCTGGTCCAAAAATAAGTTCCCTGAAGTTTCAGGTCAATTGGGCTCCGCTTGATTTTCCTTTTCTGCGATACTCTAAAACAAGGAAAAAACAGAAACTGGCACTGGGCTCTAGGTTAATAGGTTAGTCCCAAAAATCATATAAATGCATATAAAACATCCAAGGTTGATAATTTAATAGCATGGATGTAACACCCTCGATGCGACTATATCTCCCACATGTCGAGGCACGACTTAGAGGCATAATCGCATTGAAGGCATATGTCGCAAGTTAGGCAATCTTCACAACATCCCATGTAATATAGATAATAAAAGGGGAGATAACATAGTTGGCTTACACTCGCCACGTCAATCAAGGTACATAAAAAACATTACATCATTCAAACACTCATGGCCCGACTACGGCGCCAAAACAAAAGATAACCCAACATGCGACACGGTCCCGATCACCCCCAACTGGGCACCACTACTGATCATCAGGAAAGGAAACATAGTATCATTGAGAGTCCTCGTCGAACTCCCACTTGAGCTCAAGCGCGCCATCTGGAGCGGAATCATCAGGCCCTGCATCTGCTGTAATAGTAATCTGTGAGCCACAGGGACTCAGCAATCTCGCACCCTCGCGATCAAGACTATTTAAGCTTAATAGGTATGGCAAGGTAAAAATATATGTGGAGCTGCAGCAAGCGACTAGCATATATGGTGGCTATCCTGTTCACAAAAGAGAGCGAGAAGAGGAGGCAAAGCGCGAACGCATAACTAAAGAGGGCAAACCTGCGGCAAGCATTACTCCAACACCGTGTCCACTTCCCGGACTCCGCCGAGAAGAGGCCATCACGGTAACTCACACTGTTGATTCATTTTAATTAAGTTAAGGTTCAAGTTATCTACAACCGGACATTAACAAATTCCCATCTGCCCATAACCGCAGGCACGGCTTTCGAAAGTTCAAATCCCTGCAGGGGAGTCCCAACTTAGCCCATGACAAGCTCTCACGGTGAACGAAGGAATTGACCTCCTCCCGAGATGTTCCGATCAGACTCGGTATCTCGGTTCTTCAAGACACTTCGACAGGTTAAAACAAATCCAGCAACACCGCCCGAATGTGCCGACAAATCCCGATAGGAGCTGCACATATCTCGTTCTTAGGGAACACTCAGATGAGCCAGACGTCGGGTAGGCCAGCCCAGAGTTGCCCCTGGTAGCCCCGGACATCGCTCGGTTGGACCAACACTCAGAGGAGCACTGGCCCGGGGGGGCTAAAATAAGATGACCCTCGGTCTCCGGAAACCCAAGGGAAAAAGAGGCTAGGTGGCAAATGGTAAAACCAAGGTTGGGCATTGCTGGAAAAGCTTTAATCAAGGCGAACTATCAAGGGGTTCCCATTATAACCCAACCGCGTAAGGAACGCAAAATCCGGGAACATAATACCGATATGACGGAAACTAGAGCGGCAAGAGTGGAACAAAACACTAGGCGAGAGGCCGAGCCTTCCACCCTTTACCAAGTATATAGATGCATTAAAATAACATGGAAATATAATGATATCCCAACAAGTAAATAATGTTCCAACAAGGAACGGTCTCCAATCTTCACCTGCAACTAGCAACGCTATAAGAGGGGCTGAGCAAAGCGGTAACATAGCCAAACAACGGTTTGCTAGGACATGGTGGGTTAGAGGTTTGACATGGAAATTTGGGAGGCTTGAAAGCAAGTGGTAGGCATCGTAGCATTGGCATAGCAAAAGAGCGAGCATCTAGCAAAGCAAAGATAGTAGTGATTTCGAGGGTATGATCATCTTGCCTGCAAAGTTGTCAGAGTTGACTGGATCCTCGAAAGAAAACTCAACGGGCACCTCGTTAGAGAACTCGTCTCCCGGCTCTACCCAAACAAGACAAACAAGCAACAAGGACACAATCAACCACGTGCAAAGCTCAAACAATATGATGCAAAGATGATATGCTATGCGGGATGCGATGCGGGATGCATATGCAAGATGTGACAGAGAATGCATGAACCTGGCCTCAACTTGGGAATCCAAGTGTGCCAATGGGAAGATGAGATGAAATCGCTTGAAAACGATATAAAGAACGCCGGAATCAGAGTTACGGTTTGGAAATGGCAAGCGATTCAAATATGGCCACGTTCTGCGTTTTACAGCAAGTAGCCATCTAAATGCAATGAGATGAACATGCTACAACATTCAAACATGGAATCAAAATACATGGCAGGGATGCATTCAAGATGCTTAACAAAAGTCTAGCACTGAGCTACGGCCAATTCATCCACTAACAGGTTCAAACAAGCATGGCAAAAATGCAAATGGTAAACAGATCTCAGACTTAGTGAAATTAACACTTGTCTGGAATTTCAGATCAGGTAGCACTCTTTGGAGCATGAAAACTATATGCTACAGGACCTGAACATGGCAAAATAAAGCATGGAATGGAGCTACTGAAAGAGCTTAACAAAAGTCCCTTAGTGACCTTGAGCCAAAAGGGATCATAAAATACAATTGCAAGCATGTGAACATGGCAAAAACATAATCAGTTCTCAAACTTAGTGAAAACTGGAGCATGCTGAAAACAGATATCAAGTAGGCATGTTTACGAGCTCGATGCACTCACTACAGAGCAAGTCATGACAATCTAAGCATACACCCATCAAGAATACACACAATGCAATCTAGACATGGCAAGAACAATAACATAGCATGCACGGATCAACTACAACATCATCGGCAAAATCCCTAACAAGTAGACAATCTGCCCAGATTCACGAAATAGCAAAAGTAGAGCTCGATTGACTCAAGCTAGGGTGCTTCATAATTGCAAACAAAGACATGGATGGATAGAGCACTACAAGATTAACAAAACAACCTTACTGATCATTCTCAAAAGAGGCATGGATCACTAGGAAACAACATGAACATATGGCCATATGAGATAAACAGCTCAAGGACTTAGTGGAAATGCTAAGTCCCTGAAATTAGCATTACCAAGTGCCTCACTTTGCAAGCTCGTGCTAGTCACCACACACATCACAAAAATACATGGTTTGCACCTCTAGAAAGATGTCAAAACCTTAACAAAACATATGTAGAGCACCAGGGCATATCATGCACACAATAATCATGGCAAAAATGACAAATATCTAAATGGAGTAGCAGATCTGACAATTATCTCAAGTAGCACTCTTCTAATAGCATTTCGGGCATCAAGATGAACTCAAATGAAAATGATGCAATGAGATGAAATGATGTACTCTCTGAGACGAACATTTTGATATTCTATATGACCAAAACGGAGCTACGGATGCAAAGTTACGGCACAATGAACATGGCAATATGAACTAGGGTTTCGGGCAAAAAGTCAACCGAGATATTTCTCAGATCTGGATCCGGATCGGCGCGGACTTTGAGGATGACCGGAACAGTGCTCGCCGGAGGAGAGAGATGGCCGGAGGAGGGAGAGCTCGCCGGGGACTTGCCGGCCGCGAGGAGGACGGCGAGGCGGTGGCGGAGGGCGGCGTCGGCGGGGGCGGCGGCCACCGGTGCTGCGATGGCGCGGCGCGGTTGAGGGGGCCCGGCGCGAGAAGAGGGCGGCGGCGAGCGGCGGTCGGCGGCGTCCGGCCGCCGGAGACGACGAAGGAGGCGGCGGGCGCTCGGGTGCGCGGGTGCGGGCGGCGGCGCTGGCCGGTTGGGCCAGGGGGGCCGGATGTGGGCTCCCGCGGGCCGCGGCGGAGGAGGCCGGCCGGGGACACGTGGCAGCCTCTCACTGGTTGGGCGCGGCGGCGCGGTGTGTCCGGCCCGGGGCGGACATTGTCCGGCGCAGCGGATCTGGGATTTTAGGGTTTCAAAGAGGAGAGATCCGGATTTGAAATGGGGGAGGTATATATAGGCATAGAGGGAGCTTGGAGAGTCCAAATGAGGTGCGGTTTTCGGCCACGCGATCGTGATCGAACGCTCTAGATGATGGAGAGGGTTTTGGTGGGTTTTGGGCCAAATTGGAGGGGTGTTGGGCTGCAACACACACGAGGCCTTTTCGGTCCCTCGGTTAACCGTTGGAGTATCAAACGAAGTCCAAATGATACGAAACTTGACAGGCGGTCTACCGGTAGTAAACCAAGGCCGCTTGGAAAGTCTCGGTCCAATCCGGAAATGTTTAATCCGCACACACGAAAGAAAGGTAGAAATGATCACCGGAGGAGAACGAAGCGCCGGAATGCAAAACGGACAACGGGGAAAATGCTCGAATGCATGAGATGAACACGTATGCAAATGCAATGCACATGATGACATGATATGAGATGCATGAAAACGATAAAAACAGATGGAGACAAGGACCCGAACCCGAGAAAATAAAATAACTTAACGCCGGAAACGGCAAGAGTTGGAGTACATATTGGGTAAGTTACATCCGGGGTGTTACAACACTCCACCACTACGAAAGGATCTCGTCCCGAGATCTAGGACTGAAAGAACGCTGGGTATTCAGAACGGAGGTGATCCTCGCGTTCCCAGGTAGCTTCACGGTCGGAATGGTGCGACCACTTGACTTTGAGGAATTTGATTGACTTGTTGCGAGTCTTGCGTTCAGTCTCTTCAAGAATAGCAACTGGGTGCTCACGATAAGAGAGATCTTCTTGGAGCTCAATGTCCTCGAAGTTGACGGTGCGGTCAGGAGTCTTGAAGCACTTTCAGAGTTGAGAGACATGGAACACATCATGAACATTTGCAAAGTTTGAAGGAAGCTCGAGTTGATAGGCGAGATCGCCTCTCTTGCTGACAATCTTGAAAGGTCCCATGTATCTGGGGGCAAGCTTCCCTTTGATATCGAAGCGGCGAGTACCTTTCATAGGAGAGACGCGGAGGTAAACATGATCTCCGATCTCGAAAGCCAAATCACGGTGCTTACTATCATAGTAGCTCTTCTGGAGGGATTGAGCTGCTTTGAGGTTATCTCGAATGACTTTGCACATTTCCTCTGCCTCTGTGATTAAGTCATTTCCGAGAAGCTGGCGTTCACCGGTTTCAGACCAGTTGAGAGGGGTACGACACTTTCTGCCATACAGGATTTCAAATGGGGCCTTGCCCGAACTTGCTTGAAAACTGTTGTTGTAGGAGAATTCAGCATAAGGAAGACAATCCTCCCACTTCATGCCGAAGGAGATCACACAAGCCCTGAGCATATCTTCAAGAATCTGGTTGACACGCTTGACTTGACTGCTAGTTTGAGGATGGAAAGTTATGCTGAAGCGGATGTTGGTGCCCATGGCCTTCTGAAAAGAATCCCAAAACTTGGAGGTAAAGATGCTGCCACGGTCTGAAGAGATCACTTGTGGAATACCGTGCAGAGAGACAATTCGAGAGGTATAGAGTTCTGCCAATTGAGCTGCAGTGATTGACTCTTTGATAGGCAGAAAGTGAGCCACTTTGGTGAGTTTGTCGATGACAACGAATATAGCATCATTGCCACGTTTGGACTTTGGAAACCCAGTCACGAAGTCCATTTCAATGTGGTCAAACTTCCATTCTGGAATGGCAAGAGGTTGGAGGAGACCAGCTGGTCTTTGGTGTTCTGCCTTCACTCTTCTGCAGACATCACACTCATTCACGAATTGAGCAATCTCACGCTTCATTCGAGTCCACCAATAAGCCTGTTTGAGGTCCTGATACATCTTCGTGCTCCCAGGGTGGATGGAGAGGAGAGAACTGTGAGCCTCGTTCATGGTCACTTTACGGAGGTCACCTTTGGGCACAACAATACGATCCTCGAAGAAGAGAGTGTCCTTGTCATCAAGGCGGTAGCACTTGTACTTGGGTTGACTCTTGGCAATCCCAATCTTCACCTTTTTCACCATAGCATCAAGAAGCTGAGCTTGGCGAATCTGGTCTTCCAAGGTAGGAGAGACTTGAAGGTTGGCGAGGAAACCTTGAGGAACGACTTGCAGATTAAGTTTGCGGAAAGCTTCACAAAGCTCGGGTTGATAAGGCTTGAGAATCAGACTGTTGCAATAAGCCTTTCTGCTCAATGCATCAGCAATCACATTGGCCTTGCCTGGAGTATACTCGATACTCGGATTATACTCTTGAATCATTTCGACCCATCGAGTCCGCCTGAGGTTGAGATTAGGCTGAGTGAAGATGTATTTGATACTCTTGTGATCAGTGAAGATGTCCACTTTTCTTCCCAATAGGAGATGTCTCCAAGTCAAAAGAGCATGCACAACTGCCGCCAACTCGAGATCATGAGTGGGGTAGTTCTTCTCATTGGGCTTTAACTAGTGAGAGGTATAAGCAACAACTTTCTTCTCTTGCATCAATACTGCGCCAAGACCTTGGAGAGAGGCATCACAAAAGACCTCGTACGGCTTGGATTCATCAGGCGGAGTCAGAACTGGAGCAGTGATCAATTTCTCTTTCAAAGTGTTGAAAGCAATGTCACACTCCGGAGACCAAACGTACTTGACGTGCTTCTGGAGAAGATCTGAGAGAGGCTTCACGATCTTAGAAAAGTTTTCAACGAATCTTCGGCAGTAGCTTGCGAGACCGAGGAAGCTACGGAGTTGCTTCACGTTCTGAGGAGGTTCCCAATTCACAATTGCAGACACCTTCTCAGGATTCACCGCAATGCCCGTGGCAGAGATGATATGACCAAGATAAAGAACCTCATCGAGCCAAAATTCGCACTTGGAGAACTTGGCGTAGAACTGGTGTTCCCTCAACTTATCGAGTACCAAACGCAAGTGCTTGGCATGATCTTCCTTGTTCTTCGAGAAAACCAGGATGTCGTCGAGATAGACCAAAACGAAGTCATTGGTGTAGGCGTTGAAGATGAAGTTCATCATGCGAGAGAACGTCGGAGGAGCGTTGACGAGGCCAAAAGACATGACAGTGTATTCATATGAACCATAGCTTGTCCTGAAGGCCGTCTTGGGAATATCTTGCTCATGGATTCGAATCTGATGATAACCCATACGGAGATCAAGCTTGGAGAATACTTGGGCACCTTTGAGTTGTTCGAACAGCTCGTTGATGTTGGGAAGTGGGTATTTGTTCTTGATGGTCTTCTTGTTCAATGGACGGTAATCAACACAAAGTCGGTCCGTTCCATCCTTCTTCTTCACAAAAAGAACACCACAACCCCATGGAGAAGAACTAGGCCAGATGAGACCCATTCTCTCTTGAATATCGAGTTGCTTCTTCAGCTCCTTCAACTCTTCAGGTCCGAGCTTGTAAGGACGCTTGCACACTGGTTCCGTGCCAGGCTCAAGATCAATGACGAATTCAACTGGCCGGTGCGGAGGCATTCCTGGAAGCTCTTCTGGAAAGACGTCTTGATATTCGCAAACGACTGGAATCTGCGAGATGGCATCGAGTTCACCCTTCTCATTGAGAGAAAACAGATGGATGGTATCATCACGAGCGGCAAATACAATTACATCCTCAGACGAATGAGTCAATTGAATCTGCCTAGCTGCACAATCAAGATGTGCCTTGTGCTTAGAAAGCCAATCCATTCCGAGAATGAGATCAATATCCGAGTTACCAAGAACCACCGGAGAAGAGAGAAACTTGTAATCGCCCAACATGATAGTAACATCCGGGGCCATAGCGCTTGCATTCATGAAGTTACCCAGAGAAACAACAGATAACTGTCTAGGCAAATCTTGTAAAGGCAACTCATGCTTAGAAACAAATGGTCTCGAGATGAAACAATGCGATGCACCAGTGTCAAAAAGAACTTTGGCAGGAATATCGTTAATAGGAAGGTTACCCATGATGACATCTGACGAATCCTCTGCCTGAGCTGCGTTCATCAAGTTGACCTTGGCGGACTTGGTGTTATGCTTGACGATAGCTGTACTTGCCAATCTGACAGGAGGAGGAGGAAGACGCCTCTGGTTGAGACACTTGTTGGCATAGTGACCCTTCTGTTGGCACTTGTTGCACGTGACCTCTGAAAGCGGACGGTGGTACGGAGCACTTGATCTTGGAGCTTGAGACGAAGTCTTGTTCTGAAAGCCAGGGTTGGGTGGGTGGGAAGATCCACTGCCACCTTTGCTCTTCTACTGATACGGCTGACGGAACGGAGGAGGAGGAAGCCAATACTTCTGCTGCTTGGCCACTTGAGTAGAGGAAGAAGGAGTAGCATCTCTGACTCGCTTCTTGGAAGCATCACACCTCAGTTGAGTGGCCTCTTGCTTCAATGCCATGTTGTAGAACTCATCGTACCTCAAGGGCTCAAAGAGAACAAGAGCTAGCTGGATTTCTTCTCTGAGACCACCCCTGAACTGGTATATCATGCTCTTCTCATCAGGGACGTCCTGCTTGGCAAAGCGGGCGAGCTTCTGGAACAACTTGTTGTAGTCATAGACAGACAAAGAGCCTTGCTTCAGGTTGCAGAATTCCTCACGCTTGCTTTCGACCACGCTCTGAGGGATATGATGAGCTCTGAAATCTTGACGGAATTCATCCCAAGTAATCGCACGTCCACCTCTGGAATCCTTGTACTGCTGGAACCATTCTGCAGCTTGATCTTTGAGTTGGAAGGAAGCAAACTTGACGAAGTCCTCAGGCCTGATGTTACTGCACTCGAAATGCTTGCACAGATCCACGAGCCAATCGTCAGCATCGGTTGCCTCAACACAATTGCTGAAAGTCTTTGGCCCGTTAGCAAGGAACTGGTTGAGTGTAGCAAAGTGATTCTGATTGTTGCCTTGGTTTCCTTGGTTGCCTTGATTGCGCTCTTGAAGAATTTGCATGATCAACTGTGTGTTTGCATTGGTTGCGGCCATCACAGCTTGCCATGCCTCCGGAGGAGGTGGAGGTGGTGGCGGATCTTGATTCTGATTCTGATTGGTGCTCTTAGCGGGAGCCACCATGAAGAGGTTGACCACCGTTAGCACATTGACAGATAAAATGAAGCTGAATCCAACGGAATGAAAATTGCAACATAAAGTCTTCACATCCGAACAAAATGAACGAATGCATTCCTCTTGAAATGGTCACATATCCATAAATTGAGAAGCCACGTAGAATTAAGGTAGAGAAATAAATCAATAAGGTACGAATCAAGAACGAATACTCGGTAAGAAATCCCAATCTCAAACCAAATATCCGTGGAAGAAGAACTAGAGCTACGAGAATTC
>NC_053022.1:457777705-457893440 GCF_003073215.2 Triticum urartu
CACCTTGCTGCCAGCCTCCTCTGCCCGAGCCGCCACCCCGTCGTCCTTCGCCTGCAGCCACCATTGCCTTGCCTCGTTTCCCGCCCGCATGCTCGAAGACGCCCGAGGCTGTGCCTCCTCTTCCCTCCTCTGCTCGATCCCGAGTGGATCATGAGCACCAGCACCTCCCTCCCGCCTTGTGCGTCCACGCCGTCGGCAAGAACAACAGCAGCAGGTCATGCCACCGGTCTTGTCCCGCTCCTTTCCTTCCCCTGGCTCTCTTTCTTCCTCCTTTTCTCTCTCTCTTTCTCACCTCTCTCTCTTCAGGTGCTCAACCACCCCGCTGCCAGCCTGCTACCTCGCCTAACCGACCCGAGCTGGCTCGGATCCGGCCATCTCTGAGGCCTCCTCGCCAAATTCCGCCGTCAAGTCCCCGTCCCCGTCGCTTGCGCGTGCTCCATCGCCGGGTCAAGTCGCTGGCGCCCTGCTTCATCCTCGCCTCACGCCCTGCCTCTGCTTCATGCGTTGACCCCTGCGGTCCTTGCTTCGAGCCAGAGGTAGTGTTCAACCCCATCGTTGGCCGCCGCCCCCTGCTTCGCCTGCTCACTTCCTCCGCTTCGTGTGATAGGACGAGCGCGGCCCCTCGTTGACTCCATATAGTGCCTCCATCTAGCCCAGCACCAGATCTGGCCCAAGGCCCCTTTGGTGAGCACCCACACGCTATCCCACGCCCCCTGCACACTATTGTTTCCTGCGCCGGCCCTTGTGCTTCAGTTTCGGCCTGTTTAGGTTTTTTGTTCGGTCCTGCTAATTTGCTAATTATCCAGAGAATTACTGTTTTACCAAAAAACCTCATACTTCATGCATTTAATATCTCACAAACCGTGCATCGGATTAAAATGTTTTATATATGTAAAATGCTTAGAATTTCATCTAGTTTCATAATATGCCACTTTCACCTATGTTTAAAATGTTGTTTGCTTAAATTTGCTCAAATGCCATGCTAAAATGATTTATTTAATAACTAAATAACCATAGCTCCAAATTTAATAATCTTTATATGTAAATGGAGTAGTAAAATGCATAGTTTAACATGGTGGCATTACTTTGCATGTTTAACAACTCCAAAAATATGGTTTAGGGCAGAACAGTACCAAATTCGAAATATGCATATGGGGATTTTCTGGAATTGTTGTTTCTTATTTCCGGCCTCATTTAAACTTTCCTAGATTGGTAGTTTTATTATGCTTCACCTCTTGCCATGTTAACCAACACTTAATCTTGTCTTGTTCGTAAATGAGAGTGAACTAAATATTTGAATGTGGTGTCTCATCAATATGTAATTTGTTGCATATGGAGCTCCACTTAATTTGTAGTATTGTTTGTTGCACTTTGCCACGTCATGCCTCATTAAACTAGACATGCCTCATAATTGATTGTGCATCATGCCATGTTTATGCTTGTTTGTTTACTATGTCGTTTGCTTCTTTCCGATTGCACTTATCCTTTCTAGTTCCGGTTATGTTGCGATTGTGAGGATCCATTCGGCTACATTGGTTCCTCTTCTTCATGGATTCGGTCTTCTTCCTAGCGGGATTTCAGGCAAGATGACCATTACCTTGGATATCACTACTATCTTTGATATGCTAGTTGTCTCGATGCTATCGCTATGTCGTGCTACCTACCACTTGTTTATCAAGCCTCCCAATTTTCCATGTTAGCCTCTAACCTTTTCCACCATCACAGCAAACCATTGTTTGGCTATGTTACCGCTTTGCTCAGCCCTCTTATAGCGTTGCTAGTTGCCAGAGCAGTTGCAGGTTATTCCATGTTGGAACATGGATATTATGGGATATCACAATAGCTCTTATTTAATTAATGCATCTATATACTTGGCAAAGGGTGGAAGGCTTGGCCTTTTGCTCGGTGTTTTGTTCCACTCTTGCCGCCCTAGTTTCCGTCATATCGGAGTTATGTTCCTTGATTTTGCCTCCCTAACACGGTGAGGGTTTATGGGCCCCTCTTGACAGTTCGCTTTGAATATAACTCTTCCAGCAAGGCCCAACATTGCTTTTACCATTTGCCTAATAACAACTAAAACTTGCATAGGGACCTGCCGGCCCCCGAGGTCTCTTAATCAAGCCCCAGGCCAGTGCTCCGCATGAGTGTTGGTCCACCTACCTAGCAGTCAGCGGTGCCACCTTGGGGCAACTCGATGGTATTTTGGCTATCGTCCACTTCGCATAGACGGTGTTGTCCTGAGAACGAGATACGCGTGGATCCTATCGGGGTATCGACACACCGGGTGGTCTTGCTGGTTTTGTTTTACCATTGTCGAAATGTCTTGTGCACCGGGATCCCGAGTTTTATTGGATGTCCCGGGATGGAGGATTGTCTCCGCAGATCGTGAGCTTGTCATGGGCTAAGTTGGGACACCCCTGCAGGGTTTAATCTTTCGAGAGTCGTGCCCACGGTTATGTGGCAGATGGGAGTTTTTAATGTCCGGTTGTAGAGAACTTCACACTAGATTCGAATTAAAATACACCAACCGCGTGTGTAACCGTGGTCGTCTCTTTTCGACAAAGTTCGGGAAGAGAACATGGTTGGGTTATGTTTGAACGTAAGTAGTTCAGGATCACTTCTTCATCATTATTTGTTTGTGACCGTTGCATAGTTTCTCATCTTATGCTTGTACTCATAAGTTAGCCACCATACAATGCTTAGTGCTGCTGCAACCTCACCACTTATCCATTCCATACCCATGAAGCTTTGCTAGTCTTGATACCCATGGTAATGGGATTGCTGAGTCCTTGTGGCTCACAGATTACTACAACAACAATTGCAGGTACAGGTAATGCGATGCTTTGACGTGAGAGCGATGCTTGATTGTTTGGAGTTCTTCTGCCGCTTCTTCTTCGATCAAGGGAATAGGTTCCGGTTCGGGTGCCTGGAATTAGTAGGGTGGATGTCATTCTTCTTTTTTGTTTGATTTCATCCGTAGTCGGATCCTGCTCTTTTGTATGATGATTGCTATTTATTGATGAACTATTGTATTGATGTTGTAGCTTGTGGCGAGTGTAAGCCTTTATCTTGTATTCTCATCTATTCAGTACATGGTATGTTGTAATGATATCCACCTTGCTATGCGCTCAAAATGCGTTTTTGCCCCAATCATGAATTCATCATGTGATTGGGATAGAATCGCATCTTGGGCGCTATAGATTATGTCACATACCTCGAAGCCTGTCAGTAGGCTGGTAAAGGCCTCGTTCAGTCTGCTCTTGGCAGACTGAACCTCCTCTACCACCACACCCATCAGGGTGCGGTGCTCCTCCATGATGGAAGCACGCTGCAGTGCTTCCACTAGATTGTTCGACGCCTCCGGATTAGTGGAGGTCATCGATGGAGCTGATGCTCCCCCTCCTTCGAAGGGGGCTGCTCACCCGATCCCTGAGCCACATTGATCTCTAGAACGGTGTCTGTCTGGGCCCCGGATTGTTGGGGACCCCTACCATCGGTTGTCATGGGGGTCGCCTCCCCTAAGTCTTCGACGATTGAGGTATTAACCTCGGGCGCCTTCTCAACGGCCTCGCTTGCCCCCCTCGGTTAGGGAGGTCCTTCGGGAGGACACCTCGGTGTCCTCCATGGTAACACGCGAGGGGGCTCGTGGCGGCATCTCGCTCTCTGCCATCTCAGGTGGCAGAGAACTCCCCTCCGATAATGAAACATTCGGGAGATCGTGGGGAGCGCTGAAAGGCACATGGCATAATAAATTATATAATACAAATAGGATGACCGAAGATAAACAGTGAGTATCTAAATACTTACGATTCGGCAAGGGGCTTCGCCCTGGGAGGCTTTTCGAGGACCAGTTCGACATCTGAGTTCGAACTGTCCTGGAGGGTCATCTTCCCCCTCTTAGGCACCTCCCCTTCGAGTCTTCGGAGGCCGCCCTCTTCTTCCTCCTCACCTTACGAGGGGAGTCGCTTTCCACCTCCTCCTCTTATCCCTCTTCCTCATCTCCCTCGTGGGAGGAGGGGGCTTCGGTCTCTCTGGACATAGCGTCCGAAGGACCTTTGTGGCGGGGGCCAACCTTGGCCTCCTTGCCCTTCTTCTCGACCTTCTTCTCCGGTGCCTGGACCAACATCTCTGCTAGCTGGGGTGTGGCTGGGTCTTCAGGCAGCGGTGCCGGACACTTGATCCGCTCCGCCTTTGCCGTCCAGCCCTACATGAAAGACACATGGGATATTATATCTAAACGTATCTACTGAATAGGTACTCGGGAAAATCATGCTTACCGGCGAGGCCGGATTCTCGATGTCGAGACCGATGTCGTCGGTCTTCTTCGGCCAAGTTTTTTGGGCCTTGAAGAGAAACTTCCAAATGTCTTCGTGCGTCGTGCCGAAGAAGTGCTTCAAGGTCCGTGGCTCCTCCAGACTAAACTCCCACGTGTGAGAGGCCTGGAGTTAGCAAGGGAGAGTCCGGCGGAAGAGCATCACCTGAATCACGTCTGTGAGACCGATGTTTTTGCCTATCATGTTGGTGATGCGCTTTTGCAGCATCTGCACCTCCGCCGTGGACCCCAGTCAAGACCCTTAGCGGTCCAGGAGGTGAGCCTAGTGGGGGGGCCGGATCTTAAGGTGGGCGTGGCTGCCCAGTTGGCATTGCGGGGTTCGGTGATGTAGAACCACTCCTGCTGCCACACCTTGACCGTATGCACGAATGCCCCTTTGGTCCAAATGGTGTTGGGAAGCTTGCTCACCATGGCCCCACGGCAGTCCGCGTGCTACCCGTCGACCACCTTCGGCTTTAGATTGAAAATCTTGAGCCATAGGCCGAAGTGTGGTGGGATGAGGAGGAGAGCCTCGCACACGACGATGAACGCCGATATGTGGAGGAAAGAGTTTGGGGCTAGATCATGAATCTAGATCGTAATAGAACATGAGGACACGGACAAAGGGGTGGAGGGGAAACCCTAGCCCGTGGAGGAAGTGGGGAATGAACACTACTCTCTCGCCGGGCTCCGGAGTGGGGATGACCTGACCCTTGTTGGGGAGTCTGTGCGCGACATCCACATACAGGTAAGCCACACCCCGGAGCTCCTTGATGTCCTTCTCAGTGACAGAGGAGGCTTCCCACTTGCCCCTAGAACCAGATCCAGACATGGATGGGGAGGTTGGCGGCAGTGGAAAAGATTGAGATTTAGGGCGCTGGAGCTCAGAGGAAGGAAAGGCAGGAGTTAGGAGAAGGCATGGAGGAAAAAGGAGGAATCTTTACCCTCTTATAGGCGGTGAAATACCAAACACCCCCCTCTCAAGCCTTAAAACTCGCCTATTCCCAAAGAGATCGTGCGAATGGCATAGTTGGATTACCCAAACCCGTATTGATGAGGATCCCGCAATGGGAGGGCACGATCTCTGTTTTGACAAGATGTGCCAATGGAGGCTATGCCTCGAAACACGAAGTGGGAGGCATGAAAACAGTTTGAAATGTTAAAGAGCCAGATGTGACGCTCCGCCGAAAAAAGTTGTCAGTAAAAGACACTGTTTTATCTTGATATCCTACCTTCATGGATAAGGGTTATATTAATTATACAGAGCGGGATACAGATCCTTTGTGCGGGGAGTTATCTTAAAATGTTTAAAGAGAAGGAACCTGCCTCGCAATGCCAAAGACAATCCGCGTGCCGAACACATCGTCATCGAAGACTGGTCCAGGGGCTACTGAGGGAGTCCTGGATTAGGGGGTCCTCGGGTGTCCGGACTATTTGATATGGCCCGAATTGATGGGCCATGCAGATAAAATCAGAAGACTTTCCCCCATGTCCGGGTAGGACTCCTATATGCGTGGAAGGCAAGTTTGGTGTCCAGATATGTTATTTCCTTCCCCCACAAACCGACTCTGGACAACCCTCGATCCCTCTGGTGTGTATATAAACCAGAGGGTTTAGTCCGTAGAGGCTATCAGAACTCCCATAGGCTAGACAGCTAGGGTTTAGCCATTACGATCTCGAGGTAGATCAACTCTTGTAACCCCTATACTCATTGAATATAATCAAGCAGGATGTAGGGTTTTACCTCCTTTAAGAGGGCCCAAACCTGGGTAAACATTGTGCCCCCCTCGTCCCTTGTTACCATCGATCTTCAGATGCACAGTTCGAGACCCCCTACCCGAGATCTGCTGGTTTTTACACCGACACCGGGGGCCATAGGTTTCACTAGAGGCTTCTCTCAAGATAGAAAATATTACGGTGGGTGAACAAATTACTGCCGAGCAATTGATAAAAAAGCGCAAAGTTATGACGTTATCTAAGGCAATGATCATGAATATAGGCATCACGTCCGTGTCAAGTAGACCGACTCCTGCCTGGATCTACTACTATTACTCCACACATCGCCTGCTATCCAGCATGCATCTAGAGTATTAAGTTCATAAAGAGCGGAGTAACGCATTAAGAAAGATGACACGATGTAGAAGAATTAACTCAAACAATATGATGAAAGGCCAATCTTTTTATCCTCGATGGCAACAATACAATACATTCCTTGCTGCCCCTACTTTCACTGGGAAAGGACACCACAAGATTGAACCAAAAGCTAAGCACTTCTCCCATTGCAAGAAAAACCAATCTAGTTGGCCAAACCAAATCAATAGTTCGAAGAGACTTGCAAAGATATCAAATCATGCATATAAGAATTCAGAGGAGATTCAAATAATATTCATAGATAAGCTGATCATAAATCCACAATTCATCAGATCTCGGCAAACACACCGCAAAAGAGTATTACATCGAATAGATCTCCAAGAACATCGAGGAGAACTTTGAATTGAGAATCAAATAGAGAGAGAAAATCCATCTAGCTACTAGCTATGGACCCGTAGGTCTATGGTAAACTAGTCATGCTTCATCGGAGAGGCAATGGTTGAGGGAGTCCTGGACTAAGGGGTCCTCGGGCGTCCGGCCTGATCGACATGGGTCGGACTGATGGGGTATGAAGATACAAGACTGAAGACTCTCACCCATGTCCAGATGGGACTCTCCTTGGCGTGGATGTCAAGTTTGGTGCTCAGATATGAAGATTCCTTTCTCTGTAACCGACTTTATATAACCCTAGTCCCCTCCGGTGTCTATATGAACTGGAGGGTTTAGTCCGTAGAGACGATCACAATCATATAGGCTAGACTTCTAGGGTTTTAGCCATTACGATCTCGAGGTAGATCAACTCTTGTAATACTCATATTCATCAAGATCAATCAAGGAGGAAGTAGGGTATTACCTCCATAGTGAGGGACCGAACCTGGGTAAACATCGCGTCCCCTGTCTCCTATTACCATCAACCTTAGACGCACAGTTCGGGACCCCCTACCCGAGATCCGCCGGTTTTGACATCGACATTGGTGCTTTCATTGAGAGTTCTGTTGTGCCTTCATCAGAAGGTTCGATGGCTCCATCCATCATCTACAACAACACTGCCCAGGGAGATGTCTTTCTCCCTGGCCAGATCTTTGTATTCGGCGGCTTCGCACTGTGGGCCAACTCGCTTGGCCATCTAGAGCAGATCGACAGCTATGCCCCTAGCCGTCAGGTCAGGTTTGGAAGCTTGAACTACGTCGCTGATACGTCTCCAACATATCTATAATTTTTTATTGTTCCATGCTATTATATTATCAACTTTGGATGTTTATGGGATTTATTATGCACTTTTATATTATTTTTGGGACTAACCTATTAACCCAGAGCTCAGTGCCAGTTTTTGTTTTTCCCTTGTTTTATAGTATCGCAGAAAAGGAAAATCAAATGGAGTCCAATTGACCTGAAACTTCACGGAACTTATTCTTGGAAGGAAAGCAACCTGATGGACTTGGAGTGCACGTCAGGAAAGAAACGAGGGAGCCACGAGGTAGGGGGAACACCCACCCCCTAGGGCGCGCCCTCCACCCTCGTGGCTCCCCTGACGTACTTCTTCCTCCTATATATACCCATATACCCTAAAACCATCGGAGAGCACAATAGATCGAGAGTCCGCCGCCAGAAGCCTCCGTAGCCACCAAAAGCCAATCTAGACCCGTTCCGGCACCCTGCCGGAGGGGGGAATCCCTCTCCGGTGGTCATGTTCATCATCCCGGTGCTCTCCATGACGAGGAGGGAGTAGTTCTCCCTCGGGGCTGAGGGTATGTACCAGTAGCTATGTGTTTGATCTCTCTCTCTCTCTCATGTTCTTGAGGTGATACGATCTTGATGTATCACGAGCTTTGCTATTATAGTTGGATCTTATGATGTTTTCTGCCCCCTTTACTCTCTTGTAATGAATTGAGTTTCCCCTTTGAAGTTATCTTATCGGATTAAGTCTTTAAAGATTTGAGAACACTTGATGTATGTCTTGCCGTGCGTATCTGTGGTGACAATGGGATACCACGTGATTCACTTGATGTATGTTTTGGTGATCAACTTGCGGGTTCCGCCCATGAACCTATGCATAGGGGTTGGCACACGTTTTCATCGTGATTCTCCGGTAGAAACTTTGGGGCACTCTTTGAGGTTCTATGTGTTGGTTGAATAGATGAATCTGAGATTGTGTGATGCATATCATATAATCATACCCACAGATACTTGAGGTGACATTGGAGTATCTAGGTGACATTAGGGTTTTGGTTGATTTGTGTCTTAAGGTGTTATTCTAGTATGAACTCTAGGGCTATTTGTGACACTTATCAGAATAGCCCAACGGATTGATTGGAAAGAATAACTTTGAGGTGGTTTTGTACCCTACCATAATCTCTTCGTTCGTTCTCCGCTATTAGTGACTTTGGAGTGACTCTTTGTTGCATGTTGAGGTATAGTTATGTGATCCAATTATGTTATTATTGTTGAGGAAACTTACACTAGCGAAAGTATGAACCCTAGGCCTTGTTTCCTATCATTGCAATACCGTTTACGCTCACTTTTATCATTAGTTACCTTGCTGTTTTTATATTTTCAGATTACAAAAACCTATATCTATTATCCATATTGCACTTGTATCACCATCTCTTCACCGAACTAGTGCACCTATACAATTTACCATTGTATTGGGTGTGTTGCGTACACAAGAGACTCTTTGTTATTTGGTTGCAGGTTTGCTTGAGAGAGACCATCTTCATCCTACGCCTCCTACGGATTGATAAACCTTAGGTCATCCACTTGAGGGAAATTTTCTACTGTCCTACAAACCTCTGCACTTGGAGGCCCAACAACTTCTACAAGAAGAAGGTTGTGTAGTAGACATCAAACTCTTATCTGGCGCCGTTGCGGGGGAGGTTAGCGCTTGAAGGTATACCTTTAGATCTTGAAATCGAGTCTTTTAGTTTCTTGTTTTAGCACTAGCTTAGTTTATAAAAGAAAACTAAAAAAAATATGGAATTTAGTTTGCCTCATACGCTTCATCTTTTAATATCTTTCATGAGTATGATGGAAAGGAAAATTGTGCCAAAGTGTTAGAATAAGAATGCATTAAAATGTTTGGCACTAAATATTTGAATGATGAGCATGATTGCAATGTTGTTAGTATGAATTCCTTGAATATCCATGATGCTAATGATATGCAAAGCCACAACTAGATTGTCCGATCCCACATTTCCCCATAAGAGAGGCTGCCAAGGACTACTATGGCTCATGGAAGCACTAGACTACATTTCCCCATAAGAGAGGATGCCAAGGATAAACAACTAGATTGTCCGATCCCACACATACCAAGCATTTCAATCATACACACAATATGCTCAATATGTGTAAATACAACATGGTATCACAACATAACTCTACGAATCAAGTATTATTCATTAGGCTCCGAGGAGCGAGATAAAACAAACATGGGTCTCATGACCAATCATTCAGAGCATACAAGTCAAAGCACATGCGGAAGCTTAACATGTCTGAGTATAGACATCTACAAATGAAAAAGGCTGAGAAGCCTGACTATCTACCAGATCCTGCCGAGGGCACAAGATCATAGCTGAGGTATCAAGCTAAACGTCGAAGTCCACGTGGAACTACTAGCGAGACTGAAGTCTTCTACAAAACATAAATTAAGCAAACGTGAGTACAAATGTACCCAGCAAGACTTACATCAGAACTAGCTACATATGCATCAGTATCAAGAAAGGGGGAGTGGAGTTTAACTGCAGCAATCCAGCTTTGACTCGGTGGCTATCCTGAACAACGACTGCAAGTAACTCTTTTGAGGTGGTGCACACGAGTCCACATATTCACCATATCAATACACCACTATGGATCCGCTCCCGTCTCCCTACGAGAACGCCATCCATAGCACTCACACTTATCTTGCGAGTTTTAGAGTATCCAGTTTCACTTGTCTATGAACTGTTATAGGCAACCCAGAAGTCCATTACCGCGAACACGGCTATTCGAATAGATGATGTTAACCCTGCAGGGGTGTACTTCTTCACACACGCTCTCACCACTTACCATCGTTTACACGACATGTACTCGACAACCTTCAAGCGGAAGCCCAACGAGGGTGTCGGCCACGGCCTACCTAAACACTCAAGTCTCTAGTCTAGGTTTATCGCCTATCCAGGTTCCATCTGTAGGGAGTCCGGCCGAGGTTTCCACATATGGCCCCGAACGATGTGTATAGGGTTCCGAGACACCAAACGAGCGCCCGGCATGCCCGGCCACGGTGTAGCTACCACATCATAGCCCACCCCTAGGGTCAGCGCTACGCACGACCGCCAACACATATCCTATAAACACCATAAACTAGTTGCAACTCCTGGACAGAGGACTAGAGTGGTTAAGAAGCCGAGAGGGTCCATTGGTTTCAGGCCCAATGCGTGGTAGTAACTGTTTCATGGATCACAAACACAGAACTCAGTTCCTGAGGACGGCTTCAATGAGACAACCCACCATGTACTCCTACATGGCCTCTCACCGCTACCTTTACCAAATCATGTTCACACAATTAGCTCTCAACAGTAGGACATGTTTACACACCTCCGATTCATCCCCAATGAATCAGACGTAACTCAACTCAAAGCAGTAGTAGGCATGACAAACAAACATGAATGAGTAGGCACATCAGGGCTCAAACAACTCCTACTCATGCTAGTGGGTTTCATCTATTTACTGTGGCAATGACATGTTATGCAGAGGAAAGGGGTTCAACTACCGCAGCATGTAACAGTTGAATCGTTGTTGTCCTAATGCAGTAAAAGAGAGCAAGAGCGAGAGAGTGGGATTGTATCGGAATGAACAAGGGGTTTTTGCTTGGCTGGCACTTCTGAAGATAGTAATAGCTCTTCATCGGTGTCATCAAACTCATCGACGGAACCACGTTTACTGAGAGGGGACAATACCGACAAACAAGGAAGAAACACAATCAATGCAATGCAACAATATGATGCATGCTCATGACATGGCAATATGCTGTTGATTGAACTAATGCAACTAGCAACCATATTAAATGAAGTTGGTTTGAACCCTAGGTTCAAATTCAAACTCCATATGTGAGAGTTTAAATTCCATTTATATGAATTGGCCTAAACAGCAGCCATAAGTTGTTCTAACGTGCATGAAAATGCCATAAACAGATTCTTTGGATTTTTCTGATCATTTTTTCATATATAAATCTTTGCATTTGGAGTTACGGTTGATTTTCTATGATTTTTAGAAGTTTAGGCAATTTTCTGGAATTCCTGAATTATTTTTAATCCAGAAAATCATTTCTGCGTCAGCATGACAGCGACATGATGTCACCAGGTCAACCGTGGCTGACCAGGGTCAAACCTGACGGATGGGACCCACGGGTTAGTGTAACAGGGCTGGTTTGGGTGGATGACATGTGGGACCAGTCAACGGTCGTATCAGCAAAGTCAATGCTGACGTGTGGGTCCCAGTGGGTTATGAACTAATCTAAACAGAAAATTAAATTAAACTAACAGGCACAGGGCCCACATGGCAGTGGCACTAGGGGTGGTTTAGCCGGGTCATTAACACTAATTAAGCCAGCGCCACGTCTGCTCGCCGGAGCTTGGTCGGCGACGACCAAATACGCGGCGGGGTTTCGCCGGAGTTGCTCGGGTTTCTCGTGCGAGTCACCGTTTGGCGCACTGGGGGCACCAGGAGGAAGCCCTCGCTCGGCCGCATCGAGCAGAGGCAGCAGCAGGGCGCAGGGTGGCCGGAGCTCGCCGGAGCAGAGCTCGCGGCGGTGCTGGAGTTCGGGCGGAGAGGGAAAGAGGGCTATGGTGCACGGCAGGGCGAGGGAGTGTGTGCGTTAGGCTCCTGAGGACGCACTGAATGCGGTGGTGCGCGCGGACGCGTGCTTGCACGGCCGTAGCCACGACGGCGACATGGCCGGCGGCGAGGAGCGCTCGGGCTCAAAGGGGGCGGTGGCTACGCGGCGTAATCGAGCATGAGAAGTAGGGGGGCTAGGTAGAGGAGCTCACGGCGGATCCAGAGAGCTGGTCGGCGGCCTTGGGGAAGCGCGAACGGCGGCGAAAGACGGTGGTGATCTCCGGTGGCCGAGGTTGAAGAAGACGACACCGAGGACAAAGCAATGCTTCCCGGCTCGCTTGGCTTGGTGCAGAAGGCGTAGGCGACAGTGGCGGAGCCTCTGGGCAGGTCGAGGTGGCGAGGGGAGCATGGTGGCCATGGCGAACGGCGACGGTGGCGACGAGCTCCACTCGAGAGGAGATGGGGGGAGAGAACCAGGGGAGGGGAGAGCCGCGAGGGGAGGAGGGCTCGATCCGGACGGCACCTGCGTCCTAATCCAGCTCGGTGGAGCCCTCCAGGAAGCAGGAGGTGGCCGGCATGCGACATGCGCGTGGTGGGCACGCGCCATCGTCCTCCTGGCAGGGGAGGAAGACGACAGTGGGGAGGCTAGTGGGCTGGGCTGGGCCAGGGAGGTGAGTGGCAGGTAACTCTTGCCTCTTCTCTTTTCTGTTTTCATTTATTTAATTCTCTGTTGTTTGTTTCGAATTAGTAGAAATACTAATCCATTTTAGAAAATTCTGAAAATAATCATAGGCACCTTTGGAATTACTCCCAACAGCCTAAAATTACTTTCAAAAGTATTTGGGCATTTAAAAGTATTTATAGTATTTTAAATTCCCAAATGCAAATAGTTATGTCTTAATTCAAAAATCCAAAATGGCTCCAAAATTTATGAACCCATTTTTGGCAGAGGTTTTAGCCAGAACCAAAAATGATGAACAATTTTTAAGGGCATATTGGGTTCATTGAAAATATTTAAAGTTGGGCCTATTTGCATTGCTTTGGTGCTAGGGGTTTGATCATCCCCATTTCAGTTTCATAAAAAATAAACATGATGCCATGATGATCATGAAAGAGTAAGCAAAGCTAAGCTAGGGCTGTGACAACTCACCCCCACTAAACAAGAATCTCGTCCCGAGATTCAAGACGTGAGGTAAGAAGACAGAGGGGACACAAGGCTAACACAATCTTCATAATCCAACTGCCCTCCTCAAAGATGTTGATCCATTGCTTTAAGTTGATCTTGACGATCTTGCCTTTGAGGTTTTTCACCCAACATGATGACGACCGAAAGAAACCCTACAATAAACGATCTTCATGAAGATCAAATGACTCATGACCAACCCATGGAGTGAGACGTAATAACATCTCTCAAGTTGGGTCACAATTCACACAATAAGTGGGATGGAGGGAACATACGTTGAAGGTTCAAATTGGTAGGCAACAATTCCATGCTTATGTAGATGGTGGGTATGTGCCAACGTGGCAAGGAGATAAGTTGCCACGATTCCATAACGTGGCACCTTAGGGAAGGTGACTTGTAGAACTATCCCCCTAACTGGCAAAAAGAATTACGTTTGTCACTTAGATCATTGGAACTCTCTATACCAGCCTAAGGCGAATCACAAACGATCGTTTGATGGAGTTCGAAAGAATGGCACACTCAAATTAGGATGGATGATGTGGACTACCTTGTTGAAGACAACACAATGGATGATTTTTTTGCTTATCACCGGAAATGGATGGGACCCATGGTAGGACCACTTCTGAAGATGATCATTCTTCAGCAATTGAGAATGGCAGCCCATGGGAAACTGGCACAATGGCCGTGCAAGCTGGAAACAAAATGCAAATGTTGGAAATGTTCCAACCATCATATCTGCCTGAGATTCACATCTGGTTGATAACATGATATTTCAGACAACATGCCTAGAAAGAAGGGTTGCAACACAAATCGACGAGATGACGTTGCAAGATTTCAGGGAATGAACTACGATAGCAAGCTCCAAAACATGAGCAGGTTTTGCTACAACATGTGAACACGCTGTCCCGGACAAGCATGACCACACAGTAGTCTTATAATAAAACACTACCGAGTTCAGGTTGGGAACCATCATTGAGGGTATCGAAGTCCTTGTATAAGCCCCGGGTCTTAAGAAGGAACTTCTTTTCCTTGTACAAATCAATCAGTGGCTTGGTGTGCTAGGGAATACATATGGAATGAAGGTTGCAAGTCTCCAAACCACAGAATACTTCGCACATATGCATGACTGACTTGGGATGATTCCAAAGGAAGCAAAAACAAACCTTTCTCAAATTCATGGCGGCAACTTACACCAAATGCACATGAATTAGAGGAAGCCACTTCTTCCATCCAAAACATATACCTCACGAGCGGAACACGAAGCAATGCTTACAAAATTTCCAACACTAGCTCAATGTTTAACACGGATCATGGGGGAGACAAGATGCTACTGATGGGCTCAACCGCAACTCATCAGAATTTCCATATCACTGGACTTCCACCATTATGTGAACAATGTGATAGTATTGGTCAGACCAAAACATATAATGGTGTATGCTCGAGGGATCAACCATGAGTAAGACAACATTATGAATATCATTGGTTCTAACTTGATTTGACGATGGCCCACACTCAAATCAAGGTTTGGGCAAGACGATAGGTTCAACAACTGATCAGAGGAGCAACTGATGAAGAAATCATCTTTCTACAACAAACACACAAACACAAGATATCCCTTTGGAAATGAACTAAGTTAGACAAGCTTTTATCTTCCAACTCTCCAAGTTATTGTTAGCTTAACCAACTAGCTCAGGGGTATCCAACACAGATTCTTGGAGAAAGGGGTGGTTTATAAGAAACCAATTTGATCACGAACTCAACATAGCGGTCAGGTGACAACCTGGTAATACTTTCGAGAAGATATTCGGAAAATCACGAACCACCGATATGTTACTAAACTCGAGAACATTCTTGCTTTTCAGGGCAAGACGATGGAACCAAGAGAGTGATGGATTGCCACAATCCTATCTCATTGATCGAAGAGTGCACTGGCAATAAGGACTAGGTAGCATGATCAATCTTAGAATGATGATTCCATAATCAACACACCAAGAATGATATTATCGTCCATTAACCACCAAGCAACGGGGTTGCTAGGCATATTGATTTCACACATCATGATTCACTTGTCGGTATTCCGGTTGCAACAACACGGAACTGAGGAGCGAATGATGACGACGAGAAGTATCATTGTGCCAAGAATTCATAAGAGAAGGTGCAATTATCATGACGTTCCTGACATAAAGTGGGTAATACTTCAGGGTAGAACAGAACAAAAGCTGGATTGGCATTTTGATCCGCGGAATACAACTACTTTGACGATTCCAAGAAATGGATGAGGTGCTGGAGTTTGTTTCTCCTAGTCATTCCAGAACAGAATGTCTTGACAGACCACAAGAATAATGGGCATCGATGAACAAGAGTGCACGACTACTCCTGACTATCAATTGATAGACAGAGGTCAGAATACAACTAAAGAGAGACAACTCAAGGAACATACGATTATTCTGAGCTGTGGATACATAGGTTGGTATGTCGAACAAGTTCAACATATTTCTTCCGGATAACCCATGCAGAAAGGTAGGATTGGTAGAGTCACAACATAGAATGGATAACTCATCAAGAGCACTCTGGTCATGACCTTTTGGTTCAAAAGAACTCCTGCCAAGAATGGTTCATGGTAATTGGAAGAAGGATGTACCACGAACCTCGAGGACTATTGCAAAGGTTACTAATATCCTAAAGGAACTAGCAACACTATCAACATGAGGTAAGTAGGGTGAATCTCGGGTTCAAGAACCCAGGAATAGAATACCTACATACTAAATGGCATCACAGGATGCTTTCAAGAATGGTGGCCAGAATTATCACACGGGAACACAAAACATGGTAGATTACTAGGTGATCTTCTAAGACACCTAGGGTCATAATAATAACTCCAACATATATGTCGAGGCAATAGAATACCTCAACTTAGCAATTAGTGTGATTAATCTAGCCCAAAAGGACATCGGGAACATGGAGGAAAGATTTGCAAGTGCATCAGATTATTTAGAAACCTGGGATGACTCGGACAGCATAACGGCTATAAATGCTCAAAAAGATCTGAAACATCATGCAAGATGGTGGCATAACCACTCAACATCACAATATCAAGGTTCTGAGGCCAGCTATGAACATACGGAAGTAGTAGAAGCTGAACTGAGACTTGAAACTATCAATTCTATAGGTCTATGGATTAGTAACACGTCATCCTGATAGATAGATGAGAAGGCCTAGTTCTTAATCCCCGTAGAAAAGAAGAGGTTGACTCAGATCAGAAGGGCATAAGGTAAAGGAGTAAAAAGAGCCTTACGTTCCCTTCCCCAATCAATTCCCTTACATAACTAAAGCATTTATAGACACAACTGCGACCAGTTTGGATTGGTAATCCTATAGGCAGTCAGGCTCTGATACCAACGCTGCCAGGACCCCGATTCCAAGTCACATCGATCTAGCCGGTAACACCTCATATCACATTGCGGCCTCACGCACGGTATCCCCACGGGTGTCGCCTTACCATGGCCCGGGACCGTTTGCGCCTTTTGGCTCACGTATATGATAGTGTCGCTAGCATCCATATGACAGAGAACCCGGGCCGACATGGCTAGTCGTGAACCCAAAGCGGCACAGTCCTATGGGGACAGGCATACATGAATCACATCGAGCATGTCGGTCATCAGCGAGTGAATCCGGGCCGTAGCACTGGGCTAACAGGACTCCAGGGAACCCGGGCTGTAGCAGGCTAGGCAGGACTCCGGATGTCACCGCGTGACATTTCCCTGAAGGGACAGACACGGGAACGAAGTGAATCACATGCCGGCCAGTCAAGTGTTCTGGAGCAGTAGTGCTGGGCTAGCAGGACTCCGGTGAACCGGGCTGTAGCGGACTACTATGGCTAATGGAAGCACTAGACTACATTTCCCCATAAGAGAGGCTGCCAAGGATAAACAACTAGATTGTCGGATCCCACACATACCAAGCATTTCAATCATACACACAATATGCTCGATATGTGTAAATACAACATGGCATCACAACATAACTCTATGACTCAATTATTATTCATTAGGCTCCGAGGAGCGAGATAAAACAAACATGGGTCTCATGACCCATCATTCAGAGCATACAAGTCAAAGCACATGCGGAAGCTTAACATGTCTGAGTACAGACATCTATAAATGAAAAAGGCTGAGAAGCCTGACTATCTACCAGATCCTGCCGAGGGAACAAGATCGTAGCTGAGGTATCAAGCTAAACATCGAAGTCCACACAGAACTACTAGAGAGACTGAAATCTCTCTGCAAAAACATAAATTAAGCAAACGTGAGTACAAATGTACCCAGCAAGACTTACATCAGAACTAGCTACATATGCATCAGTATCAAGAAAGGGGGAGTGGAGTTTAACTGCAGCAAGCCAGCTTTGACTCAGTGGCTATCCTGAACTACGACTGCAAGTAACTCTTTTGAGGTGGCGCACACGAGTCCACATATTCACCATATCAATACACCACTATGGATCCGCTCCCGTCTCCCTATGAAAACGCCATCCATAGCACTCACACTTATCTTGCGAGTTTTAGAGTATCCACTTTCACTTGTCTATGAACTATTATAGGCAACCCAGAGGTCCATTACCACGGACATGTCTATTCGAATAGATGATGTTAACCCTGCAGGGGTGTACTTTTTCACACACGCTCTCACCACTTACCGTCATTTACACGACATGTACTCGGCAACCTTCAAGCGGAAGCCCAACGAGGGTGTCGGCCACGGCCTACCTAAACACTCAAGTCTCTAGTCCAGGTTTATCGCCTATCCAGGTTCCATCCGCAGGGAGTCTGGCCGAGGTTTCCACATACGGCCCCGAACGATGTGTACAGGGTTCCGAGACACCAAACGAGCGCCTGGCATGCCCGGCCATGGTGTATCTACCGCATCATAGCCCACCCCTAGGGTCAGCGCTACGCATGGCCGCCAACACATATCCTATAAACACCAGAAACTAGTTGCAACTCCTAGACAGAGGACTAGAGTGGTTAAGAAGCCGAGAGGGTCCATTGGTTTCGGGCCCAATGTGTGGTAGTAACTGTTTCATGGATCACAAACACAGAACTCAGTTCCCGAGGACGGCTTCAATGAGACAACCCACCATGTACTCCTACATGGCCTCTCACCGCTACCTTTACCAAATCGTGTTCACACAATTAGCTCTCAACAGTAGGACATGTTTACACACCTCCGATTCATCCATGATGAATCAGACCTGACTCAACTCTAAGCAATATCAGGCATGACAAACAAACATGAATGAGTAGGCACATCAGGGCTCAAACAACTCCTACTCATGCTAGTGGGTTTCATCTATTTACTGTGGCAATGACAGGTCATGCAGAGGAAAGGGGTTCAACTACCGCATCATGTAACAGTTGAATCGTTGTTGTCCTAATGCAGTAAAAGAGAGCAGGAGCGAGAGAGTGGGATTGCATCGGAATGAACAAGGGGGTTTTGCTTGCCTGACACTTCTGAAGATAGTAATAGCTCTTCATCGGTGTCATCGAACTCATCGTCGGAACCACGTTTACCGAGAGGGGACAATACCGGCAAACAAGGAAGAAACACAATCAATGCAATGCAACAATATGATGCATGCTCATGACATGGCAATATGCTGTTGATTGAACTAATGCAACTAGCAACCATATTAAATGAAGTTGGTTTGAACCCTAGGTTCAAATTCAAACTCCATATGTGAGAGTTTAAATTCCATTTATATGAATTGGCCTAAACAGCAGCCATAAGTTGTTCTAACATGCATGAAAATGCCATAAACAAATTCTTTGGATTTTTCTGATCATTTTTCATATATAAATCTTTGCATTTGGAGTTACGGTTGATTTTCAATGATTTTTAGAAGTTTAGGCAATTTTCTGGAATTCCTAAATTATTTTTAATCCAGAAAATCATTTCTGCATCAGCATGACAGCAACATGACATCACCAGGTCAACCGTGGCTGACCAGGGTCAAACCTGACGGATGGGACCCACGGGTCAGTGTAACAGGGCTGGTTTGGGTGGATGACATGTGGGACCAGTCAACGGCCGCGTCAGCAAAGTCAATGCTGACGTGTGGGTCCTAGTGGGTTATGAACTAATCACAACAGAAAATTAAATTAAACTAACAAGCACAGGGCCCACATGGCAGTGGCACTAGGGGTGGTTTAGCTGGGTCATTAACACTAATTAAGCCAGCGCCACGTCAGCTCGCCCGAGCTTGGTCGGCGGCGACCAAATACGCGGCGGGGTTTCACCGGAGTTGCTCGGGTTTCTCGTGTGAGTCACCGTTTGGCGCACTGTGGGCTCTAGGAGGAAGCCCTCGCTCGGCCGCATCGAGCAGAGGCAGCAGCAGGGCGCAGGGTGGCCGGAGCTCGCCGGAGTAGAGCTCGCGGCGGCGCCGGAGTTCGGGCGGAGAGGAAAAGAGGGCTACGGTGCACGGCAGGGCGAGGGAGTGCGTGCGTTAGGCTCCTGAGGATGCACTGAATGTGGTGGTGCACGCAGACGTGTGCTTGCACGGCCGTAGCCACGACGGCGACATGGCCGGCGGTGAGGAGCGCTCGGGCTCGGAGGGGGCGGTGGCTACACAGCGTAATCGAGCACGGGAAGTAGGGGGCTAGGTAGAGGAGCTCACGGCGGATCCAGAGAGCTGGTCGGCGGCCTTGGGGAAGCGTGGACGGTGGCGAATGACGGTGGCGATCTCTAGTGGCCGAGGTTGAAGAAGACGACGCCGAGGACGAAGCAGGGCTTCCCGGCTCGCTTGGCTCGGTGCAGAAGGCGTAGGCGACAGTGGCGGAGCCTTTGGGCAGGTCGAGGTGGCGAGGGGAGCATGGTGGCCATGGCGAACGACGACGGTGGCGACGAGCTCCGCTTGAGAGGAGATGGGGGGGAGAACCAGGGGAGGGGAGAGCTGCGAGGGGAGGAGGGCTCGATCCGGACGGCGCCTGCGTCCTAATCCAGCTCGGTGGAGCCCTCCAGGAAGCAGGAGGTGGCCGACATGCGACGTGCGCACGGTGGGCACACGCCATCGTCCTCCTGGCAGGGGAGGAAGACGACAGGGGGAGGCTAGTGGGCTGGGCTGGGCCAGGGAGGTGAGTGGCAGGTAACTCTTCCCTCTTCTCTTTGCTGTTTTCATTTATTTAATTCTCTGTTGTTTGTTTTGAATTAGTAGAAATACTAATCCATTTTAGAAAATTCTGAAAATAATCATAGGCACCTTTGGAATTACTCCCAACAGCCTAAAATTACTTTCAAATGTATTTGGGCATTTAAAAGTATTTATAGTATTTTAAATGCCCAAATGCAAATAGTTATGTCTTAATTCAAAAATCCAAAATGGCTCCAAAATTTATGAACCTATTTTTGGTAGAGGTTTTAGCCAGAACCAAAAATGATGAACAATTTTTAAGGGCATATTGGTTTCATTGAAAATATTTAAAGTTGAGCCTATTTGCATTGCTTTGGTGCTAGGGGTTTGATCATCCCCATTTCAGTTTCATAAAAAATAAACATGATGCCATGATGATCATGCAAGAGTAAGCAAAGCTAAGCTAGGGCTGTGACACCAGGTGAGGTTGAATTGACAACTCAGCAGCTAATACTTGAGAATATTCTTTGGCTCCCCTTGTGTCGAATCAATAAATTTGGGATGAATACTCTCCCCTCGAAAACTGTTGCGATCCCCTATACTTGTGGGTTATCAAGACTATTTTCTGCCGCCGTTGCCGGGGAGCATAGCTCTATTCTTTGAGTCACTTGGGATTTATATCTGCTGGTCATTATGAAGAACTTGAAAGATTAAAGAACCAAGATTTTTCCCTCGACTACGAGGGGAGGTAAGGAACTGCCATCTAGCTCTGCACTAGATTCACCTTCTGTTTTGAGTAAACTTGTGATACCTACACTTGCTGTTCATTCTGATATGTCGCATGTGTTGACACCTGATTTTGGCAAGATACGGAGTGAAAGGGTTTTCAGCATGAGAAAGTTAGACGTCGCCGAGTGGAACAACTTTGATGTTTAGGCTATCGCCATTCAACCTCATCTCAGTGGCCGAAACTGTACTCCGAGTGACAAAATTTAGTGTTCTGAGTGCTTTTCAGCCTATTACGCCCTCAATATGACCTCAAATGAAGGAGAACTATAAAGGAATTGTCTTCGTCTTGTCGAGACGATCGATTGTCATATAAATCATCTCAATCCGAGTTCGTATGCAAAAGTTACAGTCAATATAGTGGGATCAGGTAGGAATCAAAATATTACGCTGGACATCAGACACATGCTGATGCGTGTCTAGTACAATGCGTGAGCAATTAGCCATTGAATATGACCTCAGATCTAAAAGTGTTCAACATGAAAGTTTTTCTTCTCGTCAAGCCGATCGATTTTCATATATAAATTGTCTCGATCCGAGTTAGTATGCGACCTGGGGAGGCAAGACAAGATCAGGATGTGTTTTTAGTCGGAAATCCGAGTGAAAAAGCTTACCATCTGAATGAAAATTTACCGGTCGAGTGAAAGTTTGCTGACCGGATGAACTTATTATTACCCGAGTAAAAATGTAGTCATCCGAGTGAAATTGTCCTCCGGGTGAAAATATTCCGAGTGAAAAGATTACCATCGGAACGAAAACTTGCCGATCGAGTAAGATATTGCTTTTCGAGTGGAAATATAGTCATCCGAGTGGAAATATAGTCACCCAAGTGAAAGATTATCTTCCGGGAGAAAAAGCCCAGTTGGACGGTCCGAGTGAAAGTCTCTAATATCCGAGTGGATGAGCTCAAATCCGAGTGAAACTGAACATTTGCCCGAAAGTTTATCAAGATGACCTCAGATGAAGAAGTGTTCAATACAGAAGTTATGCGTATCATCAAGACGGTAAAGTTTGGTTTTGGAGTCATCATCATCAGAGATAGTATATGGCCTGCAAATTCAATACGAGACCCGGATAATCCAGTCTATTGCAAGACCGAGTCCGACTGGAAGGTAAAGATGACCTCGAGAAGTATTCAAGATGGCCTTATTTGAAAAAGTGATCCACATGAGAGTTGTTCGTATCATCAAGGCGCACACGTTTGATATTTGGGGCATCTTGATCGGAGATCATATGCAAGCTCAATGGCCCGCACAAGAAGGAAGACAGAAGTTGGGCTAGATTCAGACTGAATCCGAGTTGGAATAGAACTAGGACTCTAGGACGTGAATAGATGTAATTTCTGGTAAGGAAAGCCTAGATGAATCCTTTACTTGTACGAGAAGTCTAGCCGCCTCTTATATATATTGGGGTTGATGGCCTATTAAACAAGACACAATCAAACAAATCAATATACTACTTTTTCAGTTTATGTTTTATCTCTCCACCGTTTTTCTCTCTCGTTCTTCATTGTTCTTTGTGTTTGAGAGCTGCAAAAATCAAGGCTCTAGGGGCGAGAGAATCGACCTAGGGCAGCCCATAGTCGCTGCACTCCCTGACGGGGTCCCACCCGGGGGTGTGGGGTTTTCGGGTCTGTAAAATCCCCCGCCGACTGTCTTGCGTATCACGCTGTCGGTCGGGTCTCCTTCGACGTGAGCTGCGGTGCATCACCCCCAGCGTCGAGGGTACATGTGACGTGTTCGTGTGTCAACACACTTTTTGGCGACTCCACTGGGGACTAAAGATCAATCGTCATCATCCACCATGTACGATCTTCCCAAGCCATCCGAGGTAGACGCCGATAACATCATTAAGCCTAGTCTTGATGAGATATCGGGCGATCATCGCCAAGTCTATGAGGAGTACAAGAAGGCGCGTGAAGAGAAGGATTTGCAGGAGTTCCTTGCAAAATTCAAGGAGGATCGCCAAGGCAACATCACTCCGATCGAAGAAATCAAGTTCCCTCCTCTTCAAGCCGAGCAGGTTAAACCCTATGTGAGTACTACCTTTTCTCCTGAGCAGTGGGCTGAGATTGAGAGTCTTATTGCTGATGGTAACAATCTAGTCTATCAAACTTTCATAGAAAATACTAATGCTCAGAAGAATATATCTCAATCGTCTAGTGGTAATGATGGTGTAACTGCTAGTGTGCAAAACCCTAATCTGGCTTTACCTATTTCATCGGTGCCTCCCGTGCCGATGGCTTATTATCCTACCCAAACAAATAAGATTGTGGCTGCACCCATTAATCCCATTATGAGCATGCCCGGTTTGGTGGCAACGCCGAACCAAACCCTACCTACAGCTACAACCACTCGACCACTACCAAATTATGGGTCAACATACATGCCACAATTCCTACCTACAGCTAGTAACCCTACTCGTCCTATGTCCCTACCACAAGCTTCATCGTCCACTATGGATGATGGTCTAGCTAATCTTAGAGAGGAGATGGCTAAGATGCTTCAAGAAAATTTTGGAGTTGAGTTACCTCGGAATCGGATTTACCAAAAGCCGTACCCCGAGTACTTTGATGCCATCCAGTGCCCTCCGGGATACAAGATTCCAGATTTTGTTAAGTTCAATGGAGAGGGCACAAAAACCACATGGGAGCATATTAGTCAATACTTGGCACAATTAGGTGAAACAGGCTCACTAAATGAGTTGAAAGTGCGTTTATTTCCTTTATCATTTACTGGTACCACATTTTCATGGTTTTCTTCTTTACCACATGGTATCATTCGAGTTTGGTCATAGCTAGAGCAGAAATTTCATGATCACTTTTATAGCGGCAATAATGAATTCAAGTAGTCACATCTAACATCGGTTAAACAGAAGCATGATGGATCGGTCTCCGATTACGTCAAGAGATTCAGAGAAACAAAAAACCAGTGTTTTAGTTTGGTGATAACCGAGAGAGACTTGGTAGACCTAGTGCTGAGTGGTTTGAGAACTCCCATTAGAGAAAAGCTAGAAGGTTATGAGTTCTTAAATATCAACCAAGTCTTACAAAGGGCTTTGGCTCAGGAAAGCCGAAGCAAAGATCTCAAAGAAGTACATACATACAAAGCCGATCGTCCAAAGATGAATATGGTGGAATATTATAGTGATCACTCGGACGATGAGGGTGATGTTTTTGCTACTGAATTTGTTTGGCCATCTAAGGCCAAACCCTTTACTTGCAATGATCTGAAGCCGATTCATTTGAATCGTGATGAAGAGATGAAGTTTACTTTTAACATTGCTAAGTGTGATAGAATATTTGATGCTTTGCTGCAGGCTAAGATTATTAGAATATCTCATACTTTACCGCCGTTTGAAGAGCTGAAACGGCATGCTTATTGCAAGTATCATAATTCTTTTTCTCATGCTACTAACGATTGCAATGTTTTTCGATGATAGATACAATCGACCATTAATGACAGACGATTGAACTTTTCTGAGATGCAAGTTGATAAACAGCCCTTTCCAATGAACACCATGGATCTAGAAGGGAAGAAGCTGCTCATTCGGCCGGAGGTAGCCAAATCTGCTAATAAAGCTAATGTCATTGTTGGTGAGCCCAGGAAAGACAAAGAGGGCAACAAGGTCTTGGGGAGACATGTTGTTCTTGATAAGCAACCCGATGGCAAGGAAGTGATCAAAATCACCATCAAGAATCCTACACTCGGGGGGCAAGCACAGGTGCAACAGGACACTCGAGTTAAATTTATTAAGCCCAAGGGTCCTGAAGTTGGCAAGTGGAAGATGAACAAAGCTAAAGTGCAGCGCAAATGAATCAAACCAACTTTTGACATGTTGCTATCCAAGTACGCCAACCAGTCGGCTGGTTCCAACACTAACCGCCCATCATACTTGAAGCGACCAAGGTCACCATCAGATGATATGTTCATTAAGTGTATGAAACCGAGTGGACAAAAGGCGCTATTTCCAAAAGAGCAGAGGCAAACTGTTTGGGACCGACTTGAATACTCATATAATGGCTGACTGAACATCGGTAACTATCAGTCGTCTAGTCAAAACATGCGACCGGATGGAAACTATTCGTGTAAGAATGCACCCAGGTGGAAGCTATCCAAGTGAAAAAAATGTGGCCAAGTAAATTCCATCCAAGTGGATTCCATGCGAGTGAATTCTATCCGAGTGGATTCCATCCGAGTGGATTCCATCAGAGTAAAAATGTGCGCCCGAGTGGAAATTTCATGCATCAGGGAAGTAAAAAAGAATGGCGTGTTAAGTCACCAAGTGTTGCAGCAGTTGAGTCAGGAAAAGGCAAAGAGAAAATGTATGTTGACTCACTTATCTTGGGCACCGAAACATTTGCCATACAGCAGCCGATTGTGCATAAGAATCCGACTGAGATGATACTTGCTATCGCGCCAAAGCACTCGGCTAATGACCATGAAGCAAGCACCAGCCAAGTAAAGACGAGAGACCCTAAATACACTCAGCCAAAGTGGTGTCCTCCAGGGCTAAGAACGACACAAAATAGGAAAATACAAAGGTTAAGGAGTCAAGAGATGGCAAAACAGGAGGCTGAGAAGCAAAGGGATAAGTTGTTCAATGACACTCGACCCATGGTTCCAGCAAAACAAGTGTGGAGGCCTAAAAAAATACAAGATACATCAGCTTCTACATCTATCACAACAATACCTACATCACCAAAGGAGGACGATGCAAGAGATATCACATCGTCTGCGACACTTCTTACTTCTCCTTCACTCGGACAGATTTCAGAATTGGTGGATGCACTTGAGAAAGAGGATGATATGTTAGATTATGAGTCGACGCCGGTTCATGAAGGTATGGATATCAATATGGTGTATTATTACCTGCTGAGTTTCGTGCTGTAGATGAGGAAGGGGAGGTGGTTCAGCTGGATTTTGGCCCTAAAAATGCAATATTCGAGAAGCCAAAGGAACCCGTAACACATCTAAAACCATTATATCGCAAAGGTCATATCAATGGGTCGCCGCTCACTCGGATGCTTGTTGATGGTGGTGATGTGGTAAATCTTATGCCCTATTCGGTCTTCAAGAAATTGGGTTTGCCTGATGAATAATTGATCAAGACCAATATGGTGCTCAATGGATTTGAAGGCAAACAGAAAACTGAAGCCAAAGGTGTGATGTATGTGGAGCTTACAGTCGGAAGCAAAACTTTGGCTACTGCATTCTTTGTCGCTGAGGTGCAAGGTAACTATAACGTCATACTAGGCCGTGATTGGGTTGATGCAAACCAGTGCGTGCCATCCACTATGCACCAGTTATTGATCCAATGGGTTGATGATGAAGTGGAAGTCATTCATGCGGATAACTCGGTCTGTGTTGCTTTGGTCGATGCATCGGTGGATTGGCAACACCCCAATGCTACTTGCTTGACGGGGCGTGACTTAACAGAGTTCGATTTTCTCAGCGCGACCAAGAATGGTTTTGTGCCCGTCTCTTTAAAGCCGACTGAATGCAATCGGCTCCAAGGTATGATATGTTTAAATGGATTCTAGTTCCGAGTGGTTACAGAAACGTCTTGTAAAATATCGGTCCAGCGTGGACGATATGTATGAGTCTATAGAGGAGTTAGATGACATGGATAAACTTGGACAAGGTTTTACATCGGCCGATCATTAGAAGAGATAGATATTGGAGATGGTTCAATCACTCGACCGACGTTTGTAAACAAAAATTTGAGAGCCGATTGTAAAGCTAAGTTAATCGAGCTATTGAAAGAATATGTTTGTTGCTTTGCATGGGAATATCATGAGATGCCAGGTTTAAGCCGAGAGCTAGCGGAGCATCGGTTACCTATAAAGGCCAGTTTTAGACCTTACAAACAATCGGCCAGAAAGTTTAATCCAAAAACATATGACCGGATCAAGGAAGAGATCGGTCGTTTTCTTGAAGCTAATTTCATTCGACCTTGCAGATATGCCGAGTGGATTTCTAACATTGTCCCAGTGGAGAAGAAAGGATGTGGCAAGTTGAGGGTGTGCATTGACTTCGGAGATTTGAATAGGGCTACACCCAAAGATGAGTATCCCATGCCAATAGCTGATATGCTTATTAATGATGCTTCTGGACATAAGGTTATTAGCTTTCTAGATCGTAATGCCGGATACAATCAAAATTTTATGGCCGAAGAGGACATGTACAAGACAACTTTTCGATGCCCTGGTTTCCTTGGTTTATTCGAATGGACAGTGATGACATTCGGATTAAAAAATGCTGGCGCCACATATCAAAGGGCTATGAATTTGATTTTTCATGATTTACTCGGTGTCATACTTGAAGTTTATATTGATGATATTGTTGTCAAATCGGATGCCTTTGAATCTCACTTGGCCGATTTGCGTTTAGCTTTTGAAAGAATGAAAAATTATGGACTGAAGATGAATCCTTTAAAGTGTGCATTCGGTGTGTCAGCTGGCAAGTTTTTGGGTTTCATTATTCATGAAGATGGCATAGAGATTGATCCCAAAAAGATAGAGGCCATACAGAAAGTGGAGGCTCCAACATGCAAGAGATATATGCAAAAATTCCTTGGCAAGGTCAATTATTTGAGAAGGTTCATAGCTAATCTGTCAGGGAAAGTTGATGCATTTACTCCTATCCTTCAGTTAAAGAATGATGCTGATTTCACTTGGGGGGCAAAACAACAAGAAGCCTTTGATATGATCAAGAACTATTTGTGCACTCATCCGGTGATGAAAGCACCCAAACATAGGGAGCCCTTTAAGCTTTATATTGCAGCAGAGGAAGGTGTTATTGGTGCTTTTTTGACTCAAGAAACCGAAGGAAAAGAGCATGCTATTACATATTTGAGCAGGCGCTTATTGAACACCGAGACAAGGTATACATTTATTGAAAAATTATGTCTATGCTTATATTATCTTGCACAAAATTGAGACATGATTTAGTGCCGAGTGCTTGCGTAGTAGCTTGTCAGACCGATGTCATTAAATACATGTTGCATAGGCCAATTCTTAGTGGTAGAATTGGCAAGTGGGCTTATGCTTTGATTGAACATGATTTGGCTTATGAATCTCTAAAATCCATGAAAGGCCAAATTGTTGCTAATTTCATTGTTCAACATCGGATTAATGACAAGCATGATATTGATATGAACCTTGTTTCATTAGTACCATGGAGATTATACTTTGATGGTTCAGTTTGTAGCAATAGCCAAGGTGTTGGTATTGTTTATATTTCTCCTCATGGTGCTGTTTTTGAAGCCTCATGTCGCTTAGAATATTTTTGCACAAACAATCAAGCCAAATATGAAGCATTGTTATTCGGCCTAGAGATGTTACTTGCTATAGGTGTTACACATATCGAGGCTTACAGTGATTCATTACTAGTAGTGCAGCAAATATCCAAAGTCTTTCAGTGTTTGGACGAATCAATTAATGTTTATCTTGATAAATGTCTAGATATAATTTCTACATTGGATTGTTTTAGCATTGCTCATATATCTAGGCATGACAATTGGAGAGCAAATGAGTTGGCACAGCAAGCATCCGGTTATCATGTTGATCATGGCATGTTTCATATTTCTCAAAGACCGATGTCTTGTCTTGCCAATATAGGAGAGGCCGAACCAGAACCCACTGATTCGGCCCTTAACAAAAAATCTAGTGCAGGTGATAATACCGACTGGAAGAAGCCCATTGTTGATTACTTGTGCAATCCAAATGAAAGGATGGTCAGATCTGTTCGGCATATGGCCTTCAAGTATACAATGAGAGATGATGGTCTTTATCGCCGAACAGTCGATGATGTTCTTCTAAAGTGCTTGGACGAGGACCAGGCAAGAGTTGCTATGGGAGAGGTACATGAAGGCATGTGTGGCACTCATCAGTCGGCTCTCAAGATGAAATGATTATTGTGACGTGCTGGGTTTTATTGGCCGACTATGATTAATGATTGCTTCAGATATTATAAGGGGTGTGAAGCTTGTCAAAAATTTGGTGATATTCAATTAGCTCCTGCTGCTATGTTACATCCTATTATCAAGCCATGGCCTTTCGAAGGTTGGGGTTTAGACTTCATTGGACAAATTCATCCGTCTTCCTCAATAGGGCATCGGTTCGTATTGGTGGCAACTGATTATTTCACTAAATGGTCTGAAGCAGTACCTGTCAAGAACATGACGCATACGGAGGTAATTCAATTCATAACCGGGCACATTATTCATAGATTCGGTATTCCTCAAACGTTAACTATAGATCAAGGTTCATCTTTTATGTCACACCAAGTCAGAGAGTTTGCCGAATCTTATAATATAAAGTTGCTCAATTCCTCTCCGTATTATGCCCAAGCTAATGGACAAGCCAAGTCTAGCAATAAAATTTTAATCAAGCTCATCAAGAAGAAGTTTGAGGATAATCCGAGGAGATGGCATGAGTTGTTGTCTGAAGCTTTGTGGGCACATAGAATTTCAAGGCATGGTGCTACGAAGGTGACTCCATATGAGCTAGTATATGGTTAAGAGGCTGTTTTACCAGTGGAGGTAAATTTGAATGCTTTGAGAATAGCCAAACAAAATGATTTATCGGCAGTAGACTTTTATAACTTGATGATGGATAATATGATGAGGTTGCCGATAAACGTTTGGCTGCTTTGAAGGCCACAGAGAGAGACAAGTTGAAGGTGGCAAGAGCTTACAATAAGAAAGACAAGTTGAAGAATTTTCAAGTTGGTGATCTCGTCTGGAAAGTGATTCTACCGATTGGTTCAAGAGATAGGAAATTCGGGAAGTGGTCCCCGAGTTGGGAAGGTCCTTTTAGGATTACAAGAATAGTTCCTGGAAACTCAATGGCAAATACTTGAAGAAATACCACCCGAGTGTGTGGCAAGAAGCATAAGTAGGCAATGGCTGATATACGATTATCGCCCTTAGCACAAACATGGCCGATACATAATTATCGCCCTAAGAAAATAAATGGCCGATGGAGTGTTGACATCGTCCTTAGAACGAACACCATGCATATTATTTTTCGGCGTGCAAGCTTTGCCGAAAAACAGGGGGGCATGTGTTGACACCTGATTTTGGCAAGATACAGAGTGAAAGGGTTTTCATCATGATAAAGTTTGACGTCGCCGAGTGGAACAACTTTGATGTTTAGGCTATTGCCATTCGACCTCATCTCAGTGGCCGAAACTGTACTCCGAGTGACAAAATTTTGTGTTCTGAGTACTTTTCGGCCTATTACGCCCTCAATATGACCTCAGATGAAGGAGCACTATAAAGTAATTGTCTTCGTCTCGTCGAGACAATTGATTTTCATATATAAATCATCTCAATCCGAGTTCGTATGCAAAAGTTACAGCCAATATAGTGCGGACCAGCTAGGAATCATAATATTACGCTGGACATCAGACACATGTTGATGGGTGTCTGGTACAATGCGTGAGCAATTAGCCATTGAAGCTGACCTCATATCTAAAAGTGTTCAACATGAAATTTTTTCGTCTCGTCAAGCCGATCGATTTTCATATATAAATTGTCTCTATCCGAGTTAGTATGCGACATGGGGAGGCAAGACAAGATCAGGCTGTGTTTTCAGTCAGAAATCCGAGTGAAAAAGCTTACCATCCGAGTGAAAATTTACCGGTAGAGTGAATGTTTGCTGACCGGATGAACTTATTATTACCCACGTAAAAATGTAGTCATCCGAGTGAAATTGTCCTCCGGATGAAAATATTCCGAGTGAAAAGATTACCATCGGAATGAAAACTTGCCGATCGAGTAAGATATTGCTTTTCGAGTGGAAATACAGTCATCCGAGTGGAAATATAGTCACCAAATGAAAGATTGTCTTCCGAGTGAAAAAGTCCAGTCGGACGGTCCAAGTGAAAGTCTCTAATATCCGAGTGGATGAGCTCGAATCCGAGTGAAACTGAACATTTGCCCGAAAGTTTGTAAGATGACCTCAGATGAAGAAGTGTTCAATACAGAAGTTATGTGTATCATCAAGACGGTAAACTTTGGTTTTGGAGTCATCATCATCAAAGATAGTATATGGCCTGCAAATTCACTACGAGACTCGGATAATCCAGTCTACTGCAAGACCGAGTCCGACTGGAAGGTAAAGATGACCTTAAGAAGTATTCAAGATGGCCTTATTTGAAAAAGTGATCCACATGAGAGTTGTTCTTATCATCGAGGCGCACAAGTTTGATATTTGGTCCGTCTTGATCGGAGATCATATGCAAGCTCAACGGCCCGCGCAAGAAGGAAGACAGAAGTTGGGCCAGATTCAGACTAAATCTGAGTTGGAATAGAACTAGGATTCTAGGACGTGAATTGATGTAATTTCTGGCAAGGAAAGCCTAGATGAATCCTTTATTTGTACGGGAAGTCCAGCCGCCTCTTATATATATTGGGTGTGATGGCCGATTAAACAACACACAATCGAGCAAATCAATATACTACTTTTTCAGTTTACGTTTTATCTCTCCACCATTTTTCTCTCTCGTTCTTCGCTGTTCTTCGTGTTTGAGAGCTGCGAAACTTGAGGCTCTAGGGGCGAGCGAATCGACCTAGGGCAGCCCATAGTCGCCGCACTCCCTGACGGGGTCCCCCCCGGGGGTGTGGGGTTTTCGGGTCTGCAAAAGTGCCCGCCGACTGTCTTGCATATCGCGCTGTCGGTCGGGTCTCCTTCGACGTGAGCTGTGGTGCATCACCCCTGGCATCGAGGGTACACGTGACATGTTCGTGTGTCAACAGCATGTTATTGATGATGTCACTTCTGCTTTGCATGATACTTATGATGAAACTACTTCTATGCTTGATAATACTGTGCCACTAGGTGAATTTCTTGATGTACAACTGACTAGGGTTAGAGAGAATGAAATTATTGAAGCTGATAATATTGATGAAAGTGATGATGAAGATGCTCCCCCTAGATATGAATTGTCTGTTGTGCCTGAGGGTTATGTTATGGATGAAGAAACTGCTAGAGACTTTCTTGCTTGCAATGATAGATCTGACCTTAAGAAATTATTAGCTAATCTTAAATAAAAGTATTTGAATGCTAGAATGAAATATGACCCTGATTTTGCTACTTCACCTATCTTTATTACTGATAAGGGTTATGATTTCTCTGTTGATCCTGAGTTAATTACTTTGGTTGAATCTAATCCTTTTTATGGCTATGAATCTGAAACTGTTGTGGCACATCTTACTAAATTAAATGATATACCCACCCTGTTTACTCATGATGAGAAAACTCGCTATTACTTTATCCTTAAGTTGTTTTCGTTCTCATTAAAGGGTGATGCTAAAACATGGTTTAATTCTCTTGATCCTGGTTGTGTGCATAGTCCCTAGGATATGATTTATTACTTCTCTGCTAAATATTTCCCCGCTCATAAGGAACAAGCTACCTTAAGGGAAATATATAATTTTGTGCAACTTGAAGAAGAGAGTCTCCCACAAGCTTGGGGGAGGCTTCTCCAATTACTTAATGCTTTGCCTGATCATGCTCTCAAGAAAAATGAAATAATTGATATCTTTTATAATGGACTAACTGATGCTTCTAGAGACTACCTAGATAGTTGCGCTGGTTGTGTTTTCAGGGAAAGAACTGTTGATCAAGCTGAATTGCTATTGAATAATATGTTGAGTAATGAAAATGATTGGACACTTCTTGAACCAACTCCTAACCAAACTCTGAAGAAAAGGGGTATTCTATTTTTCAGTCCTGAAGATATGCAAGAGGCAAAGAAATCTATGAAGGAAAAAGGTATTAAAGCTGAAGATGTTAAGAATTTACCACCTATTGAGGAAATACATGGTCTTGATAATCCGACACAGGTAGTAAAGGTAAATTCTCTCTATAGATTTGATGAAGGTGATATTCCTCGTTACAAGTCTGCTAGCCAATGCTTAGATGAGTTTGATAATTTTATTGTTAAACAAGAAAACTTCAATGCTTATGTTGGTAGACAATTGAAACGCAATGCTGATATACTTGAACACTTGAGTGATTATATGTCTAGAGTTAAAGGTGAACTTAAACTTATTATTAAACATGCTTCTATGGTTACCACTCAAGTAGAACAAGTACTTGAGGCTCAGAATGATTTGCTCAATGAATTAAATAATAAGAAAAATGATAATGTTCTTAGATTTATGACTAGAGAGGGTAAAATGACTTAGGAACCTTTGTATCCTGAGGGCCACCCTAAGAGAATTGAGCAAGATTCTCAGAGAACTATTGTTGATGCACCCAGTTCTTCTAAGAAGAAGAAGAAAAATGATAGGACTTTGCATGCTTCTAGTGAACCTGTTGTGGACACACCTGAGAATCCCAATGATATTTCTATTTCTGATGCTGAAACACAATCTGGTAATGAACATGAACCTAGTGATAATGTTAATGATGATGATCATATTGATGCTCAACCTAGCAATGACAATGATGTAGAGATTGAACCTGCTGTTGATCTTGATAACCCACAATCAAAGAATCAACGTTATGATAAGAGAGACTTCGTTTCTCAGAAGCACGGTAAAGAAAGAGAACCATGGGTTCAGAAACCCATGCCTTTTCCTCCTAAACCATCCAAGAAAAAAGGATGATGAGGATTTTGAGCACTTTGCTGAAATGATTAGACCTATCTTTTTGCGTATGCATTTGACTGATATTCTTAAAATGAACCCTTATGCTAAATACATGAAGGATATTGTTACTAATAAAAGAAAGATACCGGAAGCTGAAATTTCCACCATGCTTGCTAATTACACTTTTAAGGGTGGAATACCAAAGAACTTGGAGATCCAGGAGTACCAACTATACCATGCTCCATTAAAAGAAACTATGCTAAAACTGCTTTATGTGATCTTGGAGCCGGTGTTAGTGTTATGCCTTTCTATTTATATCGTAGACTTGATTTGAGTAAGTTGACACCTAGTGAAATATCTTTGCAAATGGCTGAAAAATCAACTGCTATACCTGTTGGTATTTGTGAGGATGTGCCTGTTGTGGTTGCAAACGTTACAATTTTAATGGACTTTGTTATTCTTGATATTCCCAAGGACGATAGTATGTCGATTATCCTTGGTAGACCCTTTTTGAATACTACATGGGATGTTATTGATTGAAACAAAGGCAATGTCACTTTTCATGTTAATGGTAATGAGCATGCGGTACATTTTCTGAGGAAACAACCTCAAGTCCACAGTATCAATTCCATTGGAAAAATTTCAACAATCACTATTGGAGGTTTTGAATTTCCTCTTCCTACTGTCGAGAAGAAATATGATATTCTTATTGTTGTGATTGTGCATATCCTCATTGAGGTAACCTAGTGTTATTCGAAATTTCTCCGGTTTCATGCGATTCGGAATGAGTTTGTTAACAAGACTTGATCAACCTTGTTAGTGGATTCCTTTTGATGAGCATGAGATGGATGAAGTTAGAAAGCACAACCTTATGTACCCTCCTTTTACTTTCTGTTATTTATATTAAATAAAGTGAAAATAGTATTTTCTGTCTGTTTTCTGAATTATCCTTGCAATAAAAAATACCGCGAAAATAAAATTTCTCCAAATGCCCTGAAAATGAAATATAGAATTATGTACCCTCCTTTTTTCCAGAATATTTAAGAATTATTGGCACTGAGAACACACCAGGGGGGCCCGCCATGTGCCCACGAGGGTTGAGGGCGTGCCCACCCCCCTGAGCGCGCCCCCTGTGTCGTGGACCCCATGTGGGTCCCCTCGACTTATCCTTGCACCCACACACTTCGTCTTGCTCCAGAAAAAAATCAACCACCAGCTCAAACCCGAGTTCTTGCTCATCTTGCTGCCATTTTCGATCTCCTTGCTCAAAACTCCATTCGCAAAACTGCTTTGGGGGATTGTTCTTCGGTATGTGACTCCTCGAATGGTCCAATTATTTTTTGTTCTAGTGCTTTATTTATTGCAATTTTTTGCTGCTTAGGTGACCCTGTTCTTGAGCTTGCATGTCAAATTTATGTGGTCAAAAGTAGTTTTAATGCATGATATAGCCTCTAGGCACTTGTAGGAGTAGTTGCTATCTATTTTGTTGAGTTTGGTTCACTTTTATTTTGAGTCACTAAAAATTTCAGAAACTTTTCAGAGGAATAAATATGTTTAGGAAAATGTATCAAGGTGGTTCCTCAAGGAAGCAAGGCCCAAGGCCCGCAATATGCGAGCTGGACAATGAACTACCAAGGGAGGCTCAAGTGCGGCCTTGTGAATGGCCGTCAGAGGTTTTCATGGTTTGGGCAGGCATCAAGGAAGAATTTGACGCATTTGTGCGTAATGCTGATCTAGAGAGCTTCGAGGCAGATAAGTGCCGGCAATACCTCTACTTAACTGATTCATTTGTGAGAAGGTTTAAATTTACATCCTCGCGCAATTCTCACACTGTCCTATTTGATCTTTGTGATAAATCTTATACTATGGACTTAGAGGATTTTAATACTGCTTGTAAACTCCCGCAGTGGGGTAGTGCTAGTGAACCTCGCAAATCTGAATTTAAAGAATTTCTTGCTAGTATCACTGTGGTGGAATCTAGAGAAATAACACAAGCTACCATATAGAGCATTCATTTTCCTGCCATACATTATTTTGCTCTCTTTATAGGTAGAAGCATTAATGGTAAGGATGATGCTTGTCAGATGTGCGTTCCAGATCTTAGTGTTCTCAAGAGTGTTGTATTAGGAGACATACAATATAACTTGGGGCTATTGTTGCACGTAGGTTGCATCTTAATGGTTTAACTGGAGATTTGTTTGGTGGAATTTATGCAACTCATGTAGCTAACTTTCTTGGTATACCCATATGTGGGGATGATATTGAGTTGCCTCCTGCTTATCTAGATTATAATGCTATGGTTCGTCATCAGTTTGTTGAGAGGAACGATTAGTTCCTCCAGTACCGACTAATCTTTGATAGACGGTGCACCTTCCACGTTGCTCTCCCCGCTCCTGCTTTCTTTGACTTTCAGACAAAAGGGAGATATGTTATAACCAGGGAGGAAGCGAGCGAGTACGAGAGGAGGACGGAGGCAGCTTGCCTCCAAGCTGCAGCTCATGAGGCAATTGCCGCTGCCTCTTAGTACGACCCCAACTACAACTTTGATCCTTGGGCATAGACCAACTTAGGCCAAAAGCCTAATCTTGGGGGAGTACGTATTTCTCACCGACATTACATTTATGTTCACACACTCATGCCAGTTGTCGGTGCTCATACTTTTTCATTGTATAATCCATGCTAGTTTATTTTGTTTTTAAGCTTTCTTCTTGTGTGCTTGAAAAACCTTAAGAAAAACCAAAAAAAATTAGTTGTAGCTTTTAGCTAGTTTACTTTTCATGCATGTAGTAGTAGTAATTAAAAAGAAAACCGAAAAAGATTTCTTGTTCTTCTTTTGCTTGTTGGGAGCTTTCCCGTGTAAATATTTTTGTTTCTTTTCTTTTCTTTGAGGGTCGAGAAGACCTTAATGAAAATTTTGAGTGGCTCTCATATGCTTTATTGTTGATCTAACAAAGAGCCCATATTACTTTGTCTTCTCTCCTGAGTTGAATGCTTGCAGATTCCAGCTTAGTCCAATGCACGTGCACTATTATTATTATCCACACTATTCGGTCGTGCGAGTGAAAGGCAATAATGACGATATATGATGAACTGATTGAGATGAGAAAAGCTGGTATGAACTCGACCTCTCTTGTTTCTTGTAAATATGATTAGGTCATCGTTCCTAATTCAGCCTATTATGAGTGAAACATGTTTGCAATGACAATTAGAAATTATAGTTGTTCATGCCATGCTTAATTTGCTAGGAGTTTATAATGGTTTACCTTGCGTGTCAACATGCTATTAAAATGGTTGTGATGTGGTGTCATAGGGTGGTATCCTCCTTTGAACGATTCGAGTGGCTTGACTTGGCACATGTTCACTCATGTAGTCGAAACAAAATCAACATAGCCTCCACGATATTTATGTTTATGATGAATTATATCCTACTCATGCTTGCATTCAGTGTTGATTAATTTTAATGCATGTTCATGACTGTTGTCACTCTCTAGCTGGTCGCTTCCCAGTCTCTTTCTAGCCTTCACCTATACTAAGCGGGAATATTGCTTGTGCATCCAACTCCATAAACCCCAAAGTTATTCCATATGAGTCCACCATACCTTCCTATATACGATATCTACCCGTTGTTCCAAGTAAATTTGTATGTGCCAAACTCTAAAACTTCAAATAAACATTCTGTTTTGTATGCTCGAATAGCTCATGTATCAACTAGGGTTGTCTGTATCTTCCATGCTAGGCGAGTTATTCTCAAGAGGAGTGGACTCCGCTCCTCACTCACGAGAAAATGGCTGGTCACCGGGATGCCCAGTCCCATGCTCAAATCAAATCAAAATAATTGCAAACAAAACTCCCCCAGGATTGTTGCTAGTTGGAGGCACCCGTTGTTTCGGGCAAGCCATGGATTGATGCTTGTTGGTGGTGGGGAGTATAAACTTTACCATTCTGCTTGGGAACCGCATATAATGTGTGTAGCATGGAAGATATCGTGATCTCTTGGTTGTTATGTTGACAATGAAAGTATACCGCTCAAAATATTATTCATCTCTATTTCAAAACCGAGCTCTGTCACCTCTACAAATCCCTGCCTCCCTCTGCGAAGGGCCTATCTATTTACTTTTATGTTGAGTCATCATCCTCTTATTAAAAAGCACCAGTTGGAGAGCACCACTGTCATTTGCATGTATTATTATTATTAGTTTACATTAAATATGACTTGACTGGATCTATTTTACCATGAATTACAATTTCTAGTCAGGCCTTGATCTTCAGGGGTGCTCTGCATTTATGTTTTGCGGTCTCAGAAAGGGCTAGGGAGATACCATCTTGTTATATCATATTATGATTGTTTTGAGAAATCTGAGATTTATTATTATTGCTCGCTAGTTGATTATGCCATTGATATGAGTAAACATGAGACCTAAATGTTATTGCGAATATGGTTAGTTCATAATCTTTGCTGAAAACTTGAATGCTGGCTTTACATATTTACAACAACAAGAGCAAACAGAGTTTGTATAAGTTTTTCTTTATCACTTTCAGTTTGTCAACTGAATTGCTTGAGGACAAGCAAAGGTTTAAGCTTGGGGGAGTTGATACGTCTCCAACGTATCTACTTTTCCAAACACTTTTGCCCTTGTTTTGGACTCTAAGTTGCATGATTTGAATGGAACTAATCCGGACTGATGCTGTTTTCAGCAGAATTGCCAGGGTGTTATTTTTGTGCGGAAATAAAAGTTCTTGGAATGACCTGAAAATCAACGGAGATTATTTTTGGAATATATAAAAAATACTGGCGAAAGAAGCAAGGCTAGGGGCCCACACCCTGTCCATGAGGGTGGGGGCGCGCCCCCTGCCTCATGGGCCCCTTGGTGCTCCTCCGACCTCAACTCCAACTCTATATATTCGTGTTCGGGGAGAAAAAAATCGGAGAGAAGGATTCATCGCGTTTTACGATACAGAGCCACCACCAAGCCCTAAACTCTCTCGAGAGGGCTGATCTGGAGTCTGTTCGGGGCTCTGGAGAGGGGAATCCGTCGCCATCGTCATCATCAACCTTCCTCCATCACCAATTTCATGATGCTCACCGCCGTGCGTGAGTAATTCCATCATAGGCTTGCTGGACGGTGATGGGTTGGATGAGATTTATCATGTAATCGAGTTAGTTTTGTTAGGGTTTGATCCCTAGTATCCACTATGTTCTGAGATTGATGTTGCTATGACTTTGCTATGCTTAATGCTTGTCACTAGGTTCCGAGTGCCATGATTTCAGATCTGAACCTATTATGTTTTCATGAATATATGTGAGTTCTTGATCCTATTTTGCAAGTCTATAGTCACCTATTATGTGTTATGATTCATTAACCCCAAAGTGATAATAATCAGGATACTTACCAGTGATGACTGTAGTTTGAGGAGTTCATGTATTCACTATGTGTTATTGCTTTGGTCCGGTACTCTATTAAAAGGAGGCCTTAATATCCCTTAGTTTCCAATAGGACCCCGCTGCCACGGGAGGGTAGGACAAAAGATGCCATGCAAGTTCTTTTCCATAAGCACGTATGACTATATTCGGAATACATGCCTACATTACATTAATGAACTGGAGCTAGTTCTGTGTCACCCTAGGTTATAACTATTGCATGAGGAATCACATCCGACATAATTATCCATCACTGGTCCACTGCCTACAAGCTTTCATATATTGTTCTTCGCTTATTTACTTTTCCGTTGTTACTGTTACAATCACTATAAAACCAAAACTGCTACCGTTACTTTTGCCACTGTTACTACTACTATCATATTACTTTGCTACTAAATACTTTACTGTAGATATTAAGTTTCCATGTGTGGTTGAATTGACAACTCAGCTGCTAATACTTGAGAATATTCTTTGGCTCCCCTTGTGTCGAATCAATAAATTTGGGTTGAATACTCTACCCTCGAAAACTGTTGCGATCCCCTATACTTGTGGGTTATCAATGGGCGGGTCAGCCCTGATGAGCAGGCCGTGCACGAAGACTCAGAGGACAGTAATTATCTCCCACTCTTTGAGGATGAGGTGAGCCTCGGGGACGAGGATTTTATCATGCCAGAGGAACCTCTCGAGCAGGAGCGCTTTAAGCGCTAGCTAATAGCCACTGCAAGGAGCCTGAAAAAGAAGCAGCAACAGCTTCAAGCTAATCAAGATCTGCTCGATGGTAGATGGACTAAGGTCCTGGCAGCCAAGGAATACAGCCTCAAGCGACCACCCAAAAGTTACCTGAAGCGTAAATTACTACCTCAATTCAATGACGAGGCGTTGGAGCCCGTGCCATCAGCGCACAATGCGGCTGACTGACCACCACGTGGTCGGGACAAAGCGGCTACCCAGGCCGAACACCAACCCGCACTACCTCGCCATAAAGGCAGGGATAAAATAGCTCGGGCATATCGTATGACCTTCGGTAGGACCTGGATAGCAGAGCAGGACACACCAGATCGATCTACGGATCGCGGGGGCGTGCCCCGACACGCGACGATGGCTATCTATTCGGACATGACAAACCTAATCACGCCCGGGCCGAATGCCACAAACGGACTCCATCCAAGCTACGTCATGATATGGGTCGATATAGAGGTGTCGCACACCCTCTTTGCTTCACTGATGAAGTAATGGGGCATGAATTCCCTGAAGGGTTTAAACCCGTGAGCATCGAATCATACGATGGAACAACAGATCCCGCGGTATGGATTGAAGATTTTCTTCTCCATATTCATATGGCCCACGATGATGACCTCCATGCCATCAAATACCTCCCACTAAAACTCAAAGGGCCAGCTCGGCACTGGTTAAACAGTCTGCGTGAAAACTCTATTGGCAACTGGGAGGACTTGGAAGATGCCTTTGGCGACAACTTCCGAGGTACATACGTACGACCTCTGGATGCGGAAGACTTAAGTCACATAGTTCAACAGCACGGAGAGTCACCCAGGAAATTCAGGACCAGGTTCCTAACTAAAAAGAACCAAATCATCGACTATCCAGATGCCGAAGCCCTAGCGGCCTTTAAGCATAGCATCCGCGACGAATGGCTCGCCCATCATCTCGGTTAAGAAAAGCTGAAGTCCATGGCAGCCCTCACAGAACTCATGACCCACTTTTGCGCGGGAGAGGATAGTTGGCTAGCCCATAGCAAAAACACTGCAAGCGAGGCTGTCACCTCCGAGACTGCTGTGGTTTTAAACAGGCCGGCAAATTAAATGCTGAGAACAAGGAGAAGGGGTCGCAAAGCAAGGACGATGACGAGGAGTCCCGTCCGCCGAAGATAGGGGGACAGAAGAAGTCCCCCCCAAGTAAAAACAGTGAACATTACACTACCCATATCACCAAGAGGGAGCGCAAACGCGCGCTCAGGGACGTCTACGCGATGGAGCCAGTCGCCCCAAAGTTCAACCCATGGTCTTCATGCCCGATCACCTTCGATCGCAGGGACCATCTGACCAGTATCCGTCATGGCGGTTCATCCGCACTTGTCCTTGACCCAATCATTGATGGATTCCATCTCACGCGAGTCCTCATGGATGGTGGCAGTAGCCTAAAACCTGCTCTATCAGGATACAGTGTGCAAAATGGGCATTAGTCCCTCAAGGATCAAGCCCACAAAGACTACCTTTAAAGGAGTCATACCAGGTGTAGAGGCCCGCTGTACGGGCTCAATCACACTAGAGGTTGTCTTCGGATCCCCGGACAACTTCCGAAGCAAAGAGTTGATCTTCGATGTCGTCCCCTTCCGTAGTGGCTATCAAGCACTGCTCGGACGAACCACATTTGCTCGATTCAATGCAGTGCCACACTATGCTTATCTCAAGCTCAAGATGCCCGGACCACGCGGCGTCATAAAAGTCAATGGAAACATGGAACGCTCCCTCCGTACTGAGGAGCACACCGCTGCTTTAGCAACAGAAGTACAGAGCAGCCTCTCCAAACAGAACCTCAATTCGGTGGCCGAGCTCCCGGACACCGTCAAACGAGTCCGGACTACTCCGCAGCTTGACAGCCCAGCACGTCAAGAGCTCGACTAGCAATTCGGCCTCCGTCCTAGCCCCTACCAAGTGGCGGCGTTCGTACCGCGCGTACATAACTATGCACTCAAAATACCATGGGCGTAGACGGAGGCATAACTAGATTGCGAATCATAATACGACTCGACCTCCCCTGGACACACGTACTTTTACTTTTTCTTCTTGTTTTTCCTTTTCTTTTTTCAGGTTTCTTTTCCACAAGCCCTTCCTGATGGCCTGATCACAGGCCCTTTCGAAAGGATAGATACACCAAGACGGCACAAGATACTGACGTATAAGGGAATTTCTAGGTGGTCGCTTTAACGGTCACTCTACCTGTTTTCAGGACCCGCACGCAGCTCTCCCTTGGTTGTGGCATGTTAAATAGCCATGTTGCTTATTGCACTACTTGTACAAATACGCTTTGACGTACTAATCAAACTATAATGGAAATAGTTTGCAGCCGAACTCCTGCGGCACTAGCTTGCTCTTTTGATAATCTTATCAAATCGCACCCATACACCTTGGTACGCTTTAATCCGCCAGGGGCTTCATTGCACCCCATAATATGGCAACAAAGTCCGAACACTTTTTACAGTATAGTTCGGCACCCCGAATTTAGCATTATATGCATTGGCTCCGAACCATGTCTTTGGTCAATAGTTGGGTTGCCCGGCTCCTGTGCTTACTACCTTACGTTCCGCTATATCGGCTACGGTAGTAAAGGGAGAACTACTGCGATTGTGTCCTGGTTTATCCGGATGAGCACCTCAGTAGAGAAAGCCGAAAACTGACTGTCATGATGCCGCGTGAGCCGGTCAGCTCTTCGGAGGTTTGAAATCTTTAGCGATTTTTTCCGCATTATGCGATGAATCGGTTCTTATCCGATCAGGTGTTTACAGCACCCTAGTTCGGATACTAGGGGATGCGCCTAAATTTTTATTGTCAAACTCCTATGGCTAAGTGAGGGTGGTAAAGCCACATAGTCCGATTGCCTAGTTCATTGCGCTAAACACCTCCTTCAAGGACCAAATTCGTGGATAAAGAGTGTTTAGATTCATCCCGGACACCCCCATACTACCTACGTGTGGGCTGAAGCTGACGACTGGCCAACTCTCAGACTTGAGAAAACGGTCGCACAGGAGGTAAAACTTTAAGTAATAAAAAACAAAGCATTATATTATATATCAACATTGTTTTCATCATACAGGACGGGATAACATGAATGTATTCATTCAAAAATAATGTCCTTAGCACATTGCTCCGCCACAATGCGGGATCCCTTTAGAACATCTTCAAAATACCGCTTGGGCGTGCGGTGCTCCTTGCCCGCGGGCGGTCCTTTGGTCGCGAGCTTTACGGCATCCATCTTCGCCCATTGTATCTTGACACGAGCGAAGGCCATCCGCGCACCTTCTATACAGACCGTCCGCTTGATGTTGTCAAGACTAGGGCAGACATTGACCAGCCGCTTCACGAGGCCGAAGTAGCTGCCGGGTATAGCTTCTGCAGGCCACAACCAGATTATTAAATCCTTCATGGCTAGTTCGGTCACCCTATGCAGCTCGACCAACTGTTTTAGCTGGTCGCTTGTAACACACACAATGCGGCTATATCTCCCACGTGTCGAGGAACGACTTAGAGGCATAGCCTCATGGTAGGCATGTCGCAAGCGGGGTAATCTTTACACATCCCATGTACTTGATAAGAAAGGAATAAAGAGTTGGCTTACAATCACCACTTCACAAAATACATAAATAAACCATCCAGCATACAAGATACAAACAAAGGTCGGACTATGGAACCAAAATAAAGAAAGACAACCCCAAATGCTAGATCCCCGATCGTCCCGACTGGGCTCCACTACTGATCAACTGGAAACGAAACAACACAACGAACACGATCTTCATTGAGCTCCCACTTGAGCTCAGTTGCGTCATCTACACTGGTATCATCGGCACCTGCAACTGTTTGGATGTATCTGTGAGCCACGAGGACTCACACCCACGAGATCAAGACTATTTAAGCTTAAAGGTAGGAAAGGGGTAGTGAGGTGGAGCTGCAGCAAAGCACTAAGCATATATGGTGGCTAACTTACGCAAATGAGAGCGAGAAGCGAAGCAAAGCATGTTCGAGAAGCTAAAAGTGATCAAGAAGTGATCCTGAAGCTACTTACGTTCAAGCATAACACGAGACCGTGTTCTCTTCCCGGACTCCACCGAAAAGAGACCATCATGGCTACACACGCGGTTGATTCATTTTAATTAAGTGAAGTGTCAAGTTCTCTACAACCGGATATTAACAAATTCCCATCTGCCCATAACCGCAGGCACGGATTTCGAAAGTTCAAACCCTGCAGGGGTGTCCCAACTTAGTCCATCACAAGCTCTCACGGTCAACAAAGGATATTCCTTCTCCCAGGAAGACCCGATCAGACTCGGAATCCCGGTTACAAGATATTTCGACAATGGTAAAACAAGACTAGCAAGACCGCCCGAATGTGCCGACAAATCTTGATAGGAGCTGCACATATCTCCTTCTCAGGGCACACCGGATGGGCAAGACGTCGGGTTGGCATAGACCCTGGTTTCCCAGGGGGCGCCGAACATCGCCTAGTTCGGACCAACACTTAGAGAAGCACTGGCCCAGGAGGGGTTAAAATAAAGATGACCCTCGGGCTCGCGAAAACCTAAGGGAAAGGTTGTAGGTTGTTAGGCAAATGTAAAACCAAGGTTGGGCCTTGCTGGAGGAGTTTTATTCAAAGCGAACTGTGAAGGGGTTCCCATAACACCCAACCGCGTAAGGAACACAAAATGAAGGAACATAACACCGGTATGACGGAAACTAGGGCGGCAAGAGTGGAACAAAACACCAGGCATAAGGCCGAGCCTTCCACCCTTTACCAAGTACGTAGATGCATTAATTAAATAATAGATATTGTGATATCCCAACATATCCATGTTACAACATGGAACAAACTTCATCTTCACCTGCAACTAACAATGCTATAAGAGGGGCTGAACAAAGCGGTAACTTAGCCAAACAACGGTTTGCTAGGAAAGGTGGGTTAGAGGTTTGACATGGCAATATGGGAGGCATGATATAGCAAGTGGTAGGTAACGCGGCATAGCAAAAAGAGCGAGCAACTAGCAAGCAAAGATAGAAGTGATTTCGAGGGTATGGTCATCTTGCCTGCAAAGTTCTCAGAGTTGTCAAAAGCTTGATCCTCGAAAGCGTACTCAACAGGTTCCTCGATCACGTACTCGTCTCCCGGCTCTACCCAAAGCAGTAACACAAGCAATGGAAACAACAATCAACCACGGTGCAGTGCACAATCAACATGATGCAAAACATGGCATGTGATATGCAATGCATATGCGTGATCCGGAAGGGAAATATTGATCAAGGCATCAACTTGGAAAACCAAGTGTGCCGCTGGAAATATGAGATGATTTCGGTCGAAATCGATATAAAGATCACCGGAATCGGATGCACAGTTTGCAAATGGCAAGCAAAACAATAATGGCACAATTCTGCGATTAACAGCACGCTGCCATCTAGAATGCATCAAGAAACTAAGCTACTGCACTCCAACATAGCAACAAAGCATATCGCAGTGATGTACTCAAAATGCTTGACAAAATATGAACACTGAGCTATGGCTAAATCACACAAGATAAGGTTAAAACAAGCATGGCAAAAGTGCAAAAGATATCAGCTTCACAGACTTAGAGAAATTACTAACATGCCAGAAATAATGTCAGGAAGCCATGTTTAGAGCAAGCAAACAACATGCTACAGGAACATATCATAGCAAACAAATGCATGGAATGAATCTACTAAAAGCATATAACGAAAGTCCCTTACTGATCATGAGCCAAAAAGGCACACAAGATATGATGGCACTCACGTAAACATAGCAAGTTTCATTATCAGTTTCAGACTTAGAAGAAAACAGAGCATGGCATAAACAGAATGATGAAGGCATCTTTGCGAGCTCAAAGCACTCAACACAAAGCCTTGCATGACAAATCAAGCATACCTACAGCAAGATGACATGTTCATGAAGCTAACCATGGCAAAAGCAAGTTCATGGCATGCATGGATCACTAGCAACAACCATGGCAAAATTTATTAACACGTAAACAATCTGCTAGGAACATTTTATAGCAAAAGTAGAGCAAGATTAACACATGCTAGGCACTCCGTAATTGCAAACAGAGCCATGGATGCATAGAGCATAACCATATATCCAAAACACCCTTACTGAAGATACTCAAAACAAGCATGGATCTCACTGTAGCATCATGTTTACATGGCATAAAAAATAACACCAGACAAAAGACTTAGCAAAATCCTAAGACCCTGAAATCAGGAATATCATGAAGGCTACTTTGCATGCTTGTGATAGTCACCACATTGATCACAAAAATACATGGCAAGCACCTATGTAAAGATGGCATGGCATAGATCAAAACAATTGTAGAGCTCATGCCCATATGATGCACACATCAAATGTGACAAAAATGACAAGTCACCCTAAACTGATAAGTAGCAGCAGTAAACAATTTATAGCACTCTTGCATTAATTTTTTGGGCATCAATATGGACTCAAACAAGTATGGCAAAATGGAATGAAATGAAGAGCATCTCACAATGAACATTTTGATATATCATGCGCATGAAACGGAGCTACCGTCTTGGAGTTATGATGCAATGAACAAGGGCATACAATGTCGCAGAGAAAGGGACTTAGTGAAATAATATACCCTCCGGATGAAATCGGGACGGAGCCGTATGGGGACGAGGATGTCCGGGTCGAGAGGCATTTGGTTCCCGGGCTTGGTGTATCTCGTCCACCTCTCCCGGATCCGGCGGAGGCGGAGCTCCGGCGAGGGCGGCGAGCATCCGGCGGAGGCGGTGACAGGCGCTGGTGACCGGCTCCGGGCGCTCACCAATGGTCGGGCGGAGGAGGCGAGGCGCGCTGCAGTGCGGCAGCGCAGGCGGCGGGGACGGGCGGCGCGCATGGAGCGGCTCGGGCCCGGCGCAGGCGCGGGCGGGCCGGTCGTGGGCCTCGGGGGCCGCGGCGGCGGAGGGCGGTGCAGGGACAAGTGGCGCGCGGCGATTGGGCGTGGGGCGGTGGAGGACATGTCCGGGCATGGGGTGTACGTGTCCGGCGGCGCGATGAGGAAGAAGACTAGTGTTAGGCCGCGAATTTGGACGGGGTGCACATATTTATAGGTAGGGGGAGTTTGGAGTGTCCAAAAGAGGTGTAGTTTTCGCCCACATGATCGTGATCCGACGACAGAGGACATGGAAGTGGTTTGGATGGGTTATTCGGCCGTTTTGGAGGGGTGTTGGGCTGCAACACACAAGAGGCCTTCGCGGTTACCCGGTTAACCGTTGGAGTATCAAACGGACTCCAAATGGGATGAAATTTGACAGGAGGTCTACCGGTGGTGTACCAAGGACACTTGGCAAATCTCGGTCCATTCCGAGAATGTTTAACACCCGCTCACGAAAAGAGACAAGAGGGGTGCGCCGGGTGCATGAGGGAGTGCCGGATTGTGAAACGGACAACGGGGAAAATGCTCGGATGCATGAGACGAACACGAATGCAAATGCGATGCACATGATGACATGATATGAAATGCATGACAAGAACAAAATGCAAAACGAAAGACAAAAAGCCAACCACGAAGGGAATCTCATATCGCATCTCCGGAAAAGGCAAGAGTCGGAGTTACAAATATGGAAAGTTGTATCCGGGGCGTTACAACACTCCACCACTACGAGAGGATCTTGTCCCGAGATCTAGGATGGCACCAGAGGGAAAAGGAAGAGGAAGAGGAGAGGTAAAACTAAGTTGCTTCTTCAACAAATGAGTGAAACCTTGAACCTTGAGAGGTTAAACCATTTCGAGAAAAGAATACAACGGAGATGAACAAAGTTGAAAACAGTCCGTTAGTAAAGAGGAACAAGGAACCTTACTAGGACCTTGTAGGTTGAAATACATAAGAAAAGGGTTGCAATGGATAGGAAGTACATGCAAGCACTCCGGTTAAATGGATAAGCAAGGAAAGAACATGATCTTGAGAAAAATGAGATGATTGGTCGAAGAGAGTAACATCACAATGCCTCCAAAACGAACGAATAGAAGCTAGATTGTCGGAATAAGAGAACGGAGAAGGAATGACAACTTCTACCACAATTTAATTTGGAAATCATCCTTGCAAAAAGGTTAGAGCGGAGTTGTTGGAAAACCAACAACGAAAAGATATGGTCCTTGTGGGCTTATTGAGACATCTCAAAACTTGAGGTGAACTTCTGCCACTAACGAAAACAATTGCTTGCTTGAGATCAACGAAGAGATGAAAACTTGTTCCACCAAGAGGATAAAGAGCAAGCTTGGGTCATTGAGAAGCACCACAATAGCAACATTCCTTAGGGAAGGCTTTGATACGTCTCCGTCGTATCTACTTATACAAACACTTTTGCCCTTGTTTTGGACTCTAACTTGTATGATTTGAATGGAACTAACCCGGACTGACACTGTTTTCAGCAGAATTGCCATGGTGTTGTTTTATGTGCAGAAAACAAATATTATCGGGATGACCTGAAACTCCACGGAACATCTTAGAAAAAAACAATAAAAAATCCTCGCCAAAGATGAAGACCAGGGGGCCCACACCCTTCTCACGAGGGTGGGGGGCGCCCCCCCTAGGGCGCGCCCCCCTACCTCGTGGGCCTCCTGTTGCGTCTCCGACTCCAACTCCACCTCCATATATTGAGTTTTGATGAGAAAAAATAAGAGAGAAGAAATCATCGCATTTTACGATACGGAGCCGCCGCCAAGCCCTAAAACCTCTTGGGAGGGCTGATCTGGAGTCTGTTCGGGGCTCCGGAGAGGGGGATTCGTCGCCGTCGTCATCATCAACCATCCTCCATCACCAATTTCATGATGCTCACCGCCGTGCGTGAGTAATTCCATCGTAGGCTTGCTGGACGGTGATGGGTTGGATGAGATTTATCATGTAATCGAGTTAGTTTTGTTAGGGTTTGATCCCTAGTATCCATTATGTTCTGAGATTGATGTTGCTATGACTTTGCTATGCCTAATGCTTGCACTAGGGCCCGAGTGCCATGATTTCAGATCTGAACCTATTATGTTTTCATGAATATATGTGAGTTCTTGATCCGATCTTGCAAGTCTATAGTCACCTACTATGTGTTATGATCCGGCAACCCCGAAGTGACAATAATCGGGACCACTCCCGGTGATGACCATAGTTTGAGGAGTTCATGTATTCACTATGTGCTAATGCTTTGTTCCGGTTCTCTATTAAAAGGAGGCCTTAATATCCCTTAGTTTCCAATAGGACCCCGCTGCCATGGGAGGGTAGGACAAAAGATGCCATGCAAGTTCTTTTCCATAAGCACGTATGACTATATACAGAATACATGCCTACATTACATTGATGAATTGGAGCTAGTTCTGTGTCACCCTATGTTATGACTGTTACATGATGAACCGCATCCGGCATAATTATCCATCACTGATCCGGTGCCTACGAGTTTTCCATATACTAGTTCTCGCTTATTTACTTTCCTGCTGCTATTGTTACAATCACAACAAAATACCAAAAACATTACTTTTGCTGTCTTTACTTTTGTTGCCGCTACCACCACTATCATATTACTTTGCTACTAAACACTTTGCTGCAGATACTAAGTTTCTAGGTGTGGTTGAATTGACAACTCAGCTGCTAATACTTGAGAATATTCTTTGGCTCCCCTTGTGTCGAATCAATAAATTTGGGTTGAATACTCTACCCTCGAAAGCTGTTGCGATCCCCTATACTTGTGGGTTATCAAGACAAATTTCTGGCGCCGTTGCCGGGGAGCATAGCTCTATTCTTTGAGTCACTTGGGATTTATATCTGCTGGACACTATGAAGAACTTGAGAGATCCAAAAACCAAGATCTATCCCTCAACTACGAGGGGAGGTAAGGAACTGTCATCTAGCTCTGCACTTGATTCACCTTCTGTTATGAGTAAGTTTGCGACACCTACATCTGCTTCTGCTATTCTTTCTGATATGTCGCATGTTATTGATGATGCCACTTCTACTATGCATGATACTTATGATGAAACTGCTTCTATGCCTGATACTACTATGCCCCTTAGTGAATTTCTTGATGAACAAATTGCTAGGGCTAGAGAAAAAGAAATTATTGAATCTGAATACGATGATGATAGTGATGATGAAAATATGCCTGTTATTCCTGAGGGCTATCTTTTTGATACGGAATCTTCTGCCGCTATTTTTGCTTGCAAAGATAGATATGAGCTTAAGAGATTACTAATTAAATGGAACAAAGAATCACTTAGAGATAAAATGAGACCTGGCCCTGCTTTTGCTACTTCACCTATTTGTGTTCCTGATAAGGATTATGAATTCTCTGTTGATCCTGATATAATTAATTTAGTTGAATCTGATCCGTTTTATGGCTATGAATCTGAAACTATTGTGGCACATCTTACTAAGTTAAATGATATAGCTGCCCTGTTCACTAATGATGAGAGATCATGTTACTTTTATATACTCAAAATATTTCCGTTCTCATTAAAGGGTGATGCTAAGATATGGTTTAATTCTCTTGACCCTGGTTGTGTGCATAGTCCCCAGGATATGATTTATTACTTCTATGCTAAATATTTCCCTGCTCATAAGAAACAAGCTGCTTTGAGGGAAATATACAACTTCGTGCAAATTAAAGAAGAGAGTCTCCCACAAGCTTGGGGGAGGCTTCTCAAGTTACTTAATGCTTTGCCTGATCATCCTCTTAAGAAACCTGAAATACTTGATATCTTTTATAATGGACTAACCGATGCTTCCAGAGATTACCTGGATAGTTGTGCTGGTTCTCTTTTCAGGGAAAGAACACCGGATGAAGCTGAAATTCTATTGAATAATATGTTGACAAATGAAAATAATTGGGCACCTCCTGAGCCAGCTCCTTCTCCAATTACTGAGCCTATTCCTAAACCAACTTTGAAGAAGAGAGGTGTTTTATTTCTCAATTCCGAAGATATGCAAGATGCAAAGAAATCTATGAAAGAAAAAGGTATTAAAGCTGAAGACGTTAAGAATTTACCTCCTGTTGAAGAAATACATGGTCTTAATATACCGCCTGTTGAAGAAACTTATGATCTCAATTCTTTATTTACTGAAGAACCTCCCCATCCCGATATCCTGACACAGGTAGTAAAGGTAAATTCTCTCTATAGATATGATAAAGCTGAAGTTCCTCCTACTAAAATTGCTAGTCAGCGTTTGGATGAGTTTGATAACTTTATGTTTAAGCAAGATGACTTCAATGCTTATTTTGGTAGACTTAAATGGCTCGTATTAAAGGTGAACTTAAACTTGTTAGCAAACATGCTTCTATGGTTACCACTCAAGTAGAACAAGTACTTAAAGCTCAAAAAGAAGTGCTTGATGAAATGAATAGTAAGAAAAATGATTATGCTATTAGAGTGGCTACTAGAACTGGTAGAATGACTCAGGAACCTTTGTCCTGAAGGCCACCCTAAGAGAATCGAGCAGGATTCTCAAAGAAATAATATTGATGTTCCTAGTTCTTCTAAAAAGAAGAAGAAGAAAAATGATAGAACTGTGCAAACTTCTAGTGAACCTATTGCTGAACCACCTGATAATCCAAATGATATATCTATGTCTGATGCTGAAACACAATCTGGTAATGAACGTGAACCTAGTAAAAATATTAATGATGATGTTCATGATGATGCTCAACCTAGTAATGATAATGATGTAGAAATTGAACCTGCTGTTGATCTTGATAACCCACAATCAAAGAATCAACGTTATGATAAAAGAGACTTTGTTGCTAGGAAACATCGTAAAGAAAGGGAACCTTGGGTTCAGAAACCCATGCCTTTTCCTCTGAAACCATCCAAGAAAAAGGATGATGAGGATTTTGAGCGCTTTGCTGAAATGATTAGGCCTATCTTTTTGTGTATGAGATTAACTGATGTGCTCAAAACAAATCCTTATGCTAAATATATGAAGGATATCATTACTAATAAAAGAAAGATACCGGAAGCTGAAATTTCCACCATGCTTGCTAATTATACTTTTAAGGGTGGAGTACCAAAGAAACTTGGAGATCCAGGAGTACCCACTATACCATGCTCCATTAAAAGGAACTATGTTAAAACTGCTTTATGTGATCTTGGAGCTGGTGTTAGTGTTATGCCTCTCTCTTTATATCGTAGACTTGAGTTGAATAAGCTGACACCTACTGAAATATCTTTGCAAATGGCTGATAAATCAACTGCTATACCTGTCGGTATTTGTGAGGATGTGCCTGTTGTGGTTGCAAACGTTACTATTTTAACGGACTTTGTTATACTTGATATTCCCGAGGATGATAGTATGTCTATTATTCTTGGAAGACCTTTTCTTAATACTGCAGGGGCTGTTATTGATTGCAACAAAGGCAATGTCACTTTTCATGTTAATGGTAATGAGCATACGGTACACTTTCCGAGGAAACAACCTCAAGTTCATAGTATCAACTCTATTGGAAAAATTCCATCGATTATATTTGGAGGTTTTGAATTTCCTCTTCCTACTGTCAAGAAGAAATATGATATTCTTATTATTGGGGATGTGCATATCCCCATTAAGGTAACTTAGTGTTATTTGAAATTTCTCCGGTTTCATGATTATCGGAATGAGTTTGTTAACAAGACTTGATCAACCTTGTTAGTGGATTCTTTTTGATGAGCATGAGATGGATGAAACTAGAAGCACAAAATCTTCTGTACCCCACTTTTACTTTCTATTATTTATATTAAATAAAGTAAAAATAGTATTTTCTGTCTGTTTCTTGACTTATCTGTGCAATATAAAAATATCCTGAAAATAAAAGTCATCAGAATGCCATGCTAATTTAATATGATTTTTTCGGGAATATTTGAGGATTTACCGTGCAAAAATTACCACGGGAGGAGCTGCCACCTGGCCACGAGGGTGGTGGGCGCCCCCTGTCGGTGTCAAAACCGGCGGATCTCGGGTAGGGGGTCCCGAACTGTGCATCTAGGCCGGATGGTAACAGGATACAGGGGACACTTTGTTTTACCCAGGTTCGGGCCCTCTCGATGGAGGTAATACCCTACTCCTACTTGATTAATATTGATGATTTGGGTAGTACAAGAGTAGATCTACCGCGAGATCAAGGAGGCTAAACCCTAGAAGCTAGCCTATGGTATGATTGTTGTGTATGGAGTCGATTGCCTACGGACTACAACCCTCCGGTTTATATAGACACCGGATAGGGTTAGGGTTACACAGAGTCGGTTACAATGGTAGGAGATCTTGAATATCCGCATCGCCAAGCTTGCCTTCCACGCCAAGGAAAGTCCCATCCGGACACGGGACGAAGTCTTCAATCTTGTATCTTCATAGTTTAGGAGTCCGGCTGAAGGTATAGTCCGGCTACCCGAACACCCCCTAATCCAGGACTCCCTCAGTAGCCCCCGAACCAGGCTTCAATGACGATGAGTCCGGCGCGCAGATTTGTTCGGCATTGCAAGGCGGGTTCTTCTCCAAATCTTGTGTACCTGTAGGAATAATGTCCGATTTCTGTAATGTAGTCCTCCTCGGCTTCCATGCCCAATAATGGCCGTCTTCCACGTGTTCAAACAAATGCGAAAAGTCGGGGCGTTTTTACATCCACACCCCTAGCCGTATAAACGGGCCGCCTATTTAACGGGATGGGGATTTAGGTCCAAACCACATCTTCTCCTTTCCGCGAGTTATCATCAGAGCGCTTCCAGCAAAGGTCCATTCCAACATGACCAGCCGTCGCAGCTCCTCCCCTCGCCCCTCCGGTCCCAAACCCGGGGACTGGGAGAGTTGCACGATCCCGCATAGCAAGTTAGCGTCACTTCAGGCCAAGGGATTCCTCCCTCAGGCATACATGGTCCCGGTCCGAGCCGGTCTCGCCACATATAATGGCGGAAAACAAGAGGAGAGCACCCCCAATCCTTCTAAAGGAGAGCGGGTGTGCCTCGTCCCCTATCTAATAAGGGGACTGGGATTTCCAATTCACCCGTTTCTCCGTGGGCTTCTGGAGTTCTACGGCCTCCAGCTGCACCATCTCACGCCCGCCTCCGTATTGCACATCGCAGGTTTCGTCGCCCTTTGCGAGCTATTTTTAGGCGTGGAGGCTCATTTCGCGCTGTGGAAGAGGTTATTCTTCCTGGTGCCCCGTTCTGAGAAGGGGTCTATATATCAAGTGGGCGGAGCCGAAGTATGGCAGATCGCAGGGACCGGATACCTATCCGGAACCCCAAAGAAGGCGTCCGAGGACTGGCCTTCGGAATGGTTTTACATAGATGACGTCCCGCTACCGGACCCTATCCGGGTCGGTCTCCCTGAGTTCAACAATGCTCCATTGAAGAAACGCTTGAGCTGGCGTCCGCGGAGCTCTTAGAGAGAAAGTGACAGAGACGTCCTTTACCTGATGGGCCGGATAAGACTGTTGGCTCATTCCGGACTAACCATGATTGGAGTCATGGCCGCATGCATTATGCGGGGGGTGCAGCCGCTTCAATATAGAGGCCACCCCATGTGGGATTTCAACGGGGAGGATGACGCCACACGTTACGGTCGTAAGGGGCCGGACTCAGCCGCCGCCTTAGTAAAGATCTTATCCTCTTTGTATAAGGGAGAAAAGGAGGAATTCCTCCGCGTCAATCCGCAGGCCGGATTTACTATGTACGATCCTCCAAGTTGGGTAAGTGAATAATTGCGCTTGCCTGTTTGTTCTATACTCCCACAGTTAGATATGTAGTCTAATGACTTCAGTGCAGGAACTGCGACAGGAGGTAAAGGATATAAACAGCCGCCCTCCACAGCCCAAGGACCCAAAACGGTCCCTCGATCCGGACTCCGAAGAGGATCCGGACATATCGGTGGAGCTTATCGACGGGGTGTTCCATCAGCTAAGCAAGGACAATACCTTGGTAGCCATCACGGCTGATTACCCAGGGTTAATCCCGGCCTCCCAGGTGACAGAAGCCGGAGTCTCATTCCCTCGAGAGAGATTGCACTCTCGCGTATTCCGGTGTTTCTGATGACAACCGTGTTTTGTAGGGGAGTTTTCCAAGACAGGAGGCCGAACCTGCGGCGGCCAGTCAACGAGGGGCCACAGGGCCCCGTGGGGCAAAAAGGAATGAAGTCCGGACTGAGATGCCGGCGCAAAGGTATAGCACACCCTCTGTTTCCCTGGTGTTATTCTGTCAGGGCATATTAACGTTCGTGCTATCTTCAGAACGCTAGCTTTCGGCTTCACCCAGTCTGAGGTACACATCCGGCTGACCCGGCAGTAAAAATCGCAAAGGTGCTCCCTTTACCACCTAGCCGAACAATCGGGAACGTAGGGGTAAGCACAGGAGCCAGGCAACCCAGCTTGGCCAAAACTTAAGTCATATCGATGCATATAATGGTGAAGAAAAAGGTACATGCGGAAGTTTGACGCATGTGTTGGGCGTGAAGCCCGTATAAATAAGCTTCTGTTAAAGAAGCCCCCAGGTTTAATGAGCGCGAGTGGCACGTCACTAGATAAGCCTTTAAGGGCTATAAAAGAAAAGAGGGGAAGGAGAGAAATGTAAGACAGAAAAATGCAAAAAATGGACAGAGGAAGGAGACGAACACAGAGTCCGGCGCTAGGCATAGAATCTTCGGAGACGGGTGGCGTTCCACGGGTTCGGCTCGAGTCGGTTATCCGACGCATCTCGCAGGCGGTACGCCTCGCCAGTCGGGACTTGGTCGATTATGAATGGACCTTCCCTCTTGGGCTTGAGTTTGTCCTTTTTCTTATCCGGCAGGCGTTGAACTAGTTTGCCAACATTGTAATTTTTGGCCCGTACTTCTCTGCTTTGATATCTTCGGGCCTGCTGTTGATAAAATGCGGAACAGGCTTTTGCCACGTCGCGCTCTTCCTCCAGGGCGTCCAAGTTGTCCTGCCGATCGAGCTCGGCTTCTCTTTCTTCGTACATGCGCACTCTAGGTGAGTCATGAATTATGTCGCAGGGCAGAACTGCCTCTGTGCCGTACACCATAAAAATGGTGTGTATCCGGTGGTGCGATTTGGTGTGGTCCGCAGCCCCCATAGCACGGAGTCGAGCTCCTCTACCCAGTGCGTGTTAGATTCCTTGAGGGACCGCACCAGTTTGGGTTTAATGCCGCTCATGATAATACCATTTGCACGTTCGACCTGGCCGTTGGTTTGTGGGTGATAGACGGAAGCATAATCGAGCTTGATGCCCATGTTTTTGCACCAGAGTTTTACCTCGTCGGCGGTAAAGTTTGTACCATTATCGGTTATGATGCTGTGGGGGACGCCATAGCGGTGTACCACACCGGATATGAAGTCTATTACAGGTCCGGATTCGGCCGTTTTAACAGGCTTGGCTTCTATCCATTTGGTGAATTTGTCCACCATGACTAGTAAGTATTTTTTCCTATCGGTCCCACCTTTAAGGGGAGCCCCCAGACCGCAAAAGGCCAGGTGATGGGTATAGTTTGGAGTGCGGTGGGTGGCATATGGCTTTGGTTGGCAAAAATTTGGCAACCAGCGCATCGTTGGACTAAGTCCTGAGCGTCTGCCCGGGCCGTCGGCCAATAAAATCCTGTACGGAAAGCCTTGCTAACAAGGGACCGAGCAGCGGCGTGGTGACCACCGAATCCGGCATGAATTTCAGCCAGAAGGTTCCGCCCTTCCTCTTCGGAGATGCACCTTTGAAGGACTCTGGTAGTGCTTTTCTTGTAAAGCTCTCCCTCATGGACTCTATAGGCTTTAGATCGCCGCACTATGCAGCGGGCCTCGTTTTGGTCCTCCGGGAGTTCCTGCCTAGTAAGGTAGGCTAGGAATGGTTCTGTCCACGGGGCGATGACCGCCATTATTACGTGGGCTGAAGGTGTAATTTCATTGGCAGAGCCTCCAATTGTGTCAGATTGTTCGGCGTCGAGTGGTGCGGCTGGGTCCGGGCTATTATTTATGGGTTCCCCCTCCCATGTTACGGATGGCTTGAACAATCTTTCCAAAAAGATGTTGGGGGGGACTGCATCGCGTTTTGCTCCGATGCATGCCAGGACGTCCGCTGCTTGATTGTTTTCTCGGGCTATATGGTGAAACTCCAGCCCTTCAAACCGAGCTGACATTTTTAGGACGGCGTTGCGGTAAGCTGCCATTTTTGGGTCCTTGGCGTCGAATTCTCCATTTATTTGGGATATCGGGAGGTTTGAATCCCCGCGTACCTCTAGGCGCTGGATACCCATGGATACTGCTATCCAGAGACCATGTAGGAGGGCCTCATATTCGACTGCATTGTTGGAATCCATGTACATGATCCGGAGCACATATTGGACTGTGTCTCCTGTGGGGGACGTCAGGACGATGCCAGCCCCCAGTCCGGCCAACATTTTGGAGCCGTCGAAATGCATAATCCAGTTTGAATATGTGCCGTACTCTTTAGGGAGCTCGGCCTCCGTCCATTCTGCGACGAAGTCGGCCAAAACTTGTGATTAATAGCTCGCCGTGGCTTATAGGTTATATCGAACGGGAGAATCTCGATGGCCCATTTTGCAATCCGGCCCGTTGCGTCGCGATTGTTGATAATATCGTTGAGTGGTACTTCCGAGGCTACTGTTATGGAACACTCTTGAAAGTAGTGTCGTAGCTTCCGGGATGCCATGAATACCGCGTATGCAATCTTTTGATAATGCGGGTACCGTGATTTGCATGGAGTGAGGACAGTGGATACGTAGTAGACCGGCCTTTGAAGGGGGAATTTGTGTCCGTCCGTTTCCCGCTCGACAACGAGCACTGCGCTGACAACTTGATGTGTTGCTGTAATGTACAATAACATTGGTTCGCCGGTGTTCGGCGCGGCCAGGACTGGGTTTGTTGCCAATATGGCTTTTATTTCATCAAGTCCGGTCGTGGCGGCCTCTGTCCACTCGAAGTGTTCGGTGCGCCGAAGGAGGCGATAGAGGGGTAGTGCCTTTTCTCCCAAACGGGAGATGAAGCGGCTTAAAGCCGCCACGCATCCAGTTAATTTTTGTATTTGTTTGAGGTCCTTTGGATATCCAATTGTGACAAAGCTCGGATCTTGGCTGGATTAGCTTCAATTCCTCTACCGGATACAACGAAGCCCAAGAGCTTTCCGGCTGGAACGCCGAAAACGCATTTTTCCGGGTTGAGCTTGATATCATATTTTCGGAGGTTATCGAAAGTAAGCCTCAAGTCGTCTATTAGAGATTCGACATGTCTTGATTTGATGACCACATCATCCACATACGCCTCCACTGTTTTGCTGATCTGATTTGCCAGACATGTCTAGATCATGCGCTGATATGTTGCGCCGGCATTTTTCAGCCCGAAGGGCATTGTGTTGAAGCAGAATAGGCCGTATGGTGTGATGAATGTTGTTGCAGCTTGGTCTGATTCTGCCATCTTGATTTGATGGTAACTGGAGTATGCGTCAAGGAAACACAACAAGTCGTGTTCTGTGGTGGCATCGATAATTTGATCGATACGGGGGAGGGGAAGGGATCCTTTGGGCAAGCCTTGTTAAGGTCTTTAAAATCGACAAACAGGCGCCAGGATTTGTCCTTCTTTGGTACCATCACCAAGTTTGCTAGCCAGTCCGGATGTTTTATGTCTCTAATGAATCCGGCCTCCAATAGCTTGGCTAGCTCCTCTCCCATAGCCTGTATCTTGGGTTCGGAAAAATGCCGAAGGGCTTGTTTGACAGGTTTGAATCCTTTTAGGATATTTAAGCTGTGTTCGGCCAGCTTGCGTGGGATCCCTGGCATGTCTGAAGGGTGCCAGGCGAAAATGTCCCAGTTCTCCCGTAGGAACTCTCGCAGTGCGGCGTCTACATCAGGGCTCAGTCGTGCCCCGATGGAAGCTGTTTTATTGGGGTCCGTTGGATGGACCTGGAATTTGACTATTTCGTCAGCTGGCTTGAAGGATGTGGATTTGGATCTCTTATCGAGTATCACATCATCCCTGTTAACCGTGGAGCGCAGCGCAGTTAGTTCCTCGGCCGCTAGGGCTTCGGATAGTGCCTCAAGGGCTAATGCGGCCGTCTTGTTTTCGGCGCGGAGTGCGACGTCCGGATCACTAGCTAGAGTGATAATTCCGTTCGGCCCGGGCATCTTAAGCTTCATGTACCCGTAATGGGGTATTGCTTGGAAGATTGTGAATGCTTCCCATCCCAGTAAAGCGTGATGTCCGCTCTTAAACAGGGCCACTTGAAACGTGACTTCTTCGGACCTGTAATTATCCGGCGTGCCGAACACCACATCTAGTGTGATTTTTCCTGTGCAGCGCGCTTCCCGACTGGGGATTATTCCTCTAAAGGTTGTGCTGCTTCGCTTGACGCGGCTCCAGTCTATTTCCATTTTTTGAAGGGTTTCCTCATAAATGAGGTTCAGTCCGCTGCCTCCATCCATGAGCACCTTGGTGAGGCGAAAGCCGTCCACTATGGGACTGAGGACCAATGCGGCTGGTGCTCGGGCTGTTCGGAATTTAGGTTCATCACTTGCGTTGAAGGTAATAGCAGTGTCGCTCCATGGATTTATTGTTGCAACTTGATAGACTTCGGCGGGGCTGCGGAGTGTTCTTTTTCGCACATTGTTTGATGCGAAAGTCTTGAAGACTGTGAGAACGGTACTGGTGTCCTCGGGCTGGCTTTTTGCGGCCTCCAGGATTAAGAGGTCCTCGCCGATTTTGGCCACCTGCCGGAGTATCCAACATGCTCTGAGGCTGTGAGTTGGTGTGACGTCCTTTGTACTGTGAATTCTACAGGGTCCATCAAGCCACCTTTCCAGTACGGTTCCATGCCCTGTAGAGGGTTTTGGCTTTTTGGTGTTTATCCCGGGTGTCCTATGATGATGCACCCTCTTAGTTCGGACGGGATTACTATTCAATGCCAGATTATCCCAAAATTTTATTTCGGTTTTCCGGGCGCTTTCCATCGCACAATATTTTGTACTATGGACACCAAGTCAGCGAAGCGTGTAATATCACGACGACTTATGGTGTTAAGGATTCCCTCGTCCGTGCAATTACTGCAGAAAATTGAGATTGCGTCTTCCTCGCGGCAATCCTTTATCCTGTTCATAACCAGGAGGAATCTGGCCCAGTAATGATGTACTGTTTCCTCGGGCCTCTGCCTGATTTGGGAGAGATCGCTTATGTTCGGGTGGGCGGGTGTCGTTGAATCTGAAACCTCACCCAATCCAAGATTCGGAGGCCGAAGAGTTTCCGAACTCTGAAGTTTGGATTCTTGGATGATGTCCAACGAATCTAGCCCATTGCCTGATCCTAAGCTCAGGTCTTGAGTTACATCCTCCTCTCCGCGGGTATCCGGCTTGGAGGAGTCGGGAATTTGGACGTAGCTAGTCCTTAAAATAGATGAAGGGTCGCCGCACTGCGCCTCTACCACGGCAACGTGGTGGGTGACTTGGGGAGAGTTAATTTCTCTTAGATCGGGTTTAAGCCCAACCTGGTCGTAATCCGTAGCGATCCCCAGGGCGGCGATGCGATCCAAGAGCTCATTTACGGAAGAGAGCTCCATTGGATCTAGCTGCTCGACGAGCTCCGAGCTGACGTGTAGGTTGCTTTTGATGACCCGAGAGGTCACTGTCGGTGCAACAGCCGAACAGGTGGTCATGAGGAAACCACCTAGCCGGAGGGTCTGGCCAACAGCTAAGGCTCCCTTAGCAACGGCACCGTCTTTAAAGACGGGAAGAGGCATCCTTCCTGATTGTGACGGCACAGAGGAACTCTCAATGAAAGCACCAATGTCGATGTCAAAACCGGCGGATCTCGGGTAGGGGGTCCCGAACTGTGCGTCTAGGCCGGATGGTAACAGGAGACAGGGGACACTTTGTTTTACCCAGGTTCGGGCCCTCTTGATGGAGGTAATACCCTACTCCTTCTTGATTAATATTGATGATATGGGTAGTACAAGAGTAGATCTACCGCGAGATCAAGGAGGCTAAACCCTAGAAGCTAGCCTATGGTATGATTGTTGTGTATGGAGTCGATTGCCTACGGACTACAACCCTCCAGTTTATATAGACACCGGATAGGGTTAGGGTTACACAGAGTCGGTTACGATGGTAGGAGATCTTGAATATCCGCATCGCCAAGCTTGCCTTCCACGCCAAGGAAAGTCCCATCCGGACACGGGACGAAGTCTTCAATCTTGTATCTTCATAGTTTAGGAGTCCGGCTGAAGGTATAGTCCGGCTACCCGAACACCCCCTAATCCAGGACTCCCTCACCCCCCCTATAGGGCGCGCCCCTGCCTCATGGGCCCACGGTGGCCCTCCTCCACTTATCCCAGTACCCATCTTCTTCCTCTATCTCACACAAACCCGAAAAACCAACTCAAGCACGAGTTCCAGCCACTTTTGCTGTGATTTTCGATCTCCTTGCTCAAAGCACCTCTCGCAAAACTGCTTGGGGAGTTGTTCCTTGGTATGTGACTCCTCCATTGGTCCAATTAATTTTTGTTCTAGTTCTTTATTCTTTGCAAATTTGTGTTGCATAGGTGACCATGTTCTTGAGCTTGTATGTCAAATTTATATGGTTCCAAGTAGTTCTAATGCTTGATATAGGCTCTAGGTACTTGTAGGAGTAGTTGCTATCAGTTTTATTGAGTTGGTTCACTTTTATTTTGAAGTTACTAAAAATTTCAGAATTTTTCAGAGAAAAACAATATGTTTAGGAAGATGTTCCAAGGTGGTTCCTCTAAGAAGCAAGGACCCAGGATTGCTATGCGCGATGCTGACGAGGATCCACCAAGAGACGCTCCAGTACGGCCTTGCGAATGGCCGTCGGAAAATTTTATGGACCGTGCGGGAATTAAAGAAGAATTCAAAGCATATTTGCGCAATGCCGGTCTTGAGGATTTTGAGACTAACAAATGCCCCCAGTATCATGATCTCACAAGTTCATTTGTGAGGAGGTTTGAGTATTCATCTTCGTGTAATTCTCCTTCAGTCATGTTTGATCTTTATGACAAATCTTATACCATGGACCTAGAGGATTTCACTTCTGCTTGTGAACTTCCATCATGGGGCAGTATTAGGGATCCCCCTAAATCTGAATTTAGAAACTTTCTTGCTAGTATAACTGTGGGGGAATCCAGAGACATAACGCAGGCTACCATAGGGAGCATTCACTTTCCTGCTATACATTATTTTGCTCTCTTCATCGGTAGATGCATAAATGCTAAGGATGAAGCATGTCACATGTGTGTCCCTGATCTTAGCATTCTTAGGAGTGCTGTGTTAGGAGACCAATCTTATCATATGGGAGCCATTGTAGCTCGTAGGTTGCATCATAATAGACATAATGGAGATTTCTTTGGAGGAATTTATGCAATCCGCTTAGCTCATTTTCTTGAAATAGACATTCGTGAGGGTGATATGGAGTTGCCTCCTGCATATTTAGATTATAACTCTATGGCTTCGCACCAGTTTGTCGAGATGCCTGAATCACCTCTCTTATATCGCTTAATTTTTGATAAACGACGTGTTTTCCGTATTACTCTCCCTGCTCCTGCCTTCTTTGATTCACAGACAAAAGGAAGATATGTTATTACCAGAGAGGAGGCAGAAGAGTACGAGAGGAGAGCGGAGGCAGCCAGACTCCACGCTGCAGCTCAGCAGGCGATAACCGCTGCATATCAGTATGATCCCAACTATCCTTCCTCATCACAGTACGACCCCAACAATTATTATTATGGATATCCGCCAGGCCAGCCGTGGCCATAGACCAACTTAGGCCAAAAGCCTAAGCTTGGGGGAGTATGTATCTCTCACCGACATTACATTTATGCTCACACACACTCATTGCTATATGTTGGTGCTCATACTTTTTCACTGTAATATCCATGCTAGTTTATTTTCTTTTTCTTGCTTTCTTCTTATGTGTTTGTTAAACCTTAAGAAAAACCAAAAAAAATAGTAGTAGTTTATTTTTCTACTGTAGTAGTAATAATTAAAAAGAAAACCCAAAAATATTTCCCGTTCTTCTTTTGCTTGTTGGGAGCTTTCCCGTGTAAATAGTTTTATTTCTTTTCTTTTATTTGGGGGTCAGTAGGAGAAGACCATAATTAAATTGTGGAAGTGGCTCTTATATGCATTATTGTTGATTTAACCAAGAACCCATATTGCCTTGTCTTCTCCTGTTTATTGAATGCTTGCAGATTCCATCTTAGTCCAATGCATGTGCACTCTTATTATTATTCACACCGTTCGGTCGTGCAAGTGAAAGGCAATTATGATGATATATGATGGACTGACTGAGATGAGAAAAGCTAGTATGAACTCGACCTCTTTTGTTTTGGTAAATATGATGAGCCCGTCGTTCTTGATTCAGCTTTTATGAATAAACATGTTTGCAGTAACAATTAGAGATCAGAGTTGCTTGTTCCATGCTTGATTAGCTATGAGCTATAATGATTTACCTTGTATGCCGACATGCTATTGAGATGATTATGATGTGGTATGATGGGGTGGTATCCTCTTTTGAATGATTTAAGTGACTTGACTTGGCACATGTTCACGCATGTAGTTGAAACAAAATCAACATAGCCTTCACGATATTTATGTTCATGGTGGATTATGTCCAACTCATGCTTGCATCCAATGTTTATTAATTTTAATGCATGTACATGGCTGTTGTCGCTCTCTAGTTGGTCGCTTCCCAGTCTTTTGCTAGCCTTCACTTGTACCAAGCGGGAATACTGCTTGTGCATCCAATCCCTTAAACCCCAAAGTTATTCCAGATGAGTCCACCATACCTTCCTATATGCGGTATCTACCTGCCGTTCCAAGTAAATTTGTATGTGCCAAACTCTAAACCTTCAAATAAACATTCTGTTTTGTATGCTCGAATAGCTCATGTATCAACAAAGGCTGTCCTTATCTTCTGTGTTAGGCGGGTTATTCTCAAGAGGAGTGGACTCTGCTCCTCACTCACGAGAAAATGGCTGGTCACCGGGATGCACAGTCCCATGCTTTATGCAAACTAAATCAAAATTAATTGCAAATAAAACTCCCCCTGGGACCTGATGTATGTTGGAGGCACTCGTTGTTTCGAGCAAGCCATGGATTGATGCTTGTTGGTGGAGGGGGAGTATAAACTTTACCATTCTATTTGGGAACCGCCTATAATGTGTTTAGCATGGAAGATATCACCATCTCTTAGTTGTTACGTTGACAATGAAAGTATACCGCTCAAAATACAATTTATCTCTATTTCAAAACCGAGCTCTGGCACCTCTACAAATCTCTGCTTCCCTCTGCGAAGGTCCTATCCATTTACTTTTATGTTGAGTCATCACCCTCTTATTAAAAAGCACTAGCTGGATGTCACAGCCCTAGAAATCTTCTTGTAATTAGTGGCATTGCTTCCATGCATCATTTTCAACTTCTATTAATTTTGAAATGGGGATGCTTAAACCCTAGCACCAAATGAATTTAACTAGGGTCAAAATAAAATCTTTTTCATTGAACTCAAAATGCCCTTTGAAAATGTTCAACATTTCTGGTTTGAGGTGGAAGCATCTACAAAAATGGTTTACATTTTTGCAGGACATATTTGGGCTCTGATTTAAATCATATAGTATTTGCATTTGGGCATATAAATGCTATTAAATATTTTAAATGCCCAAATAATTCTGGATTTAAGTGAGGGCTGTTAGGAATAATCCCAACAGAGCCCACAATTATTTTCAGGATTTCTGGAAACATTTTAGTATTTTTAATAAAGCCCAACACTTGCAGAAAATTAGAAAATAGAAAACAATTTAGAAAGAGAGAGAGAGAGAGAAAGGCCAGAGGCCACTTACCTGGCTGGCCCGGCGCATCTGGCCTGTGCCATTCATCACCTACCTCTGCCAGTAGGCAGAGGAGGGACACCGCGACGCCGCCGAGCTCGCCACGCCACCTCCCTGCCTGCCTGCCCTCGCCCGCGCCAGCGCGACGCCTCGAAACGCCTCCGCGGCGCCGCCCTGACCCCGTGGACACCTCGCTCACTCCTCTGTCTCCCTCCCTCGCTCTCTCCCACCATGGCCGACGCTGCCGCAGCCACGCCACCATAGTTCTCACGTCCACCGTCGTCCTCGCGCCGCCCCGCCATGTCCACGAGCTCCACCACCGTCCTCTCCGTCGAGCAGACTGAGCCCCGAGCGCTCGTTTTCCCTGAAGCCACCGCATCGACCTCATCTTCACCGCCCATCGCCGGAGATCCACTTCACTGCCCCGCTTGCTCTGGCTTGTCCCCGACTCCTCCGACCCACTCGCCCGACGCGCCGTGAGCCCTGCTACCTCCTGCTCCTCCCTGTTTGCCTTCTTGTGCACCACAGCGACCACACCAAGCTCGCTCGCATGCGCCGCCGCCTCTGCACGTCGCCGTCGTGGCCACAACCACGCTGGCTCGATTCCGAGCACGCCATCCCGTTCGTCGCAGCCCAAGCAGCTCGTAGCACCGCTCCACGCGCCTCGCCGTGCCCCATAGCCTCAGGTTCGACCTCGCCTGAACTCTGGCGACCGCCAAGGTCATCGCCGGCGTCGTTCCCGGCCACCCCGAGCTCCACTACTACCACCAAACGACGCGGCTCGCTCCCCGCGTCACGTAGCTGCTCTCTGCCGTCGATTTGGTCGCCGGAGCACGAAACCCGCACCGCCCCGCCGCGTCTGGCCTCGCCGACGGCTAAACGCTGGTGAGTTTGACCCCATTTGACCATGTTTGACCTGTGTGGGCCCAGGTTGACTCCCCCCTGAGCCTATGACAGGTGGGGCCGGCCTGTTAATTAGGTTAGGATTAGTGTTAACTAATTATTAGTTAGAATAATGACCTGACACGCGGGACCCACTGGTCAGGTTTGACCTGGACGTCCCCTTTGACCGCTGACGTCACCCTGACGCACTGCTGACGCAATAACTAATTTCTGGATTTATTGTTATAAAGAAAATTCCAGAAATTGTTGCAAACTTCAAAAAATCATAGAAATTCAACCATAGCTCAGAATGAAATAAGTTATATATGAAAAATGATCAGAAAAATCCAATCTATCCATCTGTACCATTTTCATGCATGTTAAAGCAACTTAACCCTGCTGTTTAAATCAAACATGATAATGCACTCTTTTGAATTCATAACTTGAGTTAGTATTTGAATCTTTGATTCAAATAAGCTCAAACGACCCTGGTTGTAGTTGCATTGGCCCAACACACTCATATTACCATGTCACATTCATGCATAATATTGTTGTGTTGCATTGATTGTGTTTTCCTTCTCTATTGCCGGTATTTGTCCCCTCTCGATAGACGTGCTTCCGACGATGAGTTCGATGACACCGATGAAGAGATATAATATCTTCAGGAGTGCCAGGCAAGCAAAACCCCCTTGTTCATTCCGATACAATCCCACTCTCTCGCTCCTGCTCTCTTTTACTGCATTAGGACAACACCGATTCAACTGTTACATGCTGCGGTAGTTGAACCCTTTCCTCTGCATGACCTGTCATTGCCACAGTAAATAGATGAAACCCACTAGCATGAGTAGGAGTTGTTTGAGCCCTGTTGTGCCTACTCATTCATGCTTGTTTGTCATGCCTGCTACTGCTTAGAGTTGAGTCAGGTATGATTCATCGGGGATGAATTGGAATGTGGTGAACATGTCCTACCATTGAGAGCTAAGTGTGTGAACACGATTTGGTAAAGGTAGTGGTGAGAGGCCATGTAGGAGTACATGGTGGGTTGTCTCATTGCAGCCGTCCTCAGGAACTGAGTTCAGTGTTTGTGATCCATGAACAGCTACTACCACGCATTGGAATGCTTAAGTGCCCCTCTCAACTTATTAATCAACCTGATCTCTGTCCAGGAGTTGCAACTAGTTTCTGGTGTTTGTAGGTTGTGTTAGTAGTCTACCAAGTGGTACCCGGTACAGGTGGGCTTGGGACAGACTAGGCACCATGGCACGGTGTACCAAGCGTAGATCCATCCGTCGAGGTGGGCTTGGGAACCCTGCACACATCGTTTGGGGCCGTGAGCGACACCCCGGCCGGATCTCCTTGCGGATGGAACCCGAATAGGCGATAAACCTGGACTAGAGACTTGTTGGTTAGTCAGGTTGTGGCCGACTCCCTCGCCCGGCTTCCCCTTGAAGGTTGCCGAGGTACATGACATGTACAGGGCGATAAGTGGCGAGAGTGTGTGTGAAGAAGTACACCCCTGCAGGGTTATCATTATCTATTCGAATAGCCGGATTCCTCGAATATGGAAACTTGGACCCCTTGCATAGTTCATAGACAAGTGAAAGTGGATACTCTAAAATGCGCAAGATAAGCGTGAGTGCTATGGATGGCGTTCTCGTAGGGAGACGGGAGCGGATTCATAGTGGTGTATTGATACGGTGAATATGTGGACTCGTGTGCGCCACCTCAAAAGAGTTACTTGCAGTCGTAGTTCAGGATAGCCACCGAGTCAAAGCTGGCCTGCTGCAATTAAACTCCACCACCCCCTTGTTGATACCGATGCATATGTAGTTAGTTCTGATGTAAGTCTTGCTGGGTACATTTGTACTCACGTTTGCTTAATTTATGTTTTGTAGAAGACTTCAGTCTCGCTAGTAGTTCCACGTGGACTTCGACGTTTAGCTTGTTACCTCAGCTATGATCTTGTACCTTGGAGGATCTTGTAGATAGTCAGGCCTCTCAGCCTTTTTCATTTGTAGATGTCTGTACTCAGACATGTTAAGCTTCCGCATGTGCTTTGACTTGTATGCTCTGAATGTTGGGTCATGAGACCCATGTTTGTAATATCTCGCTCTTCGGAGCCTAATGAATAAATACTTGAGTCATAGAGTTATGTTGTGATGCCATGTTCTATTTACACATATCGAGCATATTGTGTGTATGATTGAAATGCTTGGTATGTGTGGGATCCGACAACCTAGTTGTTTATCCTTGGTAGCCTCTCTTATGGGGAAATGTAGTCTTGTGCTTCCATGAGCCATAGTAGTCCGCTACAGCCCGGTTCACTGGAGTCCTACTAGCCCAGCACTACTGCTCCGGAACACTTGACTGGCCGGCATGTGATTCACTTCGTTCCTGTGTCTGTCCCTTCGGGGAAATGTCACGCGGTGACATCTGGAGTCCTGCCTAGCCTGCTACAGCCCGGGTTCCCGAAGTCCTATTAGCCCAGTGCTACAGCCCGGATTCGCACGCTGCTGACCGACATGCTCAATGTTGTTTCATGTATGCCTGTCCCCGTAAGTTAGTGTCACTTTGGGTTCACGACTAGTCATGTCGGCCCGGGTTCTCTGTCATATGGATGCTAGCGACACAATCATATACGTGAGACAAAATACGCAAACGGTCCCGGGCCATAGTAAGGCGACACCTGTGGGAATACCGTGCGTGAGGCCGCAAAGTGATATGAGGTGTTACATGCTAGATCGATGTGACTTGGAATCGGGGTCCTGACACTGGAGAGCACAGCCGTCATTTGCATTCATCACTGTTAATTTATATTGGGCATGACTATGATTGGATCTCTTTTACCATGGATTACAATGTCTAGTCAGTCCTTGATCTTTAAAGGTGCTCTGCATTTATGTTTTGCGGTCTCAGAAAGGGCTAGCGAGATACCATCTTGTTATATCATATTATGATTGTTTTGAGAAAGTGTTGTCATCCGAGATTTATTATTATGACTTGCTAGTTGATTATGCTATTGATATGAGTAATGATGAGACCTGAGAATTATTGCAAATGTGGTTAATTATGATCTATGCTGAAAACTTGAATGCTGGCTTGACATAGTTACAACAACAAGAGCAAACAGAGTTTGTAAAAGTTTTTCTTTCTTTCTTTCAGTTTGTCAACTGAATTGCTTGAGGACAAGCAAGGGTTTAAGCTTGGGGGAGTTGATACGTCTCCATTGGATCTACTTTTCCAAACACTTTTGCCCTTGTTTTGGACTCTAACTTGTATGATTTGAGTGGAACTAACCCGGACTGACGCTGTTTTCAGCAGAATTACCATGGTGTTGTTTTATGTGCAGAAAACAAATATTCTCGGAATGACCTGAAACTCCACGGAACATCTTAGAAAAAAAAATAAAAAATCCTCGCCAAAGATGAAGACTAGGGGGCCCACACCCTTCTCACGAGGGTGGGGGGCGCCCCCCTAGGGCGCGCCCCTACCTCATGGGCCCCCTGTTGCGTCTCCGACTCCAACTCCACCTCCATATATTGAGTTTCGATGAGAAAAAAATCAGAGAGAAGAAATCATCGCGTTTTACGATATGGAGCCGCCGCCAAGCCCTAAAACCTCTCGGGAGGGCTGATCTCGAGTCCGTTCAGGGCTCCGGAGAGGGGGATTCATCGCCGTCGTCATCATCAACCATCCTCCATCACCAATTTCATGATGCTCACCGCCGTGCGTGAGTAATTCCATCGTAGGCTTGCTGGACGGTGATGGGTTGGATGAGATTTATCATGTAATCGAGTTAGTTTGTTAGGGTTTGATCCCTAGTATCCATTATGTTCTGAGATTGATGTTGCTATGACTTTGCTTTGCTTAATGCTTGTCACTAGGGCCCGAGTGCCATGATTTCAGATCTGAACCTATTATGTTTTCATGAATATATGTGAGTTCTTGATCCTATCTTGCAAGTCTATAGTCACCTACTATGTGTTATGATCCGGCAACCCCGAAGTGACAATAATCGGGACCACTCCCGGTGATGACCATAGTTTGAGGAGTTCATGTATTCACTATGTGCTAATGCTTTCTTCCGGTTCTCTATTAAAAGGAGGCCTTAATATCCCTTGGTTTCCAATAGGACCGCACTGCCATGGGAGGGTAGGACAAAAGATGTCATGCAAGTTCTTTTCCATAAGCACGTATGACTATATACGGAATACATGCCTACATTACATTGATGAATTGGAGCTAGTTCCGTGTCACCCTATGTTATGACTGTTACATGATGAACCACATCCGGCATAATTATCCATCACTGATCCAGTGCCTACGAGTTTTCCATATACTGGTTCTCGCTTATTTACTTTCCCGCTGCTATTGTTACAATCACTACAAAATACCAAAAACATTACTTTTGCTGTCTTTACTTTTGTTGCCGCTACCACCACTATCATATTACTTTGCTACTAAACACTTTGCTGCAGATACTAATTTTCCAGGTGTGGTTGAATTGACAACTCAGCTGCTAATACTTGAGAATATTCTTTGGCTCCCCTTGTGTCGAATCAATAAATTTGGGTTGAATACTCTACCCTCGAAAGCTGTTGTGATCCCCTGTACTTGTGGGTTATCAGGCTTTAGGTGAAATCTTTGCCAAGATAACTCCACAAAGAGATTGATGGATTTAAAATATCTCATTCTTGACAACATGTGAATCATGAAACACAAAGGAAAATTATCAAGAATGACATAACACCACCTGAAAAGATAAGAGAGAAAGAATTGCACTTCGGAATGCAAAATGAAGAACACTTGAGCTCCTCCGAAAAGAATCTCGATGAACACTACGAGAAGGAATTAAATCCTTGATTAACCATCATGTGGAGCCTCCATGAAGAACTCCGGCATAAAAGGATGATATAAAGAAATTGAAGTTGAAAACACAAGGTGAATCCTTGCAATGATTTAGATGAATCTTCATGGTGATATAATGCGGAAAACCTAGAACTCCGGAAAAGAAAGATGAACAAATGAAATCAAGAATTTTGATGAACCTCCGGAATAAGGAATTAATCACTTGGATGAAACGAGAATAAGAATTACAGTATGCGTATCCTTCACCAATTTAAATTGATGACAAGCAACGGATTTGACATACTACTTATTCTCGTAGAAAGGATTAAGAGAGATATAGCGCAAACTTGAGAAAGACTTCAACGAACCACCGGTAGGACTAAAACAACGGATAAATTAATATGATAAAGTAGGAAGAGAAATCTTGAACGAACCACCGGTAGAGTTGAAAATGAAAGTAGTAGAGGCACAATTCATCGGGAAGAATTGGAAAATGAATGGAGATACTTGAAGGAATTTAGATACATGAGAACGAATAGATCACGACCTGATTAGAGAATACTTGAGCGATGCACCGGTAAGATTTGGAGAACGAGAGCTGAAAGCTGGAATGAATAATATTTGAAAAGATGGCCTTCGGAGGAAAGAAACGGAAAAAACTCATGAAATGCTCCGGATGGGTGAAAAGAATTCTCACAATCGAAAACAATTATGATAGGATGGCATCAAGCTTGAACCCCGCATCTCTGAGAGAACGGATAATATTTGGAGGATACACTCTTCTTCGGTCTTCAAATGCAGAGAATGACGATGAGAAAGACCACCATGAATTGTTGAGGCACTCTGGAATGAAAATTAGAAAGGTTGAACCAACGATGAAAATAAATTTTGAAAGATCTTGGAGAAAGACATTTGACTGATGATAATTTATTCTTACGTCAAAGTTTGAAATGAATTTGAGAATAACTCCGAGAAAATTAGAAGAGTTAGGTAAGATCCTGGGAAAAGACCTGTGGGTTAGGGCCCACTCAAGAAAAGCACCGTTGCAATGATTTAAAAGAGAGATTGCACCGGTTGAATTAAATGGCTTGAATGAGATAATAACCTTGAAAGAGGTTGAATGGATCTTGAATGAAAAGACGAGCCTTCTGAGATATCTTCAGCACTCCAGAACAAATGAATACCGAGAAGTGAATGATTAAAAGATGCACCGGCATGAGAAAGCATTTGAACCGAGGAAAGGATATGATCGACACTGAAAGCTTGAATTGAATCCACCGGAGAAGAAAAGAGAAGGAAGGAGGAAAAATGATGAACTTGAAGCTTCTGAGAACCTCCACGAGAAATCGCCGGTTAAGAACATTGAAGGAGAAGAATGAAGAAACTTGACATCCATAAAAGAATACTTGATTAGGCAATCTGAGTCCAAGAAGAAAAAGGGTTGGGAGGGCGGGAAAAACAAAGGGAACTTGGGAACGGATGAAACGAACAACGTTGAGAAAAACCGAGAGGTGATCTTGCGGATGTAGAAAATGATCGGATCCACTTGAAGAGAAACACGCTAGTTGGAAAAGAATTAACATGACGACCTCGATGATCAAGAAGGATTGGCATTCACATAGAAATGTGAGAACACTACTTAGGAAAGGTATGGAATCAACACTTGACTTCGAAGCAACTCGAATACCACAAACCAAAACAAAACAAAGGATTGGCTTGCAAAATAAGCCGGAAACAAACATATGATAGATCCCATATCGTATCATGTGTTTGTTAGAAAGATATTCTAGGATCTACTTGAATTCCCACTTATAAACTCCCAAAACTTTCTGGTTATGCAATTAAGTGTTGGGGATACAGGGGAAGCATAATACTCACCCAAAACTAACAAATCCTACATCCAACTGTATCCATCCTTCAACACATAACCAAGAAACCTTCGCAAATCATTTACCTCAACCTTCGAAAAGCATCCGTTATACGAGTTATGGCAATACTCCCGAACTCCCGCCCCAGTATTCGGTGGCGTCGAGGTTATCTCACCAACAAATGCATAAAAGAGATTTTCGATGTCGGGGAACTCAGGTATTCCAGAACTGCAATGATAAAATTGTGACGACAACACCTCGGGGCTCAACTCCCCGGGACACTGCCACAACCCCTAAATGTCAGGAGGCACCAAGAACAATGTTCTAGTCACAAAACCATCAGAACGATTCCAAGATACCCGCTAATTTTTTTTAGTGAAATTTAAGGAGAGAAAAGTCAAAACTTCTACGCCAGGAGACCTCACCAGAGCGACGAAGGGACTGAGGAGTAAAAAGAATCCTACTCTCCGATATATATAATCCTAATACTCAAAACATTTTGTTCTAGACTCAACAACGTCAGCGATTCGATCAAGCAGGGGGCTCCTAATTCGGGGATGGCTCTGATACCAACTTGTAACACCCACAATGCGGCTATATCTCCCACGTGTCGGGGCACGACTTAGAGGCATAGCCACATGGTAGGCATGTCGCAAGAGGGGTAATATTTACACATCCCATGTACTGAATAAGAAAGGGATAAAGAGTTGGCTTACAATCGCCACTTCACACAATACATAAATAAACCATCCATCATACAAGATACAAACAAAGGTCCGACTAAGGAACCAAAATAAAGAAAGACAACCCAAATGCTAGATCCCCGATCGTCCCGACTGGGCTCCACTACTGATCAACTGGAAACGGAACAACACAACAAACACGATCTTCATCGAGCTCCCACTTGAGCTCAGTTGAGTCATCTGCACTGGTATCATCGGCACCTGCAACTGTTTGGAAGTATCTGTGAGCCACGAGGACTCACACCCGTGAGATCAAGACTATTTAAGCTTAAAGGTAGGAAAGGGGTAGTGAGGTGGAGCTGCAGCAAAGCACTAAGCATATATGGTGGCTAACTTACGCAAATGAGAGCGAGAAGAGAAGCAAAGCACGGTCGAGAAGCTAAAAGTGATCAAGAAGTGATCCTGAAGCTACTTAAGTTCAAGCATAACACGAGACCGTGTTCTCTTCCCGGACTCCGCCGAAAAGAGACCATCACGGTACACACGCGGTTGATTCATTTTAATTAAGTGAAGTGTCAAGTTCTCTACAACCGGATATTAACAAATTCCCATCTGCCCATAACCGCTGGCACAACTGTCGAAAGTTCAAACCCTGCAGGGGTGTCCCAACTTAGCCTAGCACAAGCTCTCACGGTCAACGAAGGATATTCCTTCTCCCAGGAAGACCCGATCAGACTCGGAATCCCAGTTACAAGACATTTCGACAATGGTAAAGCAAGACCAGCAAGACCGCCCGAATGTGCCGACAAATCCTGATAGGAGCTGCACATATCTCGTTCTCAGGGCACACTGGATGGGCAAGACGTCGGGTTGGCATAGACCCTGGTTGCCCAGGGTGCACCGGACATCACCCAGTTCGGACCAACACTTAGAGAAGCACTGGCCCGGGAGGGTTAAAATAAAGATGACCCTCGGGCTCGCGAAAACCCAAGGGAAAGGTTGTAGGTTGTTAGGAAAATGTAAAACCAAGGTTGGGCCTTGCTGGAGGAGTTTTATTCAAAGCGAACTGTCAAGGGGTTCCCATAACACCCAACCGCGTAAGGAACGCAAAATCAAGGAACATAACACCGGTATGACGGAAACTAGGGCGGCAAGAGTGGAACAAAACACCAGGCATAAGGCCGAGCCTTCGACCCTTTACCAAGTATATAGATGCATCAATTAAATAAGAGATATTGTGATATCCCAACATATCCATGTTCCAACATGGAACAAACTTCATCTTCACCTGCAACTAACAACGCTATAAGAGGGGCTGAACAAAGCGGTAACTTAGACAAACAACGGTTTGCTAGGAAAGGTGGGTTAGAGGCTTGACATGGCAATACAGGAGGCATGATATAGCAAGTGGTAGGTAATGCGGCATAGCAAAAAGAGCGAGCAACTAGCAAGCAAAGATAGAAGTGATTTCGAGGGTATGGTCATCTTGCCTGCAAAGTTCTCAGAGTTGTCAAAAGCTTGATCCTCGAAAGCGTACTCAACAGGTTCCTCAATCACGTACTCATCTCCCGGCTCTACCCAAAGCAAGAACACAAGCAACGGAAACAACAATCAACCATGGTGCAATGCACAATCAACATGATGCAAAATATGGCATGATATGCGAGATGTGATATGCAATGCATATGCGTGCTCCAGAAGGGAAAGATTTATCAAGGCATCAACTTGGCAAACCAAGTGTGCCGCTGGAAAGATGAGATGATTTCGGTCGAAATCGATATAAAGATCACCGGAATCGGATGCACGGTTTGCAAATGGCAAGCAAAACAATAATGGCACAATTCTGCGATTAACAGCACGATGCCATCTAGAATGCATCAAGAAACTAAGCTACTGCACTCCAACATAGCAACAAAGCATGTGGAACTGATGTACTCAAGATGCTTGACAAAATATGAACACTGAGCTACGGCTAAATCATAGAAGAGCGGGTTCAAACAAGCATGGCAAAAGTGCAAAAGATATCAGCTTCACGGACCTGGTGAAAAATACTAACATGCCAGAAATAACGTTAGGATGCCATGTTTAGAGCAAGCAAACAACATGCTACAGGAACATATCATTGCAAACAAATGCATGGAATGAATCTACTAAAAGCATATAACGGAAGTCCCTTACTGATCATGAGCCAAAAAGGCACATAAGATATGATGGAACTCATGTAAACATAGCAAGTTTCATTATCAGTTTCAGACTTGGCAGAAAACAGAGCATGGCATAAACAGAATTATGAAGGCATCTTTGCGACCTCAAATCACTCAACACAAAGCCTTGCATGACAAATCAAGCATACCTACAGCAAGATGACATGTTCATGAAGCTAACCATGGCAAAAGCAAGTTCATAGCAAGCATGGATCACTAGCAAAAACCATGGCAAAATTGATTAACACGTAAACAATCTGCCAGGAACATTTTATAGCAAAAGTAGAGCAAGATTAAGACATGCTAGGGCACTCCATAATTGCAAACAGAGCCATTGATGCATATAGCATAACCATATGTCCAAAACACCATTACTGAAGATACTCAAAACAAGCATGGATCTCATTGTAGCATCATGTTTACATGGCATAAAAAATAACAGCAGACAAAAGACTTAGCAAAATCCTAAGACCCTGAAATCAGCAATATCATGAAGGCTACTTTGCATGCTTGTGATAGTCACCACATTGATCACAAAAATACATGACAAGCACCTATGTAAAGATGGCATGACATAGATCAAAACACATGTAGAGCTCATGCCCATATGATGCACACATCAAATGTGACAGAAATGAAAAATCACCCTAAACTGATAAGTAGCAGCAGTAAACAATTTATAGCACTCTTGCATCAATGATTTGGGCATCAAGATGGACTCAAACAAGTATGGCACAATGGAATGAAATGAAGAGCATCTCACAATGAACATTTTGATATATCGTGCGCATGAAACGGAGCTAGCATCGTGGAGTTATGATGCCATATGGGGACGAGGATGTCCGGGTCGAGAGGCATTTGGTTCCCGGGATTGGTGGATCTCGTCCACCTCTCCCGGATCCGGCGGAGGAGGAGCTCCGGCGAGGGCGGCGCGCAGGGCGGCGAGCATCTGGCGGAGGCGGTGACAGGCGCCGGTGACCGGCTCCGGGAGCCCACCGGAGGTCGGGCGGCGGAGGCCGCGGCGGCGAGGCGCGCTGTAGTGCGGCGGTGCAGGCGGCGAGGACGGGCGGTGCGCAGGGTGCGGCTTGGGCCCGGCGCGGGCGCGGCCGGGCCGGTGCTACCTCTTGAGCACTGCGTTGGTTTTTCCCCGAAGAGGAAGGGATGATGCAGCAAAGTAGCGTAAGTATTTCCCTCAGTTTTTGAGAACCAAGGTATCAATCCAATAGGAGGCTATGCGCGAGTCCCTCGTACCTGCACAAAACAAATAAATCCTCGCAACCAACGCGATAAGTGGTTGTCAATCCCTACACGGCCACTTACGAGAGTGAGATCTGATAGATATGATAAGATAATATTTTCGGTATTTTTATGATAAAGATGCAAAGTAAAATAAAAGCAAAGGAAATAAGCAAAGGAAATAACTAAGTATTGGAAGATTAATATGATGAAGATAGACCCGGGGGTCATAGTTTCACTAGTGGCTTCTCTCAAGAGCATAAGTATTCTACGGTGGGTGAACGAATTATTGTTGAGCAATTGACAGAATTGAGCGTAGTTTTGAGAATATATAGGTATGATCATGTATATAGGCATCACGCCCGAGACAAGTAGACTGACTCCTGCCTGCATCTACTACTATTACTCCACTCATCGACCACTATCCAGCATGCATCTAGAGTATTAAGTTAATGAAAATAGAGTAACGCCTTAAGCAAGATGACATGGTGTAGAGGGATAAACTCATGCAATATGATGAAAACCCCATCTTTTTGTCCTCGATGGCAACAATACAATACGTGCCTTGCTGCCCCTACTGTCACTAGAAAGGACACCGCAAGATTGAACCCAAAGCTAAGCACTTCTCCCATTGCAAGAAAGATCAATCTAGTAGGCCAAACCAAACTGATAATTCGAAGAGACTTGCAAAGATAACCAATCATACATAAAAGAATTCAGAGAAGATTCAAATATTGTTCATAGATAGACTTGATCATAAACCCACAATTCATTGATCTCAACAAACACACCGCAAAAAGAAGATTACATCAAATAGATCTCCACAAGAGAGGGGGAGAACATTGTATTGAGATCCAAAAAGAGAGAAGAAGTCATCTAGCTAATAACTATGGACCCGTAGGTCTGAGGTGAACTACTCACACTTCATCGGAGGGGCTATGGTGATGATGTAGAAGCCCTCCGTGATGGATACCCCCTCCGGTGGAGCTCCGGAACAGGCCCCAAGATGGGATCTCATGGATACAGAAAGTTGCGGCGGTGGAATTAGGGTTTTGGCTCCGTATCTGATCGTTTGGGGGTACGTAGGTATATATAGGAGGAAGGAGTACATCGATGGAGCAACAGGGGGCCCACGAGGGTGGAGGATGCGCCTGGGGGGTAGCGCGCCCCCTACCTCGTGGCCTCCTCCCTTGTTTCTTGACGTAGGGTCCAAGTCTCCTGGATCATGTTCGGCGAGAAAATCACGTTCCCAAAGGTTTCATTCCGTTTGGACTCCATTTGATATTCCTTTTCTTCGAAACCCTAAAATAGGCAAAAAAACAGCAATTCTGGGCTGGGCCTCCGGTTAATAGGTTAGTCCCAAAAATAATATAAAAGTGGATAATAAAGGCCAATAATGTCCAAAATAGTAGATAATATAGCATGGAGCAATCAAAAATTATAGATACGTTGGAGACGTATCAGCCAGTCGTGGGCCTCGCGGGCCACGGCGGCGGAGGGTGGCGCAGGGACACGTGGCGCGCGGCGATTGGGCGTGGGGAGGTGGCGGACATGTCCGGGCATGGGGTGGACGTGTCCGGCGGCGCAATGAGGAAGAAGACTAGGGTTAGGCCGCGAATTTGGACGAGGTGCACATATTTATAGGTAGGGGGTTTGGAGTGTCCAAAAGAGGTGTAGTTTTCGCCCACACGATCGTGATCTGACGACGGAGGACATGGAAGTGGTTTGGATGGGTTATTGGGCCGTTTTGGAGGGGTGTTGGGCTGCAACACACAACAGGCCTTCGCGGTTACCCGGTTAACCGTTGGAGTATCAAACGGACTCCAAATGGGATGAAATTTGACAGGCAGTCTACCTGTGGTGTACCAAGGCCACTTGGAAAATCTTGGTCCATTCCGAGAATGTTTAACACCTGCTCACAAAAAGAGACAAGAGGGGTGTGCCGGGTGCATGAGGGAGTGCCAGATTGCGAAACGGACAACGGGGAAAATGCTCGGATGCATGAGACGAACACGAATGCAAATGCGATGCACATGATGACATGATATGAAATGCATGACAAGAACAAAATGCAAAATGAAAGACAAAAACCCAACCACGAAGGGAATCTCATATCGCATCCCCGGAAAAGGCAAGAGTCAGAGTTACAAATATGGAAAGTTGTTTCCAGGGCGTTACATCGCTAAAGGGCACCGGATGTTCTGGCGCAAGGTATTGCGACCAGAACAACTTCTCCGTTGAACTCCCCTCTTCGACCCGGAAGAATTCCGCAGCGTTAGAAACATTGCACGGCAAATGCAAACGCCCCTAGAGAACTCCAAATCCGAGTCAGTAAGAGATATCTCTTGCTCACATACTTGCTTTTCATTATAAAAGCCTTACCCGCCGCGATCTTCTTGGCCTCTTGGATTTCCCAGAGGGCGCCTTGGGCTTCGGCCCGGGCTTCTTGTGCGCTTTGGCGGACCTTAGCGAGTGCGGACTCTTGGTCTGCATTCTGGTGCTCCAAGGACTCGCATTTCTTCACGGCGTCCTGGAGCTCCTGCTGGACCTCACCGACCCAGGCCTCATGCTTTTCTCGGGCTGCTTTTTCCTTTACCACTCTCTCCTCGGCCTCGCCCGTCGCCTTCTTGAGAGCCTCCGCCTCGGTCGCCGCCCCTATGAAAATATCACGGCACTGCGGTCAGCGCAAAAGCATTCATACTTTCCGGACATGCATAAAATGATTGAATACCTTGATTGTCCTCCAGCTGCTTTTTCGCCCGACCGAGCTCTTCCTTGGTCTGTTCCAGCCTTTGCTTCAGTCTGGAGACTTCGGCAGCATGCGAAGTCGCGGCTAGCAGCGATGCCTGCTTATTCACATAGACATACGTGGTTAGTCTCCCGCGAAAAAATATTTGATCCTCTGTTCGGCTCTTCTTTCCGAACCCCGGATAGAGTCTCAGGGGCTACTATCTATAATGTGACTTTCTTTTCACAAATTGCATTGCTTACCTCAAAACCTGTTAAAAGGCTTGTGCAGGCTTTGGTCAGTCCGCTCTTCGCAGACTGAATCTTCTCAATCACCACACCCATGAGGGTGCGTTGTTCCTCGATGATGGAAGCGCTTCGCAACGCTTCTAGTAGAGTATCCGGCGTCTATGGTTGGACAGAGGTCACCGGTGGAATGGGCACACCTCCTTTCGATGAAGGAGGCTGCTTGCCGGATTCCGGAGCCGTATAGGTCTCCGGGGCCGTATTCGGCTAGGGGACGAATTGGACATGGCCCCCATCGCCAGTCTCCATGGGGATCTGCTCCCCCATGTGTCCGGTGGCCGAGATCTCGCCCTCTGGCACTGTCCTGACGGCCTCCTGCGTCTCTCCCTGGCCGGGGGTCCTTTGGGACAACACCTCAGTGTCATCCATGGCCCTAGGAGAGGAGGCCGTCGGAAGGGACCCGCTGTCCATCACCTTTGGGTCCAGCGAGTTCCCCGAAGACGAGGATCGCTCAAGGGCGGAACGAGCCGGACTGCAAGTGCATGATTCGACATGTTAAAATTATGAACTAAAGAGGCGGATATATGAATGCGTTAGGGTCTTCGGATGATCACGATTCGGCCAGGGGCTTATCTCAAGGGAGCTGTTCCGGGCTGCTATCGACGCCCCACGCGGAACTATCCGCGAGGGAAGCCTTTCCCTTCTTGGACACCTCCGCTTCCAGATCTGTGGAGGCCGCCCTCTTCTTTCCCCCTCGGGGAGGGGAAGTTGCTTTCTTCTTCCTTTTCCTCTTCCTCATCGTCTTCGGCGGCGGAGTGAGTGTCGGCGTCTTCGAACGCCACGTCCGAAGTACCTGTGCGAGTCCTGGATTAGGGGGTCTCCGGACAGCCGGACTATCTCCATTGGCCGGACTGTTAGACTATGAAGATACAAGATTGAAGACTTCGTCTCGTGTCCGGATGGGACTCTACTTGGCGTGGAAGGCAAGCTAGGCAATACGTATATGGACATCTCATTCTTTGTAACTGACCTTGTGTAACCCTAACCCTCTCCGGTGTCTATATAAGCCGAAGGGTTTTAGTCCGTAGGACAACAATGACAACATACAATCATACCGTAGGCTAGCTTCTAGGGTTTAGCCTCTCTGATCTCGTGGTAGATCTACTCTTGTAACACCCCATATCATCGATATTAATCAAGCAGGACGTAGGGTTTTACCTCCATCAAGACGGCCCGAACCTGGGTAAAACTTATTGTCCCTTGCCTCCTGTTACCATCCGGCCTAGACGCACAGTTCGGGACCCCCTACTCGCAACCAACGCGATAAGGGGTTGTCAATCCCTACACGGCCACTTACGAGAGTGAGATCTGATAGATATGATAAGATAAGATTTTTGGTATTTTTATGATAAAGATGCAAAGTAAAATAAAAGCAAAGGAAATAACTAAGTATTGGATGATTAATATGATGACGATAGACCCGGGGGCCATAGTTTCACTAGTGGCTTCTCTCAAGAGCATAAGTATTCTATTGTGGGTGAACGAATTATTGTTGAGCAATTGACAGAATTGAGCATAGTTATGAGAATATCTAGGTATGATCATGTATATAGGCATCACGTCCGAGACAATTAGACTGACTCCTGCCTGCATCTACTACTATTACTCCACTCATCGACCACTATCCAGCATGCATCTAGAGTATTAAGTTAATGAAAACAGAGTAACGCCTTAAGCAAGATGACATGGTGTAGAGGGATAAACTCATGCAATATGATGAAAACCCCATCTTTTTATCCTCGATGGCAACAATACAATACGTGCCTTGCTGCCCCTACTGTCACTAGGAAAGGACACCGCAAGATTGAACCCAAAGCTAAGCACTTCTCCCATTGCAAGAAAGATCAATCTAGTAGGCCAAACCAAACTGATAATTCGAAGAGACTTGCAAAGATAACCAATCATACATAAAAGAATTCAGAGAAGATTCAAATATTGTTCATAGATAGACTTGATCATAAACCCACAATTCATTCGTCTCAACAAACAAACCGCAAAAAGAAGATTACATTGAATAGATCTCCACAAGAGAGGGGAGAACATTGTATTGAAATCCAAAAAGAGAGAAGAAGTCATCTAGCTAATAACTATGGACCCGTAGGTCTGAGGTGGACTACTCACACTTCATCGTAGGGGCTATGGTGATGATGTAGAAGCCCTCCGTGATGGATACCCCCTCCGGTGGAGCTCCGGAACAGGCCCCAAGATGGGATCTCATGGATACAGAAAGTTGCGGCGGTGGAATTAGGGTTTTGGCTCCGTATCTGATCGTTTGGGGGTACGTAGGTATATATAGGAGGAAGGAGTACATCGGTGGAGCAATAGGGGGCCCACGAGGGTGGAGGATGCGCCTGGGGGGTAGGCGCGCCCCCCTACCTCGTGGCCTCCTCCCTTGTTTCTTGACGTAGGGTCCAAGTCTCCTGGATCATGTTCGGCGAGAAAATCACGTTCCCAAAGGTTTCATTCCGTTTGGACTCCATTTGATATTCCTTTTCTTCAAAACCCTAAAATAGGCAAAAAAAATAGCAATTCTGGGCTGGGCCTCCGGTTAATAGGTTAGTCCCAAAAATAATATAAAAGTGGATAATAAAGCCCAATAATATCCAAAATAGTAGATAATATAGCATGGAGCAATCAAAAATTATAGATACGTTGGAGACGTATTAGCCGGTCGTGGGCCTCGCGGGCCACGGCGGCGGAGGGCGGCGCAGGGACACGTGGCACGCGGCGATTGGGCGTGGGGAGGTGGCGGACATGTCCGGGCATGGGGTGGACGTGTACGGCGGCGCAATGACGAAGAAGACTAGGGTTAGGCCGCGAATTTGGACGAGGTGCACATATTTATAGGTAGGGGGGTTTGGAGTGTCCAAAAGAGGTGTAGTTTTCTCCCACACGATCGTGATCCAACGACGGAGGACATGGAAGTGGTTTGGATGGGTTATTGGGCCGTTTTGGAGGGGTGTTGGGCTGCAACACACAACAGGCCTTCGTGGTTACCCGGTTAACCATTGGAGTATCAAACGGACTCCAAATGGGATGAAATTTGACAGGCGGTCTACCTGTGGTGTACCAAGGCCACTTGGCAAATCTTGGTCCATTCCAAGAATGTTTAACACCCGCTGACGAAAAGAGACAAGAGGGGTGCGCCGGGTGCATGAGGGAGTGCCAGATTGTGAAACGGACAACGGGGAAAATCCTCGGATGCATGAGACGAACAGGAATGCAAATGCGATGCACATGATGACATGATATGAAATGCATGACAAGAACAAAATGCAAAATGAAAGACAAAAACCCAACCACAAAGGGAATCTCATATCGCATCTCCAGAAAAGGCAAGAGTCAGAGTTACAAATATGGAAAGTTGTTTCTGGGGCGTTACATCGCTAAAGGGCACCGTATATTCTGGCGCAAGGTATTGCGACCAGAACAAATTCTCCGTTGAACTCCCCTCTTCGACCCGGAAGAATTCCGCAGCGTCAGAAATACTGCACGGAAAATCCGCAAACGCCCCTAGAGAACTCCAAATCCGAGTCAGTAAGAGATATCTCTTGCTCACCTACTTGCTTTTCATTATAAAAGCCTTACCCGCCGCGATCTTCTTGGCCTCTTGGATTTCCCGGAGGGCGCCTTGGGCTTCAGCCCAGGCTTCTTGTGCGCTTTGGCGGACCTTAGCGAGTTCGGACTCTTGGTCCGCATTCTGGTCCTCCAAGGACTCGCATTTCTTCACGGCGTCCTGGAGCTCCTGCTGGACCTCACCGACCCCGGCCTCATGCTTTTCTCGGGCTGCTTTTTCCCTTACCGCTCTCTCCTCGGCCTCGGCCGTCGCCTTCTTGAGAGCCTCCACCTCGGTCGCCGCCCCTACGAAAATATCACGGCACTGCGGTCAGCGCAAAAGCATTCATACTTTCCGGACATGCATAAAATGATTGAATACCTTGATTGTCCTCCAGCTCCTTTTTCGCCCGACCGAGCTCTTCCTCGGTCTCCTCCAGCCTCTGCTTCAGTCCGGAGACTTCAGCAGCATGAGAAGTCGCGGCTAGCAGCGATGCCTGCTTATTCACATAGACATACGTGGTTAGTCTCCCATGAAAAAATATTTGATCCTCTGTTCGGCTCTTCTTTCCGAACCCCGGATAGAGTCTCAGGGGCTACTGTCTATTCTGTGACTTTCTTTTCACAAATTGCATTGCTTACCTCAAAACTTGTTAAAAGGCTTGTGCAGGCTTTGGTCAGTCCGCTCTTCGCAGACTGAATCTTCTCAATCACCGCACCCATGAGGGTGCGTTGTTCCTCAATGATGGAAGCGCTTCGCAACGCTTCTAGTAGAGTATCCGGCGTCTATGGTTGGACAGAGGTCACCGGTGGAATGGACACACCTCCTTCCGATGAAGGAGGCTGCTTGCCGGATTCCGGAGCCGTATAGGTCTCCAGGGCCGTATTCGGCTAGGGGCCGAATTGGACATGGCCCCCATCGCCAGTCTCCATGGGGATCTGCTCCCCCATGTGTCCGGTGGCTGAGATCCCGCCCTCTGGCACTGTCCGGACAGCCTCCTGCGTCTCTCCCTGGCCGGGGGTCCTTTGGGACAACACCTCAGTGTCATCCATGGCCCTAGGAGAGGAGGCCATCGGAAGGGACCCGCTGTCCATCACCTTTGGCTCCAGCGAGTTCCCCGAAGACGAGGATCGCTCAAGGGCAGAACGAGCCGGACTGCAAGTGCATGATTCGACATGTTAATATTATGAACTAAAGAGGCGGATATATGAATGCGTCAGGGTCTTCGGATGCTCACGATTCGGCCAGGGGCTTATCTCAAGGTAGCCGTTCCGGGCTGCTATCGACGCCCCACGCGGAACTATCCACGAGGGAAACCTTTCCCTTCTTGGACACCTCTGCTTCCAGATCTGTGGAGGCCACCCTCTTCTTTCCCCCCTCGGGGAGGGGGAAGTTGCTTTCTTCTTCCTCTTCCTCTTCCTCGTCGTCTTCAGCACCGGAGTGAGTGTCGGCGTCTTCGGACGCCACGTTTGAAGTACCTGTGCGAGTCCTGGATTAGGGGGTCTCCGGACAGCCGGACTATCTCCATTGGCCGGACTGTTAGACTATGAAGATACAAGATTGAATACTTCGTCTCGTGTCCGGATGGGACACTACTTGGCGTGGAAGGCAAGCTAGGCAATACGTATATGGATATCTCATCCTTTGTAACCGACCTTGTGTAACCCTAACCCTCTCCGGTGTCTATATAAACCAAAGGGTTTTAGTCCGTAGGACAACAATGACAACATACAATCATACCGCAGGCTAGCTTCTAGGGTTTAGCCTCTCTGATCTCGTGGTAGATCTACTCTTGTAACACCCCATATCATCGATATTAATCAAGCAGGACGTAGGGTTTTACCTCCATCAAGAGGGCCCGAACCTGGGTAAAACTTCCTGTCCCTTGCCTCCTGTTACCATCCGGCCTAGACGCATAGTTCGGGACCCCCTACCCGAGATCCGCCGGTTTTCACACCGACAGTACCCTTGGGACGGAGGCCACCTCTGGTCCCCTTGGCCTTCTTCTTGGCCTTCTTCTCCGGCGCCTTATAAGGCGCCGGAACCAGCATCTTCGTGAGAGGCGGGATGGCTGGTTCCTCGGGCAACGGAGCCGGACACTGAATCCGCTCTGCCTTCTTCGTCCAACCCTGAAAAAACAAATAGGGAAATTCGGGCATCCTCCTTGAGTAAGCAGGTAAGGGATACACCTTGGAACATGGGAAACTTACCGAACTAGCGGGATGGGCCAGGTCGTGTGTCGGTGTCAAAATCGGCGGATCTCGGGTAGGGGGTCCCGAACTGTGCGTCTAGGTCGGATGGTAATAGGAGGCAGGGGACACGATGTTTTACCCAGGTTCGGGCCCTCTTGATGGAGGTAAAACCCTACGTCCTACTTGATTAATATTGATGCTATGGGTAGTACAAGAGTAGATCTACCACGAGATCAGAGAGGCTAAACCCTAAAAGCTAGCCTATGGTATCATTGTTCTTCGTCCTACGGACTAAAACTCTTTGGTTTATATTGACACCGGAGAGGGCTAGGGTTTACACAGAGTTGGTTACAATGGTAGGAGATCTACATATCCGTATCGCCAAGCTTGCCTTCCATGCCAAGGAAAGTCCCTTCCGGACACAGGACGAAGTCTTCAATCTTGTATCTTCATAGTCCAGGAGTCCGGCCGAAGGTATAGTCCGGCCATCCGGACACCCCCTAATCCAGGACTCCCTCAGTAGCCCCTGAACCAGGCTTCAATGACGACGAGTCCGGCGCGCAGATTGTCTTCGGCATTGCAAGGCGGGTTCCTCCTCCAAGTACTTCATAGAAGATTTTGAACACAAAGGTAGTGTCCGGCTCTGCAAAATAAGTTTGCACATATTGCCATAGAGAGAATAATTTTTACACAAATCTAATCTGCTGACGTATTCCATAGCGTGACATCACACCACAGCCAAGTCTTTATTCGAATAGTTTTATTGTTCTACCTCAGCGCGTTTAGCAAGGTGGTTTCCTTGGCACGTCTTGTTAAAGCAGAGATCGTGTCCCCTTATTCCGGGATTCTCATCAATATGGGTGTGGGTAACCCAACCGCGCCATTGACTACGGCGCTTGGGAGATAAGCGAGTTTTACCAGGCTGGTGGGGGCGCATAGTCGCGTCCGCCCATATAATGGGATAAGGATCCACCTTTTCATCCGCGCCTTCTTCCTCCTTTGCCTATCCATTTCCGCGCACTCGAGCTCCAGCGCCCAAGTCCGCACACCCCACCTCAACCTTCTCCAGCCATGTCCGGAGCGGGAGGCAAGTGGATGGTCTCCTCCATCACGGAGGGACACATCAAAAGACTGAGGAAGGCCGGATACTTGTCTAACGACATTGCGCACCGGCTTCCTGAAGAGGGGCAGCTCATCCCCACTCCTAGGCCCCATGAGATGGTGGTGTTCCTCCCCCATTTCCTCCGTGGACTAGGCTTCCCTCTCCACCCATTTGTCTGGGGGCTCATGTTCTACTATGGCCTGAATTTCCACGATCTGGCCCCGAATTTTGTTCTCAACATCTCGGTGTTTATCATCGTGTGCGAGGCTTTCTTCCGCATCCGCCCCCATTTCGGCCTATGGCTCAAGACTTTCAATGTCAAGCCGAAGGTGGTGCGTGGCACCCAAGCAGAGTGCGGAGGCGCCATGGTGGGCAAGATGCCCAACGTCCTATGGTTCGAGGGCTCCTTCGTGAGTCCCTAAAGGGGTGGTAGTCGGGGTGGTTTTACATCACCGAGCCGCGCGACCCTGAATGGGTCGCAGCCCCCGAGTTCCGATTCGGACCCCCTACGCGGCTCGCCTCCTGGAAAGAGACGGGCCTGTCATGGGGTAAAAAAGGAGAGCTGGCCAGACTCCAAACATGCGTCCAAACCCTGGTGGATAGGAATCTCAAACTTGTCAACGTAGTCCAGGTTATGCTCATCTGTCGGATCCTCCCGTGTCAACAACGGGCTTTCATCCTGTGGGAGTTCGACCCGGCGCGGCACCGAACTCTGAGCAGGCTCTTCGACACGACGTACAAAGATGCCTGGAAGGTGCTTTTCAAGGGCGCCGAGGCCCCCGCATCCGCTACCGAGGATCGCGGATTCAGCATGCAGCGTCACGCTCGTGCGGTAAGCTGTTTTCACCTTTTACAGGGTATTAGTTTTTCATAGTTTGACTCCATGCGGGATCTAAGTTCCCTTACCTTTGACAGGATTGGCAGGAGACGTCCGGACAGATCAACTGTCTGGCTCCTTTGCCCGAAGGCCCAGCGGACGCTCGCTTGGCGAAGCTGCTGGTTCCGGCACCTTACGTGGTGCCGGAGAAGAAGGCCAAGAATAAGGCCACGGGGACTCGAAAGAGTGCCCGGCGCCAGGAGGTGTCGGATTCACCATCCGACGACTCCAAGGCGCGCTCCTCCCATGAAGACGAGGAGGAGGAAGAAGAGACCTCTCTCCCTCCAGCGGGGGGAGGGAAGAAAAGGAAGGCCGCCCTAACCGGGGAGGCCGAAGGGTCCAAGAGGGGGAAGACCCCTCCTCCGGACTACTCCACCAACGCCGACGACTGCGAAGAGGAGTGGCCGCACAGGGCCAAGCCCCTGGCGAGATCGTAAGTACCCAGATACCAGAGTGATTCATAGTATTCCCCCATTGCACAGTTTTTCCTTACGTCGAACATGATTGTGCAGCCCGCCCAAGGAGGGGTCGACGAGTCGTCGAGCAGCTCCCTGGATTCGTCAGATGTGAATTCGCTCCCGACGTCTTCCTCCCCCCACCCTACAGACGGCGCCGAGGTGGTGTCCCAACAGGTTCCAAGACAGGAGGAGGTGGTCCTGGAGGCGCCGCAAGGCAACCTCCCGGACTCCAGGCGTAAAGGGGATAAAACCCCCAAGGCCTCCAAGTCCGGCCTTGAGCCGGACACCGCACCGGAACCTTCAACGATTCCGGACTCTGGTAGGCAGCCTCCTTCCAAGAGGAGCAAGCCTACCGAGCCGGTGACCTCCATCCCACCGGAGGCACCGGACAATTTGCTGGAGACGCTTATCGGCGCCTCCATCGACGAGGAGCACTGCACTGTTATGAGTGTGGTGATCCAAAAGGTTCGGTCCGCCAAGAGTGGACTGACTGAAGCCTGTGCCAGCCTTCTAACAGGCTTTCAGGTAAGTAAAGAATATGTAAAAATATTACCGCATAGACAGTAGCCCCTGAAGCTCTGTTCGGCGTTCGGAAAGAAAAGCCGAATAGAGGATCTAATAATCGCATGAGTCTAACATAATCAAGTCAATATGCATATGCAGACTTCGCTGCTGGCCTCCGCCGCACTGACTGCGGAGGTAGATACGCTGAAGCAGAACCTCAAGCGGTCCGAGCAAGAGCTCGGCCTAGCCAAGCAGCAGCTCGAGGAGAAGGAAGGTAAGAAATACCTTATTGAAATATGTGAAAGGTGCAATTGCAAAAAGTGACAGGATTAACACGGCTATTGTAGGGGCCACAACTGAGGTGGCGACCCTTAAGCAAGCGCTGTCCGAGGCTGAAAAGAGGGCAGCCACGGAGCGCACCGAGCGGGAGAAGCATGAAACGCAGGTTGGCGAGGTGCGGCAAGAGCTCCAGGCTCTTATGAAAAAACATGAGAGTTTGGAGCTTGACTCGAAGACACGAGAGTCTGAGCTCGCGGCGGCCATTGAAGATGCCAAGTCTGCCAAGGCCGAAGCCCAGAAGGCCCTCCAGGAGGTTGAGGCAATAAAAAAGATAGCGGCGGGTAAGGCATTCTTTATGCAAAGCAAGCACGTAAAAGTGAATTACTTGTCACTTACCCAAATCCGGAGCTCTCCAGGAGCATTCGCAGACTTGCCCCATAGCGTGTCGGATACCGCCGCCTTCTACCGCGCCGAGGAGGGAAGCTCGACGGAGAAGGTGTTCTGGTCTCAGTATGCCGAGGCCGAACACCCGGTGCCCTTAAGCGACCAGCTAAAGCAGCTGGTCGAGCTCCATAAGGTGGCCGAACAGGCCATGAAGGGCCTCATAGTCCGGCTGTGGCCTGGAGAGGCCATGCCTAGGAGCTACTTCGGGCTAGTGAGGCGGCTGGTGGAGGCCTGTCCAAGGCTCGAAGTCATCAAGCGCTCCATATGCATCGAGGATGCCCGTTGGGTGCTTGCCCATGCGAAGGTGCATTAGGGCAAGCTGGATGCTGAGAAGCTTGTTAAGGACGGGCCACCGCCGGGCAAGGAGCATTGCAAGCCCGAGATGTATTATGAGGGCATTCTGAAGGGTGCCCGCCTTGTGGCGGATGAATGTTCCATGAATGTAATTTTTCAGTGAACTCGCTCGTTTTGTCCTGTGCGCTGAAAACTTGTTCATGTGCGCTAAGAAATGCTTTTTGAATTTAAAATATTACCTTCTGTGCGGCCGTTTATCAAATTTGAGAGATGGCGAGTCGTCGGCTTTTGCCCCCATGGCACGAGTGCTGGGGTGTTCGGGATAAACATGAGCGCTCTTTTTTCCCATTCTTGGGTCCTTCGAGGGAGGCGCTCAACACAACGAACAAGGCAATCAGACTATAGTGCTTGAGCACTCTCACTTAGCCATATAATTCTATAATTTTAAATTTCGGCGAAGCCCCTAGTGTTCGGAAGACCGAGTTCGGGGCGCTATCTACGCCTAGGTCGGACAAAGCTGACTCCTCGCTCTAAGCGGCATAAGTCTTTAGGGACTCGAAAACCTCTCGAACAGCGACCAGCTCCTGCCTCATCATGACGGTCAGTTTTAGCTTTCTCTACTAAGGTGCTTAGCCCAGCTCAATTGGGGCACAATCGCAGTAGTTCTCCTAGTGCTACCTTAGCTGATATGACGGAACGTAAGGTACCAAAACATAGGAGCCGGGCAAACCCGACTATTGACCCAAGACATGATTCGGAGCCAATGCATATAATGCTATAAGTTCGGGGTGCCGCACTTGTGAAAGTGTTCGGACTTCTCACACCATGTTGTGGGGTACTTCAGCCCCTGGCGTATTGGCTGTACCAAAGTGTACGGGTGCAACATGTCATTAATGAACATATATTCGTAAAAAAGAGGTAATGCAATAATAGACGGAAGCTACGCATTGTTTATTTAAAAAAGCTACAATCAAAGCAGAACGATACAAATAGTGCGATAAGCAAAAGATGGGACTATCAAATATGTCCTTTCCAGGGGCGAGCTGCGGAATGTTATGCGAAACAGGTATACTGCTCGTTATAGAGACCACCTTAGAGTTCCATAGTGCGGCGTAGCTTTCTGCTTCCCTGGTTGTATCGTTTGTGCGGCAATTGTACTGCCGGACAAGCCTTCCGAAGAATGGAGTCCTGAAAATAAGAGAAAATTAAGAAATCGGTAGCCCCTAGTGCGGTTTAAGCCGCGTTTCGGGCGTGCCGTGATAGTGCCCCTCCCCCTGTGCCCATGGTATTTCTAGAGCATAGTTATGTACGTGCAACACTGGTTTCGCAAGTTCCCGAGGGCTGGGGTTGGGGCCGCATTGCTATGCTTGCTCGGAACGTGCCAGGCGGTCTTGTTGTAGGTTACTCCAGGCACGCTTGACGGTGTCCGAACATTTAATGGCCGGACTGGAGAATTGCCTTGAGAGGCTGCTTTGTACTTCCGTTGTGATAGCCGCCGTATGCTCCTCCGTTCAGAGAGAGCGTTTGGTGTTTCCATCGACCGTGATGACGCCTCGAGGGCCTGGCATCTTGAGCTTGAGGTATGCGTAGTGCGGTACCGCATTGAACTTGGCAAATGCGGTTCACCCGAGCAGTGCGTGATAGCCATTGCGGAATGGGACTATGTCGAAGATTAACTCCTCGCTTCGGAAATTATCCGGAGATCCGAAGACCACTTCAAGTGTAACTGAGCCTGTACAGTTGGCTTCTACACCTGGTATGACGCCTTTAAAGGTCGTTCTGGTGTGTTTAATCCTCGAGGGATCGATGCCCATTTTCCGCACTGTATCCTGATAAAGCAGGTTCAGGCTGCTGCCGCCGTCCATAAGGACTCTAGTGAGGTGAAATCCGTCAATAATTGGGTCTAGAACCAATGCGGCGAATCCGCCATGACGGATGCTAGTGGTGGTCCCTTCGATCAAAAGTGATCGGGCAGGAAGACCATGGGTTGAACTTTGGGGCGACTGGCTCCATCGTGTATACGTCCCTTAGCACATGCTTTTGCTCCCTCTTGGGGACGTGGGTTGCGTATATCATGTTCATCGTCCGCACTTGTGGGGGGAAACCTTTCTGTCCACTGTTGTTCGGCGGCCGGGGCTCCTCCTCGTCATCGCTATGCAGCCCCTTGTCTCTGCTTTCGCCATTTAACTTGCCTGCCTGCTTGAACACCCAACAATCCCTATTGGTGTGATTGGCTGGTTTTTCGGGGGTGCCATGTATCTGGCATGAGCGGTCGAGTATTCGGTCCAAACTGGACGGGTCCAGAGTATTTCTTTTGAATGGATTTTTCCGCTGACCGGGTTTAGAGCCTCTGAATCCGGCATTAACTGCCGTATCCTCAGCACTGTCGCCGTTGATGCGGCGCTTTTGCTTGTTGCGACACGACCTGCCACTGCTGTCCTTGGTATCCGAATTACCAGGGTTCTTGGTCATGTTATTTTTGCGAGCTAGCCAGCTGTCTTCTCCCGCGCAAAAGCGGGTCATAAGTGTCGTGAGGGCTGCCATAGATTTCAGCTTTTCCTGTCCTAGGTGTCGTGCTAGCCACTCGTCGCGGATGTTATGCTCGAAGGCTGCTAGGGCCTCTGCGTCCGGACAATCGATGATTTGATTTATCTTGGTTAGGAACCGTGTCAAGAATTGTCTGGCCGATTCCTCTGGCTGCTGAATTATGTGGCCTAGGTCATCGGCGTCTGGTGGTCGCACATAAGTGCCCTGGAAATTGTCGAGGAATGCGGCTTCCAGGTCCTCCCAACAACCAATTGATTCTGCTGGCAAGCTGTTAAGCCAATGTCGGGCTGGTCCTTTAAGCTTGAGTGGGAGATATTTGATGGCGTGTAGGTCATCACCGCGGGCCATGTGGATATGAAGGAGATAGTCGTCGATCCATATCGCAGGATCTGTTGTGCCATCGTATGATTCGATGTTCACGGGTTTGAAACCCTCGGGGATTTGATGATCCATTACTTCATCTGTGAAGCATAGTGGGTGTGCAGCGCCTCTGTATTAGGCTACATCACGACGCAGCTCAAACGAGCTTTGTCTACTGTGTTCGGCCCGGCCGGATTTACTGTATCCGGCGTGACGAGTACCATCTCGTGCCGTGGGGCGCCCACGTGATCCGTAGATCGATCTTGTTTGCCTTGCCTTGTCCTCCAATATATCTCGCAGGTCTGGCGCATTTTCCCATGCCTTGGTAGTTTTTGAGCGGCGCCAGGGTGCGGCTTGAGTGGAGGGCCGAGAGGCCTCTCTGTCGCGGCCACGGGGTGGCCGGTCGGCCGCATCATGCGTTAATGATGTAGGTTTAGGTTCTTCCTCCTCTAATTGGGGTAGTAACCTGCGCTTTGGGTAGCTCTTGGAGGGGCGTTCGAGTTCATACTCTTCGGCCACAAGGACTTCAGTCCATCTGTCGGCTAGCAAATCTTGATCAGCTCTAAGCTGTTGCTGTTTTTTCTTGAGGCTGCTCGCCGTGGCCATAAGCCTGTGTTTGAAACGCTCTTGTTCGACAGGATCCTCCAGCATAACAAATTCGTCGTCGTCGAGGCTTGCCTGGTCTTCAGAGGGAGGCATATAATTATCATCCTCGACCTCTTTGTCTGCCGCTCTCTCATGAGGGCTGGCTTCTCTATCCTCCTGTGCTGAATCTTGTTGGAGGTGGTTGTCTTCGGTAGTGTCCGGGGTGTTATTATCCCCCATGCCGGAATCACCGTTTTTGTTTTGGCGGGATTTAGAGCGGCGCCGCTGACGTCGGCGCTTAGGCTGCTTCTTGGAGGGGTCATCCTCCACTGTTCCATCGCCATTGCCTTCTTTTGGGGTGTCCACCATGTATATATCATACGATGAGGTGGCTTTCCAGTGCCCTATAGGCGCTGGTTCTTGATCATCTCCTGCATCGGCGTCCATACCGACGATGTCTTCGGAGTTGAAGTCGAGCATGTCGGTTAAATCATCGACAGTGGCTACGAAGTGGGTGGTGGGTGGGCTTTGAATTTCTTCATCATCCGCATCCCAACCTTGCCGACCATAGTCCGGCCAGGGCTCTCCTGACAATGAGAGAGACTTTAGTGAATTCAGAATATCGCCGAAGGGCGAGTGCTGAAAGATGTCCGCGGCGGCGAACTCCATGATCGGCGCCCAATCGGGTTCGATCGGTCGGGGCGCGGAGGGCTCGGAGTCTGGAGAGGAGTCCCTGAGGCGGTTTCTAACCACCCATCCTCGGTTGGTGTGATCGGCTCCGAGCTAGGGGTCGGAGCGGACACAGGTGCGGCCTCCAGGGCACTGTTCGGCGGCAGAGCTAAATCATGCCCATCATGACAGTGCGGCGCGCTCAGCTGTGGCTCGAATCCATCGAAGATCAAGTCTCCGCGGATGTCGGCCGTGTAGTTCAAACTTCCAAATTTGACCTGATGGCCAGGGGCGTAGCTTTCGATCTGCTCCAGATGGCCAAGCGAATTGGCCCACAGTGCAAAGCCGCCGAATATGAAGATCTGTCCGGGGAGAAAAGTCTCACCCTGGATCGCATCACTGTTGATGATTGGAGAAGCCATCGGGCCTAAAAGCGACGACACAGAGGAACTCTCAATGAAAGCACCAATGTTGGTGTCAAAACCGACGGATCTCGGGTAGGGGGTCCCGAACTGTGCGTCTAGGTCAGATGGTAACAGGAGGCAGGGGACACGATGTTTTACCCAGGTTCGGGCCCTCTTGATGGAGGTAAAACCCTACGTCCTGCTTGATTAGTATTGATGATATGGGTAGTACAAGAGTAGATCTACCACGAGATCAGAGAGGCTAAACCCTAAAAGCTAGCCTATGGTATCATTGTTCTTCGTCCTACGGACTAAAACTCTTCGGTTTATATAGACACCGGAGAGGGCTAGGGTTTACAGAGAGTCGGTTACAATGGTAGGAGATCTACATATCCGTATCGCCAAGCTTGCCTTCCACGCCAAGGAAAGTCCCTTCCGGACATGGGACGAAGTCTTCAATCTTGTATCTTCATAGTCCAGGAGTTCGGCCGAAGGTATAGTCCGGCCATCTGGACACCCCCTAATCCAGGACTCCCTCATCGTGCCCACGGTCCTCGGTCGTCTTCGGCCACATCTCGTTGGCCTTGAAGAGCACCTTCTAGATGTGTTGGGAATATAGCTACCAGGTAAGACCCGCCCAGGAGGTGCCGGGTCAACCCCAACGACGGGTTACAAAAGAAGCCCAGTAGTATTCAAGGCTACAGTTTATTGAGACTTGTAGAAGGCTTAATCCCAGAGGCGGCTTAAGGCCCAATATTGTAAACCACCGTATGTAAAGAAAGACTTGTAAAGAAAGGCATACAAAGAAGTCACCGAGCCGGACACGTTTTATGAACCGGACGGAACTCTGTAGGCCGCCAGGCGTCAACCCGTGTATATAAGGGGACGACCCGGTGGCGGCTTAGGGCAAGAAACAAAAGAACGATAACCAAGCCGGTGGATTAGCCTCTTAGTGATCGAAACCCCTGCAATTACAACACAACTAGACGTAGGCTTTTACCTTCATCGTAAGGGGCCGAACTAGTATAAAACCTCTCGTGTCCTTTGTCCCGATTAACCCCTTTAAGCTTCCTAGTTGCGATGGCCCTACGACTAACTCCTTTTGCTAGGACATCTGCCGTGATAATTCCATGACAGTTGGCGCCCACCGTGGGGCCAGCGCACTGTGGATTTGAGTTCTTGAAGGGAAACTTCAAAGGGCTCAAGGGATACGTTGTGGGCCGGATGACCAAGAGTCGTCGCGGCAAGCTCTACATCGACGATGAAGGTTGGGGCCCCGAGGCCGGCTCAATTGAGTACGGGTACCGGGTCCCCTTCGGCGGAATTCATGTCTTCATCAGCCGGATCGGCGAATCAGGCCCTGAGCCGGACGTCTGCACCAACATCATCAAGACGGCTCAGCGCGCGAGACCTGCCCGGGCCCGACCCACCGTAAAGCGTGCCTTTGTGGGTTGCATCCATGGAGGTGAATACTCGGAAGGATCAGTGGATGGCGGTGAGACGGCCATCTGTTCTGACACTACGTCATCAACAGGCGAGACGAATTCTTTGTATCAGCTGCAGGATGGCATGCTTGGGGGCTGTTCTGATGGCAGCAGTATTCCAGACCCCTTTGAGCCACCGAATCGAGCCGGAGTCTTCAGGGTAGGCACTCAGCCCGGGCAGAACTCCACGGCTGCTGCAGCAACAACCACCGGGTCGGTAGTGGCCGGGTCAGGAGACCCCGCGCGCGCCCTGGCTCAGATGATAATGGACCTCATGGATAAGCTGACGGCTCTGTTGACTGCCGTGGTAGAGCCGGCGGATAAAGCTCAGCATGACGCGGAGGTGGCACGGGTACGCGAAGAGATGGCACAGGCCAAGGAAAATTTAGTAGCAGAAGAGGTCAGGATGGCCATAGAACGGGCGGCTTTGGACGCTCGTGCTCAGCAGCTTCAAGCGGAGACTTTCTGGCTCTCGGTGGATCTGAACGCGTCAAACGAGGTCATGAGGAGAAGGCATCAGAAAACTCAGTCATGTCTACCTCTGATGCTCGATCCCAGGAACCTTTTCCACATACCCGGGGCCGGTCCAAGTAACCCGCCGGAGGCAAATTGGATCACGACACCCGGAGCGTTGGTTCAGCCGCGGGCCATGGAACCACCTCGTATGAGTACTGCTCCGCCTCATTATGCGCCAACACCACCGGGTCACTTCTCCAATCCTTTGGAAAACCTCATTTCTGCGTCGGCTCGTTTGGCGGCTCTCCTGATGGAAGGCGACTCTCCGACAGCAATTGAAACAAGAAGGGTGAGAGAACTTCTTCAGACGGCTCTGGCGCAGCAGGATGCGTACTCTTACAGTCGAGATAGAATCCATTCAACCCTTGGCCCGAGCCGGAGCCCGAGCTATAGCAGGCATATGGACTCAGCTGATATGTCAAGCAACGCTCAACGCCGTAACCATCCATGCAGGCATGAGCTAGTGCAGGCTGGAGCCCTTAACTTAGCGGATCAGGAGAGGATCCGTCAAGAGGCTGAGCGGGCGGTTCAACTGGCAGCTGAGTAGGCGGCTCATCAAACATTTCCGGCTTATCCAGCAACCTCTGTTGAGGCAGGAGTAGCCACAAGAACAGGAGGTGTTCCTTGCCTCGTGTCGGCTATACATAATGAGAGCTTAACAAAAGACTTCAAGGGGCCTCGTAAGGTGCCTAATTATACGGCCAACTTGTAGCCTGGGGCCTGGATTGAAAGTTATGAGATGGCGATGGAGCTGTTGGAAGTCAGCGATGCAGCAATGGCTAAGTATTCCACTATGATGTTGGATGGAACGGCTCGCACTTGGTTGAAAGGATTGCCCCCCAATTCCATCGGTTCATGGGCGGAGTTAAAGGCCCGGTTCATTCAGAACTTCAAGGACACATGCAAGCAACCTATGTCAATCATGGACCTGACTAATTGTAAACAAGAGGAAGGGGAGTCCACAACCCATTGGGTGCGCCGGGTCAAGGAGATAATACATTCATCTGATAAGATGGATGCTGGCTCAGCAGTCTTAATGTTGGAGAAAATTGCCATTTTGAACCTCTGAAGCAGAAGCTGGGGCGGCTCAAGCGTGACTGCAATGACATGGGCCAGTTGATGGCGGCCCTGGTCAAATATGCTGATTTTGACAGTACCAAGGATCTCGTGTCTGATGAAGAAAAAACAGGGAAGGGAAAGAAGAACGACAATGACAAGGGACACTAGCATAACCCGGCGAATCAAGGAGGTAATAAACGTAAGGCTGGCGAGTTTGTGGCTAACATCAATGCACAGGGCAACAACCAACGGCATAAGGGTAGGTAACCCCCTTGGTCAGGCGGGTCAGGTCCCACCCTCGAGCAACTACTGAATGAACCTTTTCTAAGGCACGGCACCCGGGAGAAGCCAGCTACCCTTTTGTGGAAGGACTGTACGATCATGAAGGCATTTAAAAATTCCAACATGTTTGATGGTAGCCACGGACCTGGCGGCGGTTCAGACGGAGGCGGCTTTCAGGGCCCGGGCGCCGGGTCAAGTGGAGGCGGTTTTCATGGTCAAGGCCATTCGGGTAACCAGGGCGGTTATAATCATCAACCCGGCCAAAATAATCAGCAACAACAATTTGGGTATCAGAGTAACCCAAAACAGATGAATAGTGGGTAGTACCACATGTTTACCACTAGTTTATGCAAGAGGGATCAGAAGCTTCATAAGAGGGCTGTCAATGCTGTTGAGCCGGCAATCCCACGTTATTTGAGGTGGTCAGAATAGCCTATTGTGTGGATCAGAGAAGATCACCCTCCCCGGGTTGATAATCCAGGTCACTTGGCCTTGGTGGTGGCACCCCAGGTTGGTGGATATAAGTTCACTAAGGTGCTCATGGACGGAGGCAGTAGCATCAACATCCTCTATTATGAGATGCTTCGTCGGATGGGGTTGACTGATAAAAGTCTTAAGCAATCCAACACTAGTTTTCATGGTGTTGTCCCTAGCAAGTTGGCATACCCAGTTGGTAAGATTGAACTGGAAGTGGCCTTTGGGGATGAATATGATTTCAGGGCTAAGAAATTAACTTTTGAAGTGGTTAAAATCAAAAGCCCGTATCATGCTCTATTTGGACGGCCAGCTTACGCCAAGTTCATGGCTCGGCCGTGTTATGCATATCTATAGCTCAAGATGCCGGGTTATAAAGGCACCATTACAGTTCATGGAAGCTGGAAAATAGCCCTGGAATGTGAAGAAGGTGATGCCGCTTATGCTGAGTCCGTTTGTGCGACAGAGGAATTGAAGTTTTATAAAGACAACGTTGACCCGGTGGACATGACATCTTTGAAGAAGCCAACTACGGAGCATGAACCGGTGTTGAAGTTCAAGTCGGCTGATGACACCAAGATGGTTGATTTTGTGCCAGGCGACTCATCCGAACAGTTCATCATCAGTGCCAACTTGGATCGAAAATAGGAAAGCGCGCCCATCGAGTTCATCCGTGAGAATTGGGACATCTTTGCATGGAAGCCTTCTGACATGCCGGGTGTCCCGAGAGAACTCACTGAGCACACTCTTAACATTGATCCGAAGTTTAAGCCGGTCAGGCAGTTCCTTCGGCGGTTTAACGAGGAACAACGCAAGGCCATAGGAGAATAGGTGGCCCGGCTCTTGGCGGCCGGGTTCATTGTGGAAGTTTTTCACCCAGAGTGGTTGGCTAACCCGGTGCTTGTACTCAAGAAGAACAGCACCTGGAGTATGTGTGTGGATTACACCGATTTGAACAAGGCTTGTCCGGCTGACCCTTTTGCTCTCCCTCATATTGATCAGATCATTGATGCTACGGCGGGTTGCGAGCATTTGAGTTTTCTGGATGCATACTCAGGTTATCATCGAATCAAGATGGCAGTTAAGGACCAGGAAAGCTATCTTTTGTGGAATGTTCATGCTTATGTGGATTGTTCATGCTTATGTGGATGATATAGTGGTGAAGTCCAGAAAGGAGGAAACCTTGGTAACAGATCTGAAGGAGACCTTTGATAACCTCCGGGTCTACAAGATGATGCTTAACCCGGCCAAGTGTGTTTTCGGAGTCCCAACTGGCAAACTTTTCGGTTTTCTGGTGTCTAACAGAGGTATTGAGGCTAACCTGGAGAAGATCAAGGCAATCACATCTCTGGCTAAACCGCTGTGCATCAATGACGTTCAGCGGCTGGCGGGTCGCATCACGGCCTTAAGCCGGTTCATAAGCCTGTTAGGGGAGAAGGCGATGCCTTTGTATCAATTGATGAAAAAGGCGGATGACTTCGTCTGGAGTGATGCTGCTAACTCTGCTTTTGAGGATTTGAAGAAACAACTCGCTGAACCCCCGGTTCTTGCTGCTCCAGTTGAGAAAGAGCCGTTGTTATTATATGTAGCTGCTAACTCACGAGCTGTTAGTGTGGCCATTGTGGTGGAATGCAATGAGGCCGGCAAGGAACATCCGGTCCAACGGCCGGTTTATTGCGTCAGTGCGGTACTGATTGAATCTAAACAAAGATATCCACATTGGCAAAAGCTCGTGTATGGGGTGTTCATGGCAAGCCGGAAGCTCAAACATTACTTTCAGGGTCACCCAATCATTGTGGTTAGCTCTGCTCCTTTGGGAGACATCATTCAAAATAGGGAAGCTACTGGACGAGTCGCCAAGTGGGCCATTGAACTTGGGTCTCATGGGTTGAAGTATGTGCCACGTACTGCGATCAAGTCTCAAGCGCTGGTTGACTTTATTAATGACTGGACAGAGATGCAGATGCCAGAGGAGAAACCAGACAACACATATTGGATGATTCACTTTGATGGGTCCAGACAGTTGGAAGGCTCGGGGGCTGGAGTTGTTTTAACTTCCCCTTGAGGTGACAAGTTTTGTTATGTGTTGCGATTGATGTTTCCTTGTACTAACAATGCAGCAGAATATGAAGCCTTGCTCCATGGTCTACGAATGGCTAAAGAAATGAGTCTGAGCCGGGTCCGGTGCCTTGGCAATTCAGATTTGGTGGGTCAACAGGTGTCAGGCAAGTGGGATTCCAAGGATCCTCTCATGACGGCTTATCGCCGTGAAGTCGATGCTGTTGCAGGACATTTTAATGGTTATCAAGTGGAACACATTGACCGTAGAAAGAATGAAGCAGCCGATGCCTTAATCCGGTTGGGATCTCAGCGTAAGCCGGTGCCACCTAACACCTTTTTGGATGTTTTGCATAACCCGTCTGTTAAGTTGCCTACAGAGGAAGATTTGGCCGTTCCTGACCCGGAGGCACAGTTGGTGGCGGCTCTTCACGTCATCCCAGATTGGACAGTACCATTCATGGATTACATGGCCTGGGGCGAGTTGCCCGAGGATGAGACCCTGGCCTGACAGATAACCCGGCGGTCCAAGTCAATGACGATTTCTGACAGAGAATTATACCATCGCAGCGTCACTGGAGCGTTTCAGCGGTGTGTTTCTCCTGAAGAAGGCCAAGAAATACTTCATGAGATCCATGAAGGGGATTGTGGTCATCACGCCGAGTCAAAATCTCTTGTGGCCAAAGCTTTTCGTCATGGTTTTGACTGGTTGACGGCTCATGCTGATGCAGAAGATCTGGTCAGTAGATGTGATGGATGTCAAAAATTTGCACGACGAGCGCATGTGCCGGCTCAGGAAATTGCGGATGATTACAATCACTTGCCCGTTTGCAGTCTGGGGGCTTGACATGGTTGGACCTTTCAAAAGGTCCAAGGATAAAAAGACACATCTTTTAGTGGCAGTTGACAAATTCACAAAGTGGGTTGAGGCAGAGCCAGTGAGTAAGTGTGATCCAGCCACGGCGGTTCAGTTCATGAAAAAGGTGATTTTTTGCTTTGGTTTTCCACACAACATTATCACTAACAATGTCACTAATTTGTCCCAAGGGGCTATGGAGGAGTTTTGTCAAAGAGAGCACATCCGGCTGGATGTTTCTTCTGTAGCTCACCCTCAATCTAACGGGCAGGCTGAGAGAGCAAATCGGCAAATCTTAAAAGGTCTCAAGCCCCAGCTCATGGTTCCCTTACAACGGACACTGGGTTGCTTGGTAGAGGAGTTACCCTCGGTACTGTGGAGTATCAATACCACTCCTAATAGGTCCACGGGTTATACACCCTTCTTCATGGTTTATGGAGCGGAAGCGGTGCTGCCTAGTGACATCCGTCATGACTCGCCTCGTGTGGCGGCTTATGTTGAAGCTAATAACGAACAAGCCAGACAGGATGCACTTGACTTGTTAGATGAGGAGAGAGACTTAGCAGCGGCTCGATCAGCAATTTATCAACAGGACCTGCACCATTATCACAGCCGCCGGGTTAAGTCCAGGACTTTTCAGGAAGGTGACCTGGTGCTCCGGCTCATCCATGATCTGTCAGATGCACACAAGCTATCCCCGCCTTGGGAAGGACCCTTTGTGGTCAGAAAGAACTTAAACAACGGGTCATATTACCTCATTGACGTTTGAGAGCACAAAGACTCACGTAAGTCGGAGGAGGAGACCCGTTGGCCGTGCAACATTGCTCAACTTCGGCCATACTACACCTGAGCCACCGGATCTCGTCATGTACATACTTTGACATTGTATATACTATGATACGTAATAAAGCAGGACCTCTGTCCTTTTTTCTCTTCAAAGGTCATATATCTTTACTATTTTTCATGACTATTAAGGAGCTGGTCATATCTGAATTTAGCTTAACCTTTCTGGTCCGGCTTATGATCGTATTTGAATCTAGCTGTAAATCTCATGATCACTTGGGGGCTTCCTGTTCAAACATAGGTCGTATTCGAACCAAAGAGAACATAGCTGTCGTAACCCTCTTGATCGGCTCAATGTCAAACTCACTAGGGGGCTTCTTGATCGTATCCGAATCATAGCTTAACCCCTTTTGGGTCCGACTTGGATCGTATTCGAATCAGAGTCGTTAAAAACCTCTCAAGGTCATTTGGGGGCTTCCTGTTCAAACATCGGTCGTATTCCAACCAAAGAGAACATAGCTGTCGGTACCCTCTTGATCGGTGCAACGCCAAAGCCACTGGGGGCTATATGATCGTATTCGAATCTTAGCTTAACCCCTTTGGTCCAGTTTACTGGTCGTATTCGAATCAGAAACCCCCCATTTTCAGTTACAAAGTTAATTTATATTGTTTGAAATCTGTGATTTGTCTTACTGGTCTTTATTGTTTCAAATTTAAACGGTCAGCACGGTTTTTTCACCGGCTTGATTATTTGACAGTAAGCCACCAAGGTATGATAGTCATTAGGCGTACAGAAGCATTGACTTCTCAAAAGGACTGGATCATCAACCTCATCGCCCGGGTCATATAAACCGGTGGTCCGGAGGTAAAAGATATAGGTATGACTGTTATTTATGAACAGTTGTTTCTATGTTAATCAAAGGTTGTTTCAACCTTGTTTATCTTTCGCATATGTTTCTGTTTCTTCTACTATGACAAACCATTGGTGATATACCGGGTGTTCTGACCCGTTCGGTGCTAAACCGCCAAGCCAGTTTTTTCTTTTTCTATAGGAACAGAGCCGAAATATGATAGAGATAACCATAAATGTGATGCATATGTTGACATCAGGAAGCAAAGAGTCACACACGACATCTTATGCATGATGGCATAGGCAAAATATGCAGTTTGTTTCAAGCTGAATTTATTACAAGGCTTCAAAGAGCCCACAAGATGGTTATCACTCTTCCCTTGCCGGTTCACCTCCTTCTGCTGATTGGAAGCTGGGTTTGGACCATTCAAAACCGTTCACGGCAATGAACTCTGCTTCTTCATCAATCAGGCCAGCCGGATCAAACTCCGGAGCAAACGTATGTTGATGAACCGGCAGGATTAGATCTTTCACCTTGTAAGAGGGAGTCACCATCTTCTTATTCTCCAAATCAAAACCCGGCTGATATTTGTCAATATTGATTTCATCTCCAAGAACAGTAGCTTGAGGTCGAACTCCCCTCGTGCAGGCAATGAAGTCATCTTGCTCAAATAGAGACCCGTCTTCCTTCACAGTCGGGTACCCCCTCGCTACATCCACTGGGTCTAGATCTGGCACCCAGGATTTGGAGCGGCTCAGGGCAGTCAAGGATCAGGCTCTGGCACAGGATCGTTTGACCTCTTGAAACCTGGCGGGTAAGATTGACAGTTTTTTCAAGACATCGCTGAGCCGATTGGGTCCTTGGTTGGCAGGAGAGATAGCAGTAAGTGCTCGTTGAGCGCCCGTGTACAACTGCTCCACTAAGGTGTAGACCCCCTTCAGTTTGGTCACATTATCTTGGCTCAGATTTTTGCTTCATGGACCTGCACATATTTTTTAAGGAGTCAGCAGGCGGTTATATTCCGGGTCAAAAGAAGGTACAAAAGATCAGTACAGATGGCTTACCAAAGATGGCGGAAACCATTTGAGACACCCGATTCTTTAAGCGGTGAGCTCCGTGGTAACCTCCTCAAGAGCTGCTTCAGCTTTTTCAGCATGTTGTGTGAGCAGCATCTTTTCTTCGGCCCAGGATTTCTTTATGGTAGTCAAGCTAGTTTTCAATTTTTCCGTCTCAGCAAGACTCAATTGAAGTTTAGAATCAGCAGACTCGATTTCTGCCTCTTGATCCGCCAGCCGGGTCATTGCATCAGTTAATTGGGAGCCCAGTTCAGATAGGGCGTTCTACAAAACATACACAGGTGTGTCAAGGCTTCAATTAAAAGTTATAAAGATTCAAGTCTCAAGTACTTTGCATTGCAATACCACTTGACACTTGGGGGCTAATGTCTGTTAAAACAATTTCTTATGAATTTTATATATTTCAAGTCCCAAGTACCATACAAAGTAACATCACTTGGCACTTGGGGGCTAATGTATGACATTTAGAAAGTCTCTCAATATTAAATCGGATTACAATATTTATTGGGACTGGCACAAGACAGTTATGAAATTAAGTACCAGCTCATTTATAATCAAGTGAACTGGCCCTTGGGGACTACTGTCGGCGTTCTAGGAACGGGGGTCCCCAGACTTGCCAGCCTGCAGCCTGCGGCGTGGCTCAAGTGGGGCCCCAGCGCGGCCCCTCTTCATTAGCTCAAGCTCAAGACCCTCGCGAGGGGCCAAGCCTCGCGGGGCGGATGACAGGAAGCTTCCTCAGGGGCAGCCTCGTCAGGCAGGCTTGCGAGGAGGCGGAGAGATCAAGGCAGGGGTACCTCGCGAGGAGCCCGTAACGCAAGCCATGACGTTCGAGACCAGGCGGGCGCCGGCCTGCGCAGTGTCCTTGTTTCCCCTTTGGTGCAAAGGGGGCAAGCACAGGCCAAGGCATCGGGCAAAGCTTACCATTCCGGTGCAACGAGACCAAGACCAGCAGAGCGGCAGGACGGAGGTCACCGTGGAGACCAAGACAGCGTCATCACTAGTACTTTTGGTAGCCGAAGACCACCTTTGGTCAGGATAATTTGTACTAGATGTTCCCCTTCAAAATGGCCAATTGTTGGCGCCCTTCCCGCTCATTATTTGGGGAGAGGCCCAGGGCCTCTACAAATAGAGCTAGCCACCACAGAGTAGAGGGGACACCCCAGAGAGATCAAGACACCCAGACATCTAGAAATCTGGTAGAGCCCTAGCAGAGAGAGAGAGAGGTGACTGAACTCACCCTAGCAGTTCATCGCACCAGCTCAAGAACACCTCTCGCAAGGCTGTTCTTCCCTTGTACTGTTCATCAGCAGCCCCTGAGGCAATCCACCACACCACACACTGGAGTAGGGTATTACACCACAACGGTGGCCCGAACCAGTATAAACCTCGTGTCCCTTGTGTTGTTCGTGGTTTCCAGCTTAGATCACGCGAGGATATTGGATGTAGATCGGTAGGGGAGAGATATCCCTGCGCACCCGAGTGTTCGAACCTCAAGGGTCTGCCAGAACCCCAAATCTGACATTTGGCGTGCCAGGTAGCGGTGCGCCGGAGTCCTCCCTCCTGACGACCCACTCTCCCACGACATCGCATCCCGCCCTCATGGCGGACAACGCGCCGCCCGCTCCAGCAACGGATGCCGACACTGGGGCCAGGGGGCTCCAGGCCTTGGCCCCCGCCTTGCGACAGGTGCAGTGGCCGCGCAAGTTCAGGCCCGAGACGCCGCCGCGCTACGACGGCGCGACGGACCCGATGATTTTCCTGCTGGCGTATGAGGAGGCCGTCCTCAGAGCCGGCGGCGACGACCGGGTGATGGCCAACTGGTTACCCATGGCCCTCACCGGCGTCCCGCGCGCATGGCTCCTCCACCTGTCGACGACCTCTGTCACCTCCTGGGACGAGCTGCGCGACCTCTTCCTCGCCCGTTTCGCCGCACCAGCACCGCCCGTCGTCGTAGCTCTCCTGGGTGGCTCCCAGGCACCACCCTCGAGCCATCACGTCAAGCCATTCACCCGCCGGATCAGCACCGCCTCCAAGTGCCGAGAAGCCCCCCCCCGGGCTGGGTGGCGCCCGAGGCCGATCTAACCTTCGACTCAGAGGACCACCCCTTCAACCCCATTGGTTCGGGCGCGCTCCCGATGCTGTGCACCCCCACCATCTGCCAAGTGGCCATCACCAGGACCCTCATCGATGGTGGTGCCGGCCTCAACGTGCTCGCGGTGGAGGCCTTCAGCCTCCTCCACGTGCCACTGGAGTGGCTCCAACCCAGCAGGCCCTTCTTGGGCGCCGGAGCCGGTTCCACCGCCTCCATGGGACAGATCCGCCTCCCAGTGACCTTCGGCACCTGCGACAACTTCCGCACAGAGCTGATCGACTTTGACATCGCCCCCATTGGCCTCCCCTACAACGCCATCCTCGGCTATCCGGCCTTGGCTCGGTTCATGGCAGCAACACACCCGGCGTAAAACCTCATGAAGATGCCTAGGAGCAGCGGCGTCCTCACCGTGTCAGGAGACACAAGGGATGCGCTGCAGGTGCTCCAACTTGTTTTCAGGGCGGCCGCGGTGGCGCAGCCCACTAGCCCCGATGCCCTTGAGCCCAAGGGGGCTGCGCCGGCTAAAAAGAAGCAGTTGTTCACCCAAGACAAGGCGGAAACCAAGCAGGTACCAGTCGACGAGGACAGGTCCACTAGCGCCACCTTCACCGAAGGGGCCAACCTCGAGCCCAAGCAGGAGAAGGCCCTGATCAGGTTCCTGCGTGTGAACAAGAACGTGTTCGCATGGGAACCTGATCAGTTAGTTGGGGTCCCAAGGGAAGTGATTGAGCATCACCTCAACGTGTGCCCCAATGTGCACCCCGTGAAGCAGAAGGCAAGGCGGCAGTCTACTGAGAAGCAGGCTTTCATCATTCAAGAGACCCGAAAGCTAGAGGCGGCAGGAGTTATCCGCGAGGTCCGCTACCCTGATTGGCTGGCTAATCCGGTCGTTGTGCCTAAAAAGGGAGGAAAGGAGCGCATGTGCATCGACTTCACCAACCTCAACAAGGCCGGCCCGCAGGATCCATTTCTGCTCCCCCGCATTGACCAGATAGTCGACTCCACCGCAGAGTGTGACCTATTGTGCTTCTTGGATGCCTTCTCGGGCTATCACCGGATCAAGATGGCGGTAGAAGACGTGGAGAAGACGGCTTTCCTGACCCCGTGTGGAGTGTACTATTATACGTGCATGCCGTTTGGGTTGCGCAACGCAGGAGCGACCTTTCAGCGGCTGATGCACATCGCCTTAGGCTGGCAGCTCGGGAGGAACGTTGAAGCTTACGTCGATGACATTATGGTGAAGTCTCGTGAGGTAAGAACCCTGATACAGGACCTGGAAGAAACCTTTGCGAGCCTTAACGAAGTGGACCTACGGCTCAACCCAGAGAAGTGCGTGTTTGGAGTCCCCTCAGGCAAGCTCCTGGGTTTCCTCATGTCCCACAGGGGCATCGAGGCCAACCCGGAGAAGGTCAAGGCAGTCGAAGACATGAGCCCGCCAAGGACCCTCAGAGAAATGCAGAAGCTCACCGGGCGTATAACTGCGCTGGGGCGCTTCATCTCCAAGCTGGGGGAATGAGCCCTGCCCTTCTTCAAGCTAATGAAGAAAAAGGCCCCCTTTGAATGGACTGAAGAGGCCGACAAGGCATTCCAAGACCTCAAGAGGTACCTTACCAGCCCACCAGTGATGGTAGCTCCGCATCCTCGGGAACCCCTGGTGCTCTACCTCGCGGCCACCCCCTACTCCGCTAGCGCGGCCCTGGTGGCGGTCAGGGAGAAGCGTTGTGCCAAGGCTGCATCAACTGTCCGAACTGAAGCAAAGCAGAGCCAGGAGGGCCTCTCAAAGGCCGCAACCGCAGCCGGAAAGGAACAGCCGCAGCAGGAGAACGCGCCCGGAGCAGGAGAGGCCTCTTCAGGCGACCTAGCGCTGGGGGCTCCGTCGTCTCAAGAGACGCCTCGACCACTGGAGGACGCAAGCTATGCCAGCACCCTCAACCTCGTCGAGCATCCCGTGTACTTCGTCAGCACGGTGCTACGGGACGCAAGGGCACGGTACCCCATGCCTCAGAAACTCCTCCTTGCGCTACTAGTGGCCTCACGCAAGCTGCGCCACTACTTCCAAGGCCATCCCATCAAAGTCGTCTCAGCATACCCCTTGGAAAGAGTACTCAGGAGCCCCAACTCAGCTGGGAGGGTCGCTGAGTGGAACATTGAGCTACATGCATTTCAGCTAGAATTCAGTACGACCAGAGTCATCAAGGGAGCCGCACTTGCGGATTTTGTGGCAGAAGGGGCAGAAGCGCCGGGTCTCGAGGCAGGCGAAGACCGATCACTTTCCCCGGGAAGTGAAGCACCGGACGGCTAGGTCATGTACTTCGATGGGGCATTCTCCCGACACGGTGCAGGAGCTGGCGCAGTGCTTGTGTCCCTACCCAGGACAAACTCTATTACACCGTAGAACTCTGTTTCCAGCACGGAGAAAAGGTCTCCAACAACATAGCAGAGTACGAAGGCCTAATAGCAGGCTTGAAGGCCGCAATTTCCTTAGGGGTAAAGCGCCTCGTCATCAAGGGCGATTCGCAGCTCCTCGTCAACTTCTCCAACAAGATATACGAGCCAAAGGACGAGCACATGGAAGCCTACCTCGCTGAGGTTCGCAAGATGGAGAAACAGTTCTGGGGGCTGGAGTTGCAGCATGTGCCTCGCGGCACCAATTAGGAGGCCGATGACATTGCCAAGAGGGCATCTAGGCGGCTGCCTCAGGAGCCTGGCGTCTTCGAGGAGCGGCTCTTCAAACCCTCGGCGGTGCCGCCACTGTCGAGCATGGCGCAACCAAGGGAGGAGCTCCCTTAGCCGCCTGCCTCAGGAGCCCCGGTCTGCGGCCCAGCCTCAGGGGCACTCCTGCTCCTGGCGTTAGAGCCTCAGGAAGGGTTGGATCCCGGAGCTCAAGAACTACCTGATGCAAGGGACTCTGCCGGAGAATGAGGAGGAAGCGGAGCGTGTGGCGCGGCAGGCCATGACTTATTGCATCAGGGATGGAGAGCTCTACAGGAAGCGACCAAATGACGTGTCCCTACGTTGCATCTCCCGAGAGCAAGGGAAGGAGCTACTGGCGGACATACACGGCGGACACTGCGGGAACCACTCGTTGTCACGAACCCTCGTCGGCAAGGCATTCCATAGTGGATTATACTGGCCCACAGTGCTCACGATGCCGTTGAGCTGGTGAAGGCTTGCGAGGCCTGCCAGTTTCACGCTAAGCAGATCCATCAGCCTGCGGGGGGCCTACAGACTATACCCCTCTCATGGCCGTTCGCAGTTTGGGGGCTGGACATTCTAGGCCCGTTTCCTTGGGCGCCAGGGGGCTATCGCTACCTCTACGTCGCCATGGACTAATTCACCAAGTGGGCTGAGGTGGAAGCCGTCCGCACAATCCCAGCAGGCTCCACGGTCAAGTTCATCAAGGGCCTCGTGAGCCGATTTGGGGTGCCCAACCGCATCATCAACGACAACGGTTCACAATTCACCAGTAATCTCTTCAAAACGTACTGCGCTAACCTTGGAACACAGATATGCTACACTTCGGTAGCACACCCCCGGAGCAACGGCCAGGCCGAGCGGGCCAACGCGGAGGTCCTGAGGGGCCTCAAAGCCAGGACCTTCAAGAAGAAGCTGGAGGCCTGCGGCAGGGGCTGGTACGATGAGCTCCAGTCTGTGCTGTGGTCAATCCACACAACTGCGACCAAGCCGACTGGCGAGACCCCGTTCTTCCTCGTCTACGGAGCAGAGGCTGTTCTCCCTCACGAGGTCAGGCGTCGCTCCGCATGGCTCCCGACGTTCGACGAGAGGCAGCAGGACGCCATGTGGGGGACGGATCTTGTGCTGGGGGAGGAACGCCATCGAGAAGCCACGCTGCGAGCGGCAAGGTATCAACAGGCGCTGCGACGATACCACTGCCGCAACATCTGCCCCAGAACTCTTGAGGTAGGGGATCTCGTGCTCAGACGGGTTCTCTCCAGGGAGGGGCTGCACAAGCTCTCTCCCATGTGGGAGGGCCCATTCAAGGTTGTTCATGTCTCCAGGCCTGGCTCCGCGCGCTTGGAGACCACGGAGGGGGTACCCATCCAGAACGCATGGAACATTCAACATCTTCGGAGGTTCTATCCCTGAGCAAGGCCTAGCGCCTAGGAAAGGCCCGGTGCCTGTGAAGAAGGCGAATGCCTGTGAAGCTACTGCGTTTTGGGAAAGGCCTAGTGCCTGTGAAGAAGGTGAATGCCTGTGAAGCCGCTGCATTTTGGGAAAGGCCCGGTGCCTGTGAAGAAGGCGAATGCCTGTGAAGCTGCTGCGTTTTGGGAAAGGCCCGGTGCCTATGAAGAAGGCGAATGCCTGTGAAGCTGCTGCGTTTTGGGAAAGGCCTGGTGCCTGTGAAGAAGGCGAATGCCTGTGAAGCTGCTGCGTTTTGGGAAAGGCCCGGTGCCTGTGAAGAAGGCGAATGCCTGTGAAGCTCGCCGCCCGTGACACTCGCATGTAATAATGAGTGGGGTTGTACATGCCCCGTAGTCTCCGGAGTGCTGCCCTCGGGCCTCGGGGGCTCCCGCCCACGCCCAGTGGCAGCACTTAGCTCCGCGCTGGTGAGAAGACGTTGAAGACTAGAATAGGTGCCGGACGCGGCTTTCCCATTTGCTTTCTGCAGTTGGCTTGTTTATTCCCATTTGAAGTTTTATTGGAGTTGCTGACGTTCCTGGCTTGTGACTCTTTGTCTTTCTCGCTCGCCTGCCTCGTTTTCTCTCGCACAAGTCTCGCAAGGGAGGTTCGCGGGCGCCCTCGCGAGTGTTTTCTGCCCCGATCGTTTGGAGCTTTCCTATCCGAGTCCTCTGTGGGTGCACCCCTCCCAGTCCGTGCCCCACGGGCATCGCGACACGAGCGCCGGACCAGGGCCGATCGCCCCCACAACCAAGACCGTAAGTTACCCCTCCTACTGATCCTTGCAGGGCACGAAGCGCACGAGGAGGCCACGGCCTCGGGAGGCGAGGACCACACCAATCCCCACCGAGCTAAAATAGTTCCCGCACATGGGTGCGCGGCGCGGAAACAGAACGCAGAAATAGCGGAAACAACACGATGCTTAAACAACAGCAGTTCTAACACGCCCCCGTGGGGCCCTACATTACTTTCTGTTTTTGCGCAGGATAAGAAGGAAAACAAAATGGGCGCAATTCGTCCTGCGCCAGCCCACAGCGAAGGCTCGAGCTGCTCCTGGGGCTCAGGCGGATCCCTCCTCCCACTTCACCGGGGCGCGACGGCGGGTTGACCCGCTACCTTCACCCAGGCGGGCGCGACGGCGCGGGGGCTGGTCGCGGCCACCGCTGGAGGAGCTGCTGCCTGAGAGAGGGTCGCCGAAGCTCAGCAAACCCCGAGCACCTCCGCCTGTATGCCAGTCGCCATCTTCATCCTGGTTAGTGCCGGGGCTGGGCAGGCGGCCGCGGTCGTCGTCTTCAGGGCAGCACTCGGCACGGCGACCATCTTCCCCGAACACCCTCACGTAGAGGGTGGCGTCGCCATCAAACTTGAAGTACAGGGTGCACCACCGGCCCAGGCCACGCGCGCGGGCAAACGTTTGCCAGCCGCATGTCAGAACCCCATTCCCAGAAACGGAGACCTCCAGCGAAGCCCAGGAGGCCCTGCTGCAGCAGCCGTCTGCCTGGAGCCAGAAGCCGCACCAAGCGCTGGCCGGCAGTTCATCTACGAAGAAACGAGGGAGCTGGAGCCTGGTGCTGGATGGGTCCTTGTAGGATCGAAAGTATGTCTAGAGGGGGGTGATTAGACTACTTGACCAAATAAAAACTTAACCTTTTCCCAATTTTAGTTCTTGGCAGATTTTAGCTATTTTAGGACAAGTCAAGCAATCATCACATAATTCAAGCAAGCATGCAAAGAGTATATTGGCAGCGGAAAGTAAAGCATGCAAATTGCAAGAATGTAAATGGAAGGGTTTGGAGAATTCAAACGCAATTGGAGACACGGATGTTTTTCCCGTGGTTCGGATAGGTGGTGCTATCCTACATCCACGTTGATGGAGACTTCAACCCACGAAGGGTAACGGTTGCGCGAGTCCACACAGGGCTCCACCCAAGGGTAACGGTTGCGCGAGTCCACACAGGGCTCCACCCATAAAGGGTCCACGAAGAAGCAACCACCCACAAAGGGTCCACGAAGAAGCAACCTTGTCTATCCCACCATGGCCATCGCCCACACAGGACTTGCCTCACTAGCGGTAGATCTTCACGAAGTAGGCGATCTCCTTGCCCTTACAAACTCCTTGGTTCAACTCCACAATCTTGTCGGAGGCTCCCAAGTGACACCTAGCCAATCTAGGAGACACCACTCTCCAAGAAGTAACAAATGGTGTGTAGGTAATGAACTCCTTGCTCTTGTGCTTCAAATGATAGTCTCCCCAACACTCAACTCTCTCTCATAGGATTTGGATTTGGTGGAAAGAAGATTTGAGTGGAAAGCAACTTGGGAAGGCTAGAGATCAAGATTCATATGGTAGGAATGGAATGTCTTGGTCTCAACACATGAGTAGGTGGTTCTCTATCAGAACATATGAGTTGGAATGGTGTGTGTGTTCTGATGGCTCTCTCATCGAATGAGAAGGAGGTGGAGGGGTATATATAGCCTCCACACAAAATCCAACCGTTACACAGTTTTCCAATCTCGGTGGGACCGAATCAATAAACTCGGTCGGACCGAAAATGTAAACCTAGTGACCGTTAGAGATTTTCGGTGGGACTGACATGCAACTCGGTAGGACCGATATGGTTAGGGTTTGGGCATAACGTAATCTCGGTGAGACCGATTACACAAACTCGGTGAGACCGAATTTGGTAATTAGCTAACCAGAGAGTTGGTCAGGCAAACTCGGTGGGACCGATTTGCTCTTTCGGTGAGACCGAGTGGAACTCGGTGAGACCGAAAAGTTACAAAGGGGAAACACTGAGTTTACATTGCAATCTCATTGGGACCGATTCGCTCTTTTGGTGAGACCGAAAAGTTACGAAAGGGAAACAGAGAGTTTGCAACCCCATCTCGGTGAGACCGAGATCCCTATCGGTAGGACCGAATTGCTAGGGTTTGGCAGTGGCTAATGACAAGTGAAAACTCGGTGGTGCCGGATAGGAAGAATCGGTAGGACCGAGTTTGGCTTAGAGTTTAGGTCATATGTGGATATGGGAAAGTAGTTGAGGGTTTTGGAGCATATCACTAAGCACATGAAGCAAGAGGCTCATTAAGCAACACCTCATCCCTCCTTAATAGTATTGGCTTTTCCTAAAGACTCAATGTGATCTTGGATCACTAAAATGTAAAATGAAGAGTCTTGAGCTTTTGAGCTTGAGCCAATCCTTTTTCCTTAGCATTTTGAGGGTTCCACTTTCACATCCATGCCATGCCAATCATTGAGCTTTCCTGAAATAATCATCTTGGAATAGCATTAGCTCAATGAGCTATATGTTGTTATGAATTACCAAAACCACCTAGGGAAAGTTGCACTTTCAATCTCCCCCTTTTTGGTAATTGATGACAACATATAGATCAAAGCTTCGACAAATGATAATAAGCATGAAATATATCGTCGCTTTGAGAAGTATGTGATAAGTAAGAGCTACCCCTAAATTTGTGCATATTTAAAATTTGCTTTGGACTGCAAATGCACAAGGAGTTAGAGTCATGGGTTACTCTTCCATGTCACATACATCTTGGTGGAGCGGTTAAAATGATAAGAATGAAATACATGCACTCATCACCAAGAATAGTGAATGATCACATAAGATAGATAAGGTAATAGCATTCATCAAGCATTAAGTGTAGCTTATGATCAAACACATGATCATCAATGTCTCACAAGCACTCAAAAGCAAACAAGTTTGAAAAACCACCAAATAAAGCAAGAGAGAAAAGCAACACTCTCTCTCTCGAAGCCTATGATCTATACATCTTCTCCCCCTTTGGCAACAAGTTACCAAAAAGTTCCTAGAAAATGCATAGTGCTAGATCGACGCTCAGGCTTGATCTTCTGGTGGTGGTGGAGTCCGGATCATTCCAAGGACGAAGGCTTCGGTAGATGCTGAAGTAGACGCTGGAGTTGGATCTGAAGTAGATGCTGGAGCTGGTGGAACTGAGGCTGTGGCTGGTGCTGAGGTGGTGGCTCTTGTGTCAGCAACTGGCACGACAGATGACCTCGGGCCTCGTGGCACTCTGGCAAAGGCATGAGTGGTAGTCCTGCCTCTCCTCTCCTGCATGTCCTCCTGGACCTGCTCCACTGCAGACTGAACTTCCATTACTTTAACATCCAAGTCATAGAACTTCTGTTCCATGATTCTCTCTAGGCTCTGCTGATTCTGAGTGAGGGTGGCCATACTTTGCTCAATCCTCAGCGTGGATGCAATCAAGTAACCAAGATGCTCTTGTTTGGTCTTCAAGAAGTATTCAGATGCCTCCTCTTGAGTTGGCATCTTGGCAGCTTTCTCCTTCCTTGCCTTCTCCTTCTTTGCGTATGCTTGGGCAGATGATGGCTCGTTCTCAGTCATGATAACTTGGTTATCCTCAAAATCTGGACGGATGGGCAGGTGTTCCTTGTCCAATAGGTATATGCCTGTGCCCATCTTAGAGTTGATGAGCTCCTGGATCTGAGGGGCATATCCGCAACTCCTCTTCTGGTCTGCTGCAGTCCTCTTGATAGTTTCCACTATGAGGCTCATCACCTTGAACTTCTGAGGCACATCAAACACATGTAGCAAGTTGATAGCATGGCCTCTGATCATCTTGTGATCACCTGACTTGGGCAATAAGGTGTGCCTCAAGATCCAATTGATAGTCGGGAGCCCTGACAGAAGGTAATGTACTGAGCCAAACTTGAAAGTGTCAAGTGCTTCATTTGGGATCTCCTTGTACATATTTGACATTGAGTTGTGGTCCATCTTCTTCTTGGCATAGATATCCAAGTCATCATCTTGCTCCTCTGGCGCATTAATGATCTATGCCCACTCAGCAACTGTGGATTGGTACCTTGTACCCTCAGACATCCATGTGATCCTCCCATCTGGATAAAAATGTGCCGTGGAGTAGAACTGCATTATAAGCTCCTCATTCCACTTTGTGAGCTTCTGCCCAACAAAGTCAGCTACTCCACAAGCTATGAAGCTGTCTTGCACTCCAGGATAGTGCTCCTCATTGTCCTTGATGTATGTCCAATCAACCCATCGCATATCACAGACAATGGGCTTCTTATCTAGCAGCACTGTCTCATAAAAATCCTGCTGCTCCTTGGTGTGAAACCTGTAGTCAACTGCTGTCCTTCTCCTTGAAGCATACGGGTCTGCTTCTCTCCATTTCCTCAGCCCTGAATCTCTCCTGAGCTTCATATCCTCAGCCACAGGATGAGCATCGTTGTGGTCTGGGATCTTGGGCTTTAGCTTCCTTAGGACATTCTCTTCCTCTTCTTCAGCAATAGTCTCAGGCACTGGGGCCTTGTTCTTCTCAGCAGCTGGGATGCTTCTTGTGTTTCTCTTAGGTGCTGTCTTGGCCTTTGGTGCAGCCTTGGGCTTAGATGCAGTAGCCCCTGATTTGATAGCATCACCCATCAGCTTGGGTGCCTTGGGTGCTGGTGCAGCCACCTCTTCTTCTTCCTCTTCCATGATGGAAGCTTTGCCAAGCACTCTAGCAACAGTCTTCTTCACCCTTTCCTTTGTTTTCCTGCTCTCAGCTGCAACTGGCTCTATGGGCTTCTCAGTTGACATTGGCTGCCTGCCTGCTGGCCTTTTGATTTTCAGGCCTGACTTAGTGCCTTGAGCTGGCTCAACTTTCTTGGAAGTGGCCTCTTCCTCTGCCACATAATCTTCATCTTCGGAATCAGAAGTCCTCTTCTTCCTCTGTCTCGTGGCAGCCTTTGGCAAGTTGCTAGGAGTGCTCCTGCTGCCTTCATCAGAAGAACTGGAGGGACAAGTGCCCTCACTCATTACCACTTGCTGTTCTGACATATTCTGGCTATCACTTTGATCAGACATGCTGCAAACTGACTGCTGACCCTGTGAACAGTTTATAGATGAGGTAGAAAAGGATGAGCATCACAAAATGCAGAGATTTTTGCAAAAGAATGATCCAAAAACTTAGTTTTAGTTTCCCACTGAAATCATCTCGGATCTACCGATTTTCAAACTCGGTGATACCGAAGCAGTTTTGGAACCTAAACTAGTGAACTCGGTAGGACCGAGTCACAGTTCGGTGGCACCGAGACTGCTAGGGTTTCACTGAGTTCCAAAATCGGTCACACCGAT
>NC_053022.1:457894440-458040862 GCF_003073215.2 Triticum urartu
GGAGAAATAAAAATAAAACACGAAACTAAAAAAACAGGAATCCGAACAGTATAGTAGGTACCTATTCTAGGGCCGGCCCAGGCAGGGGATTCGCTACAATGTTTTTTCTCACTTATAGGCGCCATTGTTGGGTAATATTTTCCAACTTTGGGGGTAATTTTAATGATGTACTGCTAGAAGCAATAGCCTCTTACAATTAGGTAGAGATTTACAAACATTTCTTGAATTTATGATCATTTTATAAATATGCAAATATTTCTGGAAAACTTTTTTTGCATTCATGAACACTTTTTCCAATTTTACAACATTTTCGTTATTCATAAAAATTTCCAAAAATTTAAGAACTTTTTAAATTTATGAACAAGTAACGAATTTTGAATTTGGAACATTTCTAAAAATTACGGAGATTTTTGAAAATTCCTGAACAATTTTATGAATTCGTGAACTTTCTTATATTGGCAAATATTTGTTTGATTTCATGAACGTTTAAAAAATACTAACGCATTTCTGTAGAACCGTCTGAAATAAATTGTCCCTCCATCCACATATATAGGGCCTAATACCTTTTACGAGGTAACTTTTGACCAATGATAAAATTATTAATATATACAATTGTATGATATGAAAATTACAGTATATCATTAGAAACTCCATGAATATACGAATTCGATGGCATGCTTTGTGTAGCATGCATGTCATTCATTATTGTGCTAACCAATGGTCAAAGGTAACCTCAAAAAATGTGTTAGACCCTATATATGTGGATGGAGGGAGTAGTTTTTGTATTTTTGCCGCTGGAAAAACCAACCAAGAAAAACATCTCACCACTTGTGCACTACTTACTGGACCAACCCATTTGCGCTCGCGCTAGGGTGCACAAACGTGTTTGCATCCTAGCGAGGGGCGCCCCTATATCAGCGTTCAGCGAGACGGTAGCAACCCTCGCTGAAGGGGGCTCTAAGATGGTCTAACCCAAGAGCGCAGGAGGTCACATCCTCCTTTTTTTGGCTTTATTTTGTACTTTTGTTTATACTTTGCTAAGAACATTTAAAGAAACACTCTCCTAAGAACATTTAAAAAATGTTGAAAAAGTACTTGAAAAATATTGAACAAGTATTTTAATAAATGTTAATCAAGCATTCAAAAAAATGCTGAATGTGTATTAAAAAATGATCGGCAATTTTTATAATATTTTTTATACAATTTTCATAAACAAATATACAATTTTAACAAAATTTAAAGTCATATTTAATTATGTACCTTTTTATATCGTTTTTCAAATATATATGTATAACATTTCGAGTCCATTTAATAAAAATGTTAAAAAATATCAATGTATACATTTTTTATATCATGTGAGGAAATTTTTTAACAATTTAGATTTATTTTTTGAAAAAAATAAACTCTTATTTGATCATGTATTAAAATTGTTAAACTTGTATTTAAAAATTGTCGATCATGCATTATAAAAATGTTAAACTTGTATTTGAAAAATGTTAAACATGTATTTTTAAATGTTCTTGACGTATTTTAAAAAAGAATGAATACCAAAAAAAATGATAATCTTGTATTTGAAAACGTTAATTAAGCATTTGAAAGATATTAGTCAAGCATTTGAAAATTGTTAAAAATGTGTATAGAAAAAAGATTGACCATGTATTAAAAAAATGTCAAACTTGTATTTCAAAAATGTTAAACGTGTATTTTGAAAATGTTCATTATGTATACAAAAAATGTAGAATGAAAACTAAAAGGAAGAGAAAAACAATGAAAAGTGAAAAGAAACCAAAGGAAAAAAATGAAGAAAAAATGCAAGAAGAATGAAAAAAATGAAAAAATAAATAAAGAGACAAAGAATAACGAAAAACGTTGAAAACCAAGATGAAAAAAAACCAAAGAAAAAGAAGGAAATGAGTAAGAAAAGAAAAATCGATAAAAACCATGAAAAACACAATGAATAACCGTAAGAATAACACAAAAAAGGAGAAGAAATAAAAAAACAAAAACAAAATAAAATGAGAAAAAGGTAAAAAAAAGAGAGTAGAAAACCGGATAGAAATGAAGCAAAAAGAAAAAAGGAAAAAAGTAGACCAATGAAACTGAGACACCATGAAACTCGACCCTAGCTCACTGGCTAGCACCGCCGCCAACTATCCTGGACACCAGGGATCGAATCTCCTGTTGTCTCCCTTTTTATTCACTTATTACCATTTTATTGCTCGCGAGTGGGCCGCCCCCCACTAGTAGAAAAAGGGTCAAACGTGAAGAACATTAGTGCCGGTTTGTAAAAAAACCGGCACTAATATGATCAATAGTACCGGTTCGTGGCGGTGATCAATAGTACCGGTTCGTAATGAACCTTTAGTACCGGTTCGTGCCACGAACCGGTACTAAAGGGGTGGTGGCAGGCTGGCGTCAGGCCAGGGCCCCACAAGCCCCTTTAGTGACGGTTTGTGACACAAACCGATACTAAAGGTCTAACCTATAGTACCGGTTCGTGCCACGAACCCACACTAAAGGGGGCAATTTTCAAACTCTACCCCCCTCCCCGTGTATCTCCATTTCAGTTTTAAAAAAATCAAAAGAAAATGATAAAAACTTCAAAAAAATAAAATCCTTCGAGAGGTAGTTATATTACTACATCTACTAGTTAGGAAAATTTGAAAACTTAAATTTGGACATGTTTTGCAAAAAGTGTAGGAAAAATGTAAAACGGCTATAACTTTTGCATACGATGTCGGAGAAAAACGTATAATATATCAAAAAATTCAGCACGAAAATCCGCATCCGATGGAGATTGCCTACGGCCTGTTTGGAATTTTTTAGAATCCTCAAATTCCAAAAGGAAAAAAAGATATGGTCAAATTTCAGTTTTTTTAAAAAATTTGGTTAAATCTAATCAAACTACTTTTTCAAGAAGTATTAATGTTACTACATAATTATTCAAGAATATTAGTGTTACTAAATAATTATTTCAATTTTTTGAATTTTGGTCAAATCTGGTCAAACTATGGTCAAACTGTGGTCAAACTATGGTCAAACTTATTCAAGAAATATTAGCGTTACTAAATAATTACTGTTTTTTTAGAATAATAGTTTCAAACTCAAATGGTGAAATGTGTGACTTCATGCTCAAGCTAAACTCCTGAGGGTTAATAGGATTAATATCTTACTATTGTTAGGAAAACAACAAGTGCAGACTTGGAAACGAAGGAGAATAGAACCCAAAAGTTAAGCGTGCTCGGGCTGGAGTAGTGAGAGGGATGGGTGACCGGTCGGGAAGTTAGATGATTTGGAATGAGTGATCCACACTTAGCAGTTAAGAGAGGTGATTAGAGACTAAATCATCAAATAATTCAGAAAAATTAAAAATAAAAATAAAATCAATTTTTTTTTCCAAAATTTTCATTTTTTTTTCAAAAAAAACACCTTTAGTACCGGTTGGTAACACCAACTGGTACTAAAGGTCCCCCATACCAGGGCGTGAGCTCACGCCACGTGGTGGCACTTTAGCGCCGGTTCGTGCCGAACCGGTACTAAAGGGGGGGGGGGCTTTAGTGCCGGTTCCATAACCGGCACTAAAGGCCCTTACAAACCGGTTTTAAAGCTCCGTTTTCTACTAGTGCCCAGTTGCCTGCGTGACTAAATATTTCCTTCGGCGAGAGCAGATTCCATATCGCTTAAGGCGAGATATAGCTCCCGCGCCTAGGGAGTGCCTATACAATGCTTCAGAAAATAGACTGGCACTCGCACTATGTCTAGACGGGCCGCGGCTCGTTAGCTTTGATCGGTCGCAATACCAATTCTACCTTTTATAATAAGCTTTTACTCAGGACTCCCTATTCGGTGCCTTCAACGCACATCAGGAGAACTAGCTCCAGCACCAAGCGACAAGTGTACCGTCCCGTTAGGCTCATTAGCCTCGCACCAGGTAGCTGTTGTAAAGAAAAAGAAAACCGACATTTCATTGGTGTCGGTGTCAAAACCGGCGGATCTCAGGTAGGGGGTCCCAAACTGTGCGTCTAAGGCGGATGGTAACAGGAGGCAGGGGACACGATGTTTTACCCAGGTTCGGGCCCTCTTGATGGAGGTAAAACCCTACGTCCTGCTTGATTATTCTTGACAATATGAGTAGTACAAGAGTTGATCTACCACGAGGTCAGAGAGTCTAAACCCTAAAAGCTAGCCTATGGTATGATTGTATGTTGTCCTACGGACTAAAACCCTCCGGTTTATATAGACACCGGAGGGGGCTAGGGTTACACGAGGTCGGTTACAAAGGAGGAGATATACATATCCGTATTGCCTAGCTTGCCTTCCACGCCAAGTAGAGTCCCATCCGGACACCGGATGAAGTCTTCAATCTTGTATCTTCACAGTCCAACAGTCCGGCCAAAGGATATAGTCTGGCTGTCCGGAGACCCCCTAATCCAGGACTCCCTCAGTAGCCCCTGAACCAGGCTTCAATGACGATGAGTCCGGCGCGCAGTGTTGTCTTCGGCATTGCAAGGCGGGTTCCTCCTCCGAATACATCGCAGAAGAGTTTGAATACAAGGATAGTGTCCGACCCTGCAAAATAAATTCCCCATACCACCATAGAGAGAATAATATTTTCACAAATCTAATCTGTTGACACGTTTTGGCAACATGACATCATGCCATGGCCCGGTAATTACTCGCACCATTTCTCTTTAGCCAGCCCCACACATAACGCGAGGCGGTTTCTTGACACGTCTTGTCAAAGCAGAGATCGTGTTCCCCTTATTATGGGATTCTCATCAATACGGACATGGGTAACCCAACCGTGCCTAGGACTCCTAGATTTTAGGCAAGTCCCAAACGGCCACGAGGAGGACGCTTGATATTCACCCTCTTTATAAAGGGACAAGGCTTTTACTTTTTTCCTCCCGTGATCAATCGAATCCTTCCCCCGCCTCGAGTTCTAACACCCAAAGCCCAGGTCAGGTGCTTCGGACCTTCAATCATGTCCGGATCCAGCCTTCAGGGCCGGTGGATGCCCTCCTCCGTCACGGAAGAGGACATCAAGAAGTTGAGGAAGGCCAGATACCTGACCGCCGAAGTTTCGTCGGCTGCCTGCCCGAGGGCAGGTCGTTCCTACTCCTGAACCCAATGAAGACGTCGGGTTCATCTCCCACTTCCTCCGAGGACTAGGCCTCACTCTGGATCCCTTCATTAGGGGTCTGATGTTCTATTACAGGCTAGATTTTCACAATCTGGCCCCGGATTCCCTTCTTCACATCTCGACATTTATTGTCGTATGTGAGGCCTTCCTCCGCATTACCACTCACTTCGGCTTGTGGCTCAAGACCTTTGATGTGAAGCCGAAGATGGTCGAGGGGCAGCATGCAGCGTGCGGAGGCGCATTAATAAGCAAGATCGCTGGAGCTCTATGGCCAAAGGGTTCCTTTCCTGGCAACGGGAGTGGTTTTACGTCACAGCTCCCAGAAGTGCCAAGTGGTTAGCTTCCCCCACCTTTCGCTCGGGCCCTCCACCATAACTGATGTCATGGATCAGTAGGGGGCTGAGCTGGGGTCTAGCCAAGGATGTGCCCATACTGCAGAGCCGCATCCGAGATCTCTTTGAGGGAGATTTTAGTTTGGTTATGGTAGTGCAAGTCATGCTGGTTCGTCGAGTCCAGCCTTGTAAACGCCAACCCCTCCGTATGTGGGAATTCAACCCGGAAGGACCGCGCACTATTCAGAACTTCCTCGGCCTGAAGCACGAGGAGTTGTACAAATCGTTCTTTGGACCACAAACAGAGTGTCCGGACACTACCGAGGACGTGGGCCTGAGCAGCAACCGCACCGCGGCCCAAGTAAGTAATCCCATGGCCGAACACACCGTCTTTTTATTTATCATGACATCATTCTGAAGAGTCGCTCTTTGACCAGGACTGGATAGCAAAGGCGAAGATGATCCGGTGTTCGGCCCCCCTTCCTGAAGGCTTGGACAATCCGGTGCTGGAAAAGATGCTCGAGCCAGCACCCCGCCCGGTGCCCTCAAAGGAAGATGAAGGGGGGAAAGAGGGCGAAAGCGGGCCTCCGCCGCTACCTATTCCAACCAAGGGAATGAGCGCCTCCGTGAGGGAGGATAACCAAGGGGAAGAATCTGACATTCTCTCGCCCCGGGGAAGGAAGAGGGCTACCTCTGAAGATCCGGAAACCAAGGTTTCCAAACGGGAGAAGAAATCTCCTCCAGAGGGTCCTGCCTCGGAGGGTGCTCTTGCCGCACAAAGTCCATGCGGGGATCAGCCCTCTAAAGAGCTGTAAGTAATCGAAAAGTACTTAATAGTGAAGATATACTACCTTACCTCCGAGGAAAATAACTGAAACATTGATCATGCAGTTCAGATCTTAGCCCTTCTCAGCAGAGCTCGTCCTCAGGGGATCTTCTTCCGGAGATGATGGAGAGCGAGACGCCTCCTCCGGACTCCCCAGCTCAAGAAGCGGGCGACCTTGAAGTGTCGTCACGGAGGGATTTTCCTGATCCGGTAAGGCCAGAAGGTAATCTCATGGCCACCCGAAGTCCCCAGTATCCGGCTCTTGAAGAGAGCAATCAAAAGAGTCCGGCACCATGTGGTATGCGGTCGGACGTACTGAAGGACCTGCTAGAGCGAGCAACTATCTCAGAAGAGCACCGTACATTGATGGGTACGGTGATTGAAAGGATTTTGTCCGCCGAAAGCGGGTTGCATGAAGCCTTTATGAGTCTAATGATGGGCTTTGAGGTACGTGAAATGATGTACATGTGTGATATTACCGCACATTTTTAGGTGTGCCCTGTGTAGATAGTAGCCCCTAAGACTCTGGTTGTCGTCGAGAACGGCGGCAAATAGAGGATCGTAGTCCCAGGTAATAACCAGGCCGCCTTTATGTGCAGGTGGCTGAAGCTCCGGTGGCTAGCCGGACTGATGGGGTTGCCGAACTAAAGCGGCGACTGGATGCGGCAGATGCCGACATCGAGCTTGTTAACAAGCGGCTTGATGAGGCACAGGGTAGGTGATGTTTATAGTGAATGTCACATAGTAAGAGCAGCGTGATGCTAGTATCTTTAATATATTGTGACTGCAGATGGAGCTGCCACCGTGGAGGCCCTGCGGGCGGAGCTTGCCCGAGCCAAGGAGCAAGCAAGGAGTAGTAATGTGGCCGCTTGAAAGGCGGCCAGAGAGTTGAGAGCCGAGAAGGACGCGCATAGCGAGAGCAAAGAAAAGATTGCCAAGATGACTGTAAAGTTAAAAGATGCTGCCGACCGCTTCCAGCTTCTTGAAGAAGAAAACCAGGCGAAGGCGACGGACCTGGAAAAGGCCACGATGGCGACCAAGGACACCCGCTCTGCAATGAGAGCAAAGAAGGAGGAACTTCGTGAAGCTGGAGATATTGTGGCTGGGAAACCCTTTATGCTGCGGAGGAAGTTTGGGGATCCTCGGTATGCCCCTCTGGATCGGCTGTGGAGTTTGGCAGACGCATATCTGGACTTGGTGGCAAGTGTTGTTGATGCGGCCGAATACTTCCGAGATCAAACAGATCGTGAAGTGGACAAGCTATTCTGGTCGCAATTTAACGTTCCAGAGCGTCCGCTTCCCCTGACTGATCAGCTTGCCGAATGGGCCGAGCTGAAGAGATTGTCTGGACTCGCCATGAGGTCTATTGTGGATCATCTGTGGCCGGAAAGGCCAAAGCCGAACAACTATTTTAGCTTGGTGCAACAGTTCCTTGGTGCGGTACCGCGTATTAATGCGATGAAGAGGTCGGCGTGCATCGAAGGCTCGCGGATGGCCCTTGCCCGTGTCAAAACATACTGGGCGGAGATGGATGCCACCACTATCGCAGCGCAGGGTTCGGCCATAGGCCGAGTGGCTGCCGAGCACTATTTTAAAGAAGTTCTTGAAGGCGCACGTTCGATAGAGGCCCAGTGCTCGAAGAATGTTATGTTTGAGTGACATATATTCCCATTGTAAAGACAATGTTTTGTAAAATTTATCAAGGCTGTATTTATACTTTTGCCCGAAAGTAGTATGATGCCTCCTGTGCGGCCGTTTATGTATACATGTATATAACCTGAAAGTTTGCAGTCGTCGGCTTCAGCGCCCACGCATATAATGCGGGGGTGTTCGCAGAAGGCGCGTATTCACACTTAATCCAACGTCTTGGTCCTATTAAGAAGGTGATAGCGCAGCGAACTAGGCAACCGGACTATAATGCTTTAACACTTTCACTTAGCCAGAGGAGTTTGACAGTGGGGCTACTATATAGCCCCTGGTGGCTCTGCACTCGTCCAAATTCGGGGTGCGTACATGCCTGGCCGGGAAATGGCCCTTCGTTAAGGTGGAGGAATCCTGAAGATTCCAATAGGTCATCGAGTGGTTGACCAGTCTCACGCTATATCATGACAGTCAGTTTTCGGCTTTCTCTACTGAGGTGCTCGTCCGGATGAACCAGGGCACAACCGCAGTAGTTCTCCTGGTGCCACCTTAGCCGATAGAGCGGAACGTAAGGCAGCAAAACACAGGAGCCGGGCAAACCCAACATTTGACCAAAGACATGATTCAGAGATGATGCATATAAGGCCAAACTCGCGACGCCGAACACTCCCTAAGGTATTCGGTCTTTATGGTGTAAACCGGGCCTAAACAGTGCCCTTTGTAATAATCCCCTGGTGTCCAGGTACGTGCATTATTCTGACGTGGCCACATGCCAAGATGTCAGCATCCTTCTCAATTGTACCGAGAATTGGAGGGATGTGTATCAACAAGAGACAGTAAAAAAGGTTTACGCAGGGTCTTAATCTAAAAAGAATCCTTGGAACGGGTCCCTGCTGCACGTCTGCGCCTGTGTCTCCGTTGTGCCGTATCCTGGACGGGTGTAGCACGATGGTCATCTGCAAAAGAGAGTAACTTAATTGAAAAGTTGTCGTGCAAAAAGTTAGGTTATACTAAAGAAATCATGTACAATTCAAGATGAGTAAGATTGAGCCTAATTGCCACTTGTTTGCGCGCGTTGAGCCCCTTGTATTGTACTAGGGGTATGGCCATCAAACCAGTATTAATTACATATAGCTGCACCGGACTCGTCTAACCGCGTCCATGGTCTTAACGACCTGTCGAATGCTTGAGTTGGTGAGGCCGTTTAGTGTGCGGCTACCAAGGCGACCGCACTGTCTTCGACGCTCAAGGAGCGCTCAATATTTCCATTTACTGTAATGATGCCGCGTGGACCGGGCATCTTAAGCGTGAGGGAAGCGTAATGCGGTATTGCATTAAAGCGAGCGAAAGCTTCGCGTTCGAGTAGTTCTTGATAGCCACTTTGGAACGGAGCGATGTGAAAGGTTAAATTTTCGCTGCGGAAGTTATCGGGGAAGCCGAATATAACCTCTAGTAGCAGGGAGCCCTTGGAATGAGCCTCTGGGCCTGGCGTTACTCCTTTAAAGGTAGCATTGCTGCGGCAAATATTTGTTGGGCCTATCCCCATTTTGTGGACTGTATCCTGATATATCAGATTTAAACTGCTGCCGCCGTCCATCAGGACTCGTGTGAAGTGGTATCCACCAATTATTGGATCTAATACCAAGGCAGCACATCCTGCATGCTGGATACTTGCTGGGTAGTCCCGATGATCGAAGGTGATCGGTTGAGACGACCAGTGGCGGAGCTCCGCGGTGATAGGCCCTGGGGCATGTTTCTCTAAGGGTGCTGCTTTGTTTCTCCCCTTTATCACGTGTAACACGTTGACTGTTTTGACTTCTGGTGGGAATTTCTTCTGTTCCCCTATGCTTTGCTTGCGAGGCTCGTCCTCGTCTTCACTTGGTGTATCCTGTCCCTTGTGTTCGGCGTTGAGCTTGCTGGACTGTTTGAAGACCCAACATTCTCTGTGGGTATGATTTGCAGGTTTATCAGGGGTGCTATGGATCTGACATATTTGGTCCAGATTTTTGTTTAGACTGGACAGTTCGTCTCTGTTGCCTTTGGAGGGCGGCTTTTGCTGACCTGGCCGAGAGCTTCTGAATCCGGCGTTTATCGCCGTGCTCTTCGGGCTGTCTTCTATATTCCGACGCTTATTCTTGCTGCGTCGTGATTTCCCGTTTCCATCATCGACTTTTGGGTAGCTTTTGGTGTGGCGATTACTACCATACTTCGCTGCAGTGTTGAGTACTTCACCCCATCTGATTTTGAGTGTGTCTTGTGCAACCCTGAGCCTTTGCTTCTGCTTTTTCAGACTCCTCGCAGTGGCAACCAGCCTTTGATGGGCATTTTGTTGCCCCGGGTGCCTGTCTGGTGTGATGTCGTCCGGACTGTTATCTTCGACGGGGTTGGGTTGTTCGGCTTGATTTTCCGTGTTGCCGTGGTCGGGCGATGGTTCACCCTGCTCTAACGCTGGGTCTATATGATCGTTGTTTCTGCCGAGGCGGGATTTGGAGCGGCGCTTACGCCGCCGCTTTGACTGCTTCTCGAGGGAACAACCCTTCGCTGCGTCCTTCCGTTCCTCGTCGTCGTTTTCTTTGGGTGTGTCCACCATGTATACATCATGTGACGAAGTGGGCGTCCCGTGCCCTATGGGCAATGGTTCCTGTTCGTCTCCTGCATCGTCATCCATATTGTCGATGTCTTCAGAGTCGAAGTCGAGCATGCCGGTTAAATCGTCGACAGTGGCTACTAAGTGGGTGGTGGGTGGGCGGCGAATTTCTTCGTCATCCGCATCCCAATCCTGCCGAACATAGGCCGACCAGGATTCTCCTGACAAGGAGAGAGACCTTAATGAGTTCAGTAAGTCGCCAAAGGGCGAGTGCTAAAAAATATCTGCGGAGGTAAACTCCATGATCGGCGCCCAGCTGGATTCCATAGGCACGGGCGCAGGCAGTTCGGAGTCCGTGGCCGGAGAAAGATCCGGCAGTTCGGCAACACGGCTCTCCTGAAAGGTAAGGTCGATATTCAGCTCGATCGCCGCTGAGGGTACGGCCTCCGTGGCGGGGTCTATCCACCCGTCCATGGATGGAGCAGCTGGTTCCGAATTGAGGGTCGGAGCAGTTGCCGGTGCGATCTCCTGAACACTGTCCGGTGGCAGAGCTAAATCATGCTCATCGAAGCAGTGTGGCGCACTCGGCAGGGGCTCGAATCCGTCGAAGATCAAGTCTCCGTGGATGTCGTTCGTGTAGCTTAAGCTTCCAAACCTGACCTGATGGCCAGGGGCGTAATTTCGATCTGCTCCAGATGGCCAAGCGAGTTGGCCCATAGTGCGAAGCCGCCGAACACAAAGATCTGTCCGGGGAGGAAAGTCTCACCCTGGACTGCATCGCTATCGATGATCAAAGGAGCCATCAAGCCTAACGGTGATGACACAGAGGAACTCTCAATGAAAGCACCAATGTCGGTGTCAAAACCGGCGGATCTCAGGTAGGGGGTCCCGAACTGTGCGTCTAAGGCGGATGGTAATAGGAGGCAGGGGACATGATGTTTTACCCAGGTTCGGGCCCTCTTGATAGAGGTAAAACCCTACGTCCTGCTTGATTATTCTTGACAATATGAGTAGTACAAGAGTTGATCTACCACGAGATCGGAGAGGCTAAACCCCAAAAGCTAGCCTATGGTATGATTGTATGTTGTCCTACGGACTAAAACCCTCTGGTTTATATAGACACCGGAGGGGGCTAGGGTTACACAAGGTCGGTTACAAAGGAGGAGATATACATATCCGTATTGCCTAGCTTGCCTTCCACGCCAAGTAGAGTCCCATCCGGACACGAGACGAAGTCTTCAATCTTGTATCTTCACAGTCCAACAGTCCGGCCAAAGGATATAGTCCGGCTGTCCGGAGACCCCCTAATCCAGGACTCCCTCAATTGGAAAAAAATAGAAACCGGTTTTCTGAAGAAAAAATCTAGGAAGTATAAAAAGTCACAAATTCAGGAAAAAGTTCATCAATTTCCAAAAAAAGTTCACAAGTTTGGAAAAATTCCAATGGGGGTAGGAATTCAAAAATATTCACAATTTTGAGAAACAAAGTTCACGAATTTGAAACAATTTCACAAAATAAAAAAAGAGCTCATTCAATTTTGAAAAAAGTTCATCGATGTTGAAAAAATATTCGATTTGGAAAAAAAGTTCACCAGTTTTAATGAAAAGTTCATCAAAATCGAAAAAAGGTTCATAAAATTGAAAATGTTCGTCAATTTTGAAAAGGTTCATCGGTTTTGAAGAAAGTAAATGAAAAGGAAACAATAGAAGAAAACTGGCCAAAACAAAAACCAAAAAAAGAAAACCAAATAGGTTCAAATTGGTTATTTCAATAAGACTCTTAAAAGAAGGTAACTATCACAATCGGAAAGTTGTCTAGTTGGTTACCTGTGCTGGTACACACCCTACAGGTGCAGAGGTCGAATCTCCATGAGGACTCGTTTTTTTATGAGTCCATGGGTGCTTGTTTTTTGAAGCTTTTTACAGAAAAGAAAAAAGTGTTAATGGGCTGGTCCGAGCCCACGCGGGGGAGTGCGCCCGTTTGCAGGTATCGAATAAATGGGCACTTCTGGTGTCGTTTAGTAAATGCCGTTTTACTTTGAACCAACTTATGGTTGAATGGTTAGAAGAAGAGTGGTATTTTTCTTTATTTATTTTATTTTGTATTTTTGTTCGATCTATCTATCACCACGAGATTTGATCCTTGCAATTAACAGCTGAGGGATTGACAACCCCTTGTTCGTGTTGGGTGCAACTATTTGTTATTTTGTGTGTAGGTACTGCTAACGAGTTGTTGCATGGTTCTCCTGCTAGATTGATAACCTTGGTTCTTAATTAAGGGAAATAACTATCTCTACTGTACTAAATCATCCTCTCCTTTTCGAGGAAATCCCAACGCAGCTCACAAGTACCAACCCCACCGGTTCAGTGTCTGACATACCGCAAAATGGAGGAAACAGACTTCTCTTCGACCGCCTACAGTTGAAACGGGGTCCTGTTAATTGGGAGGGTTCTGGCGTACCACACAACAGACGAAACAGATTTCTCTCCAACTGCCTATGGTCGAAACAGGGTCCTATTCATCGGAAGGGTTGTGGCGTACCGCAAAACGGATGAAACGGACTTCCCTCCAACCGCCTACGATTGAAACGGGGGTCCTGTTCATCACAAGGGGTGTGGAGTACCGCAAAACGGGACTCCACAGGCTACTACTCATCACCATCTACTTCCTCCAGCCTCCACTGGCCACTGTTCATCCGCAACTGCCTACGGCCTCCGCGGGCTCCTGTTCATCCACCCCAACCGGCTGTGGTGTGGCATACCACGGCACACCCTCCTTGATCGATCATGGTCTTTTTCATACATCGCCAACCACCTACACATAGACAGGGTACTTTTCATCCACAACCAACCCACTGGCTAGGATGAGGTGTACGAGAGCGGGCGGCAGCAACAAGAACTATTCTTCCACAGCCAACCAATCGGCTAGGTCAACTCACCATGTCTCGCGCAAGGGGCTCGATCGATGCAAGTCTCAACTCATTGTACGTATCGTGTGCGCGGCAGCAACAAGCACTGTTCATGAGAGGCAACCGAACCGGTTACGTCTCGTATGATCGGAGGCTCGATCGATCGGCTTCAGTAAGAAGCAGCAGTGACCGATCGCTCAGGTTCAGTTAGTAGAAGCAGTGAAGGAATTGGCCTGGTCCAGTTAGGAGTGAAGGAATCACTCGGGTCCAGTTAGAAGCGAAGGGATAGATCGGCTTCAATATGTAATGGGATTGATCGCTTGTGTTCGCAGTACAAATCTGGTGCAATCACTCGGGTTCAATAAGCCAACGCCTCGTTCGGGGGTTCAGTTAGCGAATGCCTCGCACACACACGCGTATGAGAGAAATGCACAAACCACACTACAGATGCGCCTCCAGCCCGCCCAGGACGAAAAGCCCATTTACTGTCATAATTTTTTGTCATAAAAGTAGGAGCTCACCACATCGATGATGATATGTGTTTCCGTCACAATTATCGGCATACAAGTGCCATATCCATGACATAACTTTTTTCGTTCAGGCCATAATGTCACAGATGTGTCTTTTTTTGTAGTGATGTAGGTAATCGTGAGTTATTATTGTTGACATTATCCTTGAGGTAAATAAGTTGGGAGGTGAAAACAATAAACCCCATCTTCCTATGTGTCTGACAAAAACGTTTGTTCCAAAAATATGCTTTTGAGTGTTACCAATCATAGAAGACTATATGATAGTTGAGTATGTGGACTTGATAAAGCAAAAAGCTCTTACATAAACTCTCCCTGAAAATATGATGATTTGTAATTGTTTCGATGATTGAGAACATAGTTTGTTTGTTTTCAAGAAAGTTTATGCTTCATAGTTTAATATTGTGAATGCATTGTTACTTGATTATGAGAAGTTATATGATGAGTAATTTCTTATTACTCTCCAATGCCTTCCCTTAGGCCCAAGTACGGTGAAGTGTCATGAGTCGATGTTCACATGACAACACTAAAGGAAGAACAACATATGTATCATCAAAATATTGAACGAATACCAACTTCACATGATTACTTGTAACGAGACTTCTGCCATGTCCTCGAGAACAAAAGTAACTACTCACAAATCATGTTCATGTTCAAGATCAGAGGGGTATTGAATATGATTAAGGATCTCAGCATATAATCTTCCACCAAATAAACCAACTAGCGTCAACTACAAGATGTAATCAACACTACTAGCAACCCACAGGTGCCAATCTGAGGTTTAGGGCCAAAGATTGAATACAAAAGATGAACTAGGATTTGAGAGGAGAGGGTGCTAGTGAAGATGTTGATGAAGATTGGTCCTCCCATGATGAGAGGATCGTTCGTGATGTCGATGGCTTCGATTCCCCCCGGAGGGAAGTATCCCGTGTGGAATCGCTCCGCCGAAGAGCAGTAGGGCTCCTGTCCAGGTTCTGCCTCGAGATGGCGGTGCTTCGTCCCAAAGTATTATCTTTTTTTCTAGGGCAAAAGGCTTCGTATATGATAATCCAAGAACCAGATACTCAAGATGTCCATAACCGGGGACACGGCTAATCATGATTAGTTTGTACACTCTGCAGAGGTTTGCACACTTTTCCCCACAAGACTCGATCTCCTTTGTTGGATTTCACACACTAGATGGTGTTTGAGAAACGAATGACCGATACACAGTCTTTCAGAAGCATTAACTCTGACCCCGGTAGACAGTACCAACCTACATCCCCTACATCTGCTAGCCTAGCACTGGAAGAGGTCATGCAACCTACTCAACTATGCTAGAGCCCATAATAGCTTGTGGCTGCACACGAAAGTTTCTAGCATGAAAAATCTTACGATCCCTTTGAGCCTGGGTGGCGGACCATAGGAGGATCACACGGTATAACCCCGGGATCTCCTAGGACAACACTGGTATATCCCCAGGTGCCCAAATCAACAATCCACCCAGATGTGTATTAAAGTTGCCACCTTAAGTTGAACCTTAAATTAAACACTCACATCTGTCATGAATACACTCAAACCCAATCCACATCTATGAGCATAGCATGGCAATTTAAGTGTAACGTAGAAGTAACTCCCAAGGGTTTGATAATAAAACAATTAATAGGTTGTACCTCATCATCTACTTCCCAATACCCACATGTTAAGAGATCCTACTCATGCAATGTTTGAGGGTTGAAACTAATGCATAAAAACTGGGTATGAAAAGTATGATCAAAGTGTTACTTGCCTTACTGATGTTCTGCAAATCCTGGAGACTCGTAGTAACACGCTTCGCACTCCCGGAATTCTATCGCAACAAACAATAGCATACATAAACAATCAAGCAAAGGTGCACAGCTAAAACTCAAATAAGAAGATCGAATCTGAAAACCCAACTGAAGAGATTCGATTTGCAAAAAGAATCAAATCAAACGGAGCAACGAAACTCAAACTACGAAAGAAACAAGATCCGTTTACTAATCTGGACTAAAGTAAAAATTTACAGTACCAAAATCTTGTTCAAGTTGGTTAAACAGAAAGAGGGCCTCGAGACGAAGATCTAGGCGCTTGTTTCACCCGATTTGGATAACCGGGCGAAAAGATAAACTAAAACGAAGATCGGGGCAGAAATCACGATCGAAAATAATCGTGGAAAAGCCCTAAAAAATGAGACGAACAGGCTAATGAACGAACGTTCGCTGGCTGCGGTTAACTGACAAACAACGTTCGTTAAAACGAACGTATGGACAAACGTCCGCTATTTAACTAAACCGAAGAAAAACCGAACAAAACCGATCTAAAAAATCTAGATCTAGGGTTTCGAAAAAAACTTGTGGTTTTTCCCGAGAAAAACAGGACGGCGGCGGCGGCGGCTACCTCGACGGCGGGGTCGGTGGCGGCGGTGGCGGGGCGGCAGCGGATCGGGGCGGGGCGCGGCGCTAGGGTTAGGGAGTGGGGCAGCGGCTTGGGCCTCGGGGTCGTGGGCTGGCGGCTTATAAAGCCCCGTCCGGAGGACTCCGACTCGGGCACGGCCCGGATAGGTCGATGCATTTTTTTAAAATATATCCTGACGCGGAAAAACAAATAAAAGAAATACTAAACAGAGTCCAAAAATCCTTAAATAAATTTTCATGGTCCTCTAATAATATTCTGGACAAAGTGAGCATTTATTTGGGCCTCTAATACAATTTTGAAAAACGCATAATTTTTCCTAATTCAAATAAAATAGCAATAAAATCCCAAAAGAAATATTTATTTGATTTTAATATTTCCCCCCAATATTCCCTTTATTTTGGAGAAGTCATATTATCTCCTCTCATATATTTTAATATGAAATATTTTTTGGAGAGAAAAATAATTAAAACCAAAGTGATCCTTGTTTTGATATTTGATAAAATTCAAGTATGAAAAACATGAAATCCACAACTCTCTCTGTTGGTCCTTGAGTTGCTTAGAATTTTGAGGATCGCAATGCAAAAATGCAGTAAAATATGATATGCATGAATGATCTATGTGTAACATTCCAAATTGAAAATTTGGGATGTTACAAATACCCCCCTTAAGATGAATCTCGCCCTCGAGATTCGGGTTGGCTAGAAAATAGGTGTCGGCGGTCTTTGCGTAAATCGTCCTCTCGTTCCCAGGTAGCTTCATCCTCGGTATGGTGGCTCCACTAAACTTGGCAAAACTTGATAACCTTGCTGTGTGTAACTCGGCTGGCAAACTCGAGAATCTTGACCGGTTTCTCCTCATAGGTAAAATCACTATCCAACTGAATTGCTTCCAGGGGCACTGCATCTCTCAGAGGGATATCAGCCATCTCTGAATGGCACTTCTTCAACTGGGAAACGTGAAACACATCATGAACTCCTGACAGTCCTTCCGGTAACTCCAACTTGTAGGCTACCTCTCCCATACGTTCCAGAACTCGGTATGGTCCTACAAATCTCGGGGCTAACTTTCCCTTAACTCCAAAACGCTTAACTCCTCAGAGTGGTGACACACGAAGATATGCTATGTCTCCGATTTCATAGACTACCTCCTTGCGTTTTGAGTCTGCATAGCTCTTCTGTCTAGACTAAGCTACCTTTAGTCTATCTCGAATCAGTTTAACCTTCTCTTCGGACTCCTTGATCAAATCTGGTCCAAACAACTGGCGGTCTCCAACTTCATCCCACATCAACGGTGTTCAACATCTTCTTCCATACATGGCTCGAACGGTGCCATCTTCAAACTGGCCTAGTAGCTATTGTTGTATGAGAACTCCGCGTAAGGCAAATTATCATCCCAACTAGATCCATAATCTAGTACACAAGCTCTCAACATGTCCTCCAGAATCTGATTGACTCTCTCGGTCTGTCCATCTGTCTGTGGATGAAAAGCCGTACTGAACTCTAGCCTGGTTCCCAAAATCTGGTGCAGCTGGTGCCAAAACTTCAAAGTAAACTGTGTTCCTCTATCTGATACGATGGTCCTCAGAACTCCGTGCAAACATACGATCCTGGTCATATATATCTTGGCCAACTTCCAACTGGTATATGTGGTTTTCATTGGGATAAAGTGAGCTACTTTGGTCAAGCGATCCACTACTACCCAGATAGAATCATATCTCGATCGGGTCCTGGGTAATCCGGTGATAAAATCCATGCCAAGCTTATCCCAGTTCCATTCGGGTATCGGCAATAGGTTGTAGTAATCCTGCTGGCTTCTGATGTTCTGCCTTCACTCTCTGACATACATCACATATGGCTACATACTCGGCAATGTCCTTCTTCATTCCAGTCCACCAGAAACGCTCCTTCAAATCCAAATACATCTTGGTGTTTCCAGGGTGTATCAAGTATGGCGAGTCATGAGCTTCCTGTAGTATCAACTTCCTGATCTCGACATTATTGGGCACATAAACACGGTCCTCAAACCACAAGGTGTTGTGCTCATCTTCACGAAAACCTTTGGCTTTTCCTTTGCTCATTTTCTCCTTTATTTCAGCAATTTCTGTGTCATCCTTCTGTGCTTCTCGAATCTTTCCCAATAATGTTGACTGAACTTCCATCGTTGCAACAAAACTTCTAGGAACAATCTCCAAACGAAGTTCCCTGAGATCCTCTGCTAACTCCTTTGGCAATTCCCTGCTTACGAGGGTATTTATATAACTCTTCCGGCTCAAAGCGTCTGCTACGACATTGGCCTTGCCTGGATGATAATGCAACTTCATATCATAATCCTTTATGAGCTCCAACCATCTCCTCTGCCTGAGGTTCAGCTCCTTCTGTGTGAAAATGTACTTCAAACTCTTATGATCCGTGTACACGTCACAATGGTTTCCAATAAGAAAGTGTCTCCAGGTCTTGAGTGCATGCACTACAACTGCTAACTCTAAATCATGCGTGGCGTAATTCAACTCATGCGGTCAAAGTTGTCGTGAGGCATATGAAACAAATTTTCTGTCCCGCATTAGTACTCCTCCAAGTCCTAAGCGAGAGGCGTCGTAATACACTTGGAAATCCTTGCGTATATCCGGCAGAATCAACACTGGGGCTGTAGTCAAACATTTCTTCAACTCCTGAAAACTTGCTTCACATTCTTCAGTCCAATGGAACTTGGTGTCCTTCTTCAACAACGCCGTCATGGGCTTCACAATCTTAGAAAAATTCTCAATGAATCTCCGGTAATATCCCGCGAGTCCAAGAAAACTGCGGATCTCTCCAACTGAGGTGGGTGCCAACCATTCAGTGACTGACTTAACCTTGGTGGGGTCTACTGCTATACCTTCTCCTGATATAACATGTCCAAGGAATCCAACTTCCTTCAACCAAAACTCACATTTGCTGAACTTAGCGTATAACTGATGTTCCCTAAGCTTCTGGAGAACTAAATGCAAATGTTCCTTGTGCTCCTCTTCATTCTTCGAGTACACCAAAATATCATCAATGAACACCACAACGAAATTATCCAAGAACTCCATGAACACCTTATTCATCATACTCATGAAATAGGCAGGGGCGTTAGTCAATCCAAATGACATAACCGTATACTCATACAGCCCGTACCTTGTGGTGAAAGCTGTTTTTGGTATATCCTTTTTTGAATCTTCAACTAGTGGTATCATGATCGAAGATCGATCTTGGAAAAGACTTTAGCTCCTTGCAGCTGGTCAAACAAATCATTGATTATCGGTAGTGGGTACTTGTTCTTGATCGTTACTTAATTCAATGCCCGATAATCAACAACCATTCTCAGAGACTTATCCTTCTTCTCAACCAAGAGCACTGGGGCTCCCCATGGTGACAAACTTCGTCGAATGTAACCTTTCTCCAACAACTCTCTAATCTGCTTCTTGATATCCTCCAGATCATTTACGGGGATCCAGTATGGTCTCTTTGATATTGGTCCGGTGCCTGGCAACAGCTCTATCAAAAACTCAATGTCTCGATCCGGCTGCATGCCTGGTAATTCCTCTAGAAATACGTCCACGTAATCCTTCACTAGAGGCACTTCCTCTTGAACAACTCCCGTGAGGGAATTTACGTGAGTCCTCTTTGGTACATGCCTGGATACATACTTAATCCTTTTTCCCTCCGGGGTAGTGAGCAGAATTGACTTGCTAGCACAATCAATGTTTCCTCCATACTTCGATAGCCAATCCATTCCCAATATCACATCCAATCCTTGGGATTCCAAAATTATTAGGTCTGAGGGGAAAACATGACTGCCAATGGTTAAGGGTAACCGGTTGCACCATCGACTAGCCATATACTTTGCACCAGGTGAGCTCACTAACAAGGGTGTCTAAGGGCTAAGGTGGGTAACTGGAGGTGGTGGCGGTGGGTTGTTGTTATTGTTGTTGTTTTTGTTGTTGCCCTGATTCTGAACTAGTAACTGCATCAGTGTATTCTGCTGCTGGATCAACTGGGTGAGCTCCGGTGGGAAGGCAAATCCGGGGTCACGTCTCGGAGGCATCTGATGGGTTTAGAGGGGAGAGATTAGAATAGAAAGATGTCTAAGGAGAAAGCACTACCCATATGCACATGAGACAAACACAATCATATCACACCAAATCAATATGAAGCAATGGCATACAATCGATCTAACTATCGTTATAGTGCTCGGACTACTAATATATACATAGGGGAATACTACTAATCATATGGTGGTCTACTAGAAATTTTGATCGGTGGAAGACTCCATGATATCCACTCCAGCTTCGTCTTCATAGTCATCATCACTACCATCGGGGTCGGAGTCGGTGTCGTCGATGATGACGTAGTCTTCAGAACGAATCTCCTTGGGTTCGTCGTCTTCTCCTCCTAGCGCGGGGTCTCCCATAAAAACTCCTAGCTTCCTTGTCAGGTCATCATTCTTCTCCACAAGTATCGTCATTTCCTCCTCATATCCATCGCATGTAGACTTGAGTTCCTCTTCTAGATATGTGATCCTGGTCATCGCGTTCTTCAAATCTATCATGCTTGTTGATATGTCTCCAACGTATCTATAATTTTTGATTGTCCCATGCTATTATATTATCAACCTTGGATGTTCTATATGCATTTATATGCTATTTTATATGATTTTTGGGACTAACCTATTAACCCAGAGCCCAGTGCCAGTTTCTGTTTTTCCCTTGTTTCAGTGTTTCACAGAAAAGGAATATCAAACGGAGTCCAAACGGAATGAAACCTTCGGAAAAGTTATTTTTGGAAAGAAAGCACTACAAGAGACTTGGAGTGCACGTCAGGGGATAAACAAGGAGAGCATGAGGCAGGGGGCGCGCCCACCCCCCTGGGCGCGCCCTCCACCCTCGTGGGCCCCTCGTGGCTCCCCTGATGTATTTCTTCCGCCTATATATATATCCATATACCCTAAAACTATCAAGGACGACAATAGATCGGGAGTTCCGCCGCCAGAAGCCTCTGTAGCCACCGAAAACCAATCTAGACCTGTTCTAGCACCCTGCCGGAGGGGGAATCCCTCTCCGGTGGCCATCTTCATCATCCCGATGCTCTCCATGATGAGGAGGGAGTAGTTCTCCCTCGGGGCTGAGGGTATGTACTAGTAGCTATGTGTTTGATCTCTTTCTCTCTCTCTCTCTTGTGTTCTTGAGGTGGTACGATCTTGATGTATCGCGAGCTTTGCTATTATAGTTGGATCTTATGATGTTTCTCCCCCTCTACTCTCTTGTAATGGATTGAGTTTTCCCTTTGAAGTTATCTTATCGGATTGAGTCTTTAAGGATTTGAGAACACTTGATGTATGTCTTGCGTGGGATATCCGTGGTGACAATGGGGTATTCTATTGATCCACTTGATGTATGTTTTGGTGATCAACTCGCGGGTTCCGTGACCTTGGGAATCTATGCATATGGGTTGGCACACGTTTTCGTCTTGACTCTCCGGTAGAATCTTTGGGGCACTCTTTGAAGTTCTTTGTGTTGGTTGAATAGATGAATCTGAGATTGTGTGATGCATATCGTATAATCATACCCACGGATACTTGAGGTGACATTGGAGTATCTAGGTGACATTAGGGTTTTGGTTGATTTGTGTCTTAAGGTGTTATTCTAGTACGAACTCTAGGGCTGTTTGTGACACTTATCGGAATAGCCCAACGGATTGATTGGAAAGAATAACTTTGACGTGGTTTCGTACCCTACCATAATCTCTTCGTTTGTTCTCCGCTATTAGTGGCTTTGGAGTGACTCTTTGTTGCATGTTGAGGGATAGTTATGTGATCCAATTATGTTATTATTGTTGAGAGGACTTGCACTAGTGAAAGTATGAACCCTAGGCTTTGTTTCAACGCATTACAATACCGTTTATGCTCACTTTTATCATTAGTTACCTTGCTGTTTTTATTTTTTCAGATTACAAAAACTATTATCTACTATCCATATTGCACTTGTATCACCATCTCTTCGCCGAACTAGTGCACCTATACAATTTTCCATTGTATTGTGTGTGTTGGGGACACAAGAGACTCTTTGTTATTTGGTTGCAGGGTTTTTTGAGAGAGACCATCTTCATCCTACACCTCCTACAGATTGATAAACCTTAGGTCATCCACTTGAGGAAATTTGCTACTGTCCTACAAACCTCTGCACTTGAAGGCCCAACAACGTCTACAAGAAGAAGGCTGTGTAGTAGACATCAAGCTCTTTTCTGGCGCTGTTGCCGGGGAGGTTAGCATTTGAAGGTTTATCTTTAGATCTTGCAATCTAGTCTGTTAGTTTCTTGTTTTATCACTAGTTTAGTTTATAAAAGAAAGTTACAAAAAAATGGAATTAAGTTTGCCTCATATGCTTCATCTTTTTAATATCTTTTGTGAGTATGATGGAAAGGAAAATTGTGCCAAAGTGTTAGAAGAAGAATGCATTAAAATGTGTGGCATTAAATCTTTGAATGATGAGCATGATTGCAATGTTGTTAGTATGAACTCCTTGAATATCCATAGTACTAATGATGATTGCACTAGTTATGATGAAAATGTCTCCTATAAACATGTCAATTTTTGTGGAGTGCATTGGGTTTGCAAGTACACACCAATTAGGGAAAATAGATATTGCAAGAGGCATAAGCATTTAGAAACTAAATTGTTGCAAGAAAGACTAGATGTTTGTGCTGAAAATTTAAATTTTCTTAGCCGTACCTGTGAACTTTGCAATGAACGTGATCATTTCAGGACCCAATGCAAATTGTTTCATGATCGTATCGTGTCCAAAAATTGTGATGACTTGATTTCTCTTGCACATCATAATGAACTTAGTTTGCTCTTGAGTTATGAAGAAATGAAACGTATAACTAAGGTTATTACAGAATTTTCCCTTTATAGAGTTCTTAATCTAGAAGAAATTTTATATGTATTGTGCAGTGAATTGCATTGAAAACCCTTATATTGCCAATTACATAAAGAAAACAAAACAAATAGAGGATGAAGAGAATACTAATGAAAGGGAAGAGACTTCCCAATATCCTCCTATTATATCTTATGATGAATCAGGTAATGAGGAGGAGCCTTCTACTCAACCAATCTCATTAATAAGGAGCTCCAAAAAGAGGATTGAACCCACACATGATGTGGTGAAAAAGAAGAAAAGAAAAAGGAAGAGAGGTAAAAATATATCTCTCCCAAATAATGCTGCTCCTATTACTGTTGTGCCTCATGAAAATATAATTGTGGAAGATGATGCACTTGATGATGATCTCATTATGCTTATTGCTTGTTGTGATGATTATGGTTGGGAAGATAATGATACTTCTTATGATCTTGAAAATCTTTTTGGCACTTGCTTGGAAGAATATGATAATTGCTATACTATTGGTGCTATCCATACTATTGATGATGAGAGTGATTATGCTTATGATATGAAAAGGCCCAAGCTTGGGGATGCTATCTTTGAAGAAGATTATGTTTTTGAGAATATATTTGCTGCAATTAATGTTTGTCCCAAGCTTGGGGATGTTACGTTTAATGAAGATGACATTTTTAGTCTCCCAAGTTTTGATATGCAAATTTATAATGATGATAGCATGCCTCCTACTTATGATGATTATATTGATGAAAGTGGGTTTGGAAGAGTGTCAACTTTAGGAAGTAGTGATCCCACTATTTTGGAGGATGTTTAATCTTATTATGATAATTATGAAAGTGGAATTGGAGAGGTCATGACTTTATTTAGTGATGATTCCACTATGTTGGAAGAGGTTTCAATCGATTATGATGAGAACAAAGTTGCTACTTATGATAATTATTGTGATGATACATATGCTATAAAAAGTAACGATGATTATATTTATAAAACTTGTCATGATTATGATTACCCTTTTCTGAACATTACTCTTTTAATTTGAAAACAATTTATAGTATTCGAGTCTCTTATGATACTCCCACTATTTCGAAGGAGAAGAATCTTGCTTATGTGGAGAGTAGTAAATTTTCTATGCTTGTAGATCATGAAAAGAATGCTTTAGGTGCTGGTTATATTGTTGAATTAATTTATGATGCTACTGAAAATTATTATGAGGGAGGAATATATGCTTGTAGGAATTGCAATAATATCAAGTTTCCTCTCTATGTGCTTAAAGTTTCAAAGTTATGCTTGTTTTGCCTTCCTATGCTAGTTGATTATTGTTCCTATAAGTTGTTTGATCACAAAATCCCTATGCATAGGAAGTGGTTTAGACTTAAATATGTTAGTCATATTCTTCATGATGCTCTCTTTATGTTTCAATTCTTATCCTTTATGTGAGCATCATTGAAAGCATCATGCCTAGCCAGGGGCGTTAAACGATAGCGCTTGTTTGGAGGCAACCCAATTTTATTTTTGTTACTGTTTAGAAATAAATAATCTATCTAGACTCTGTTATGATTGATTTTTTATGTTTTAATTAGTGTTTGTGCCAAGTAGAACCGTTGGGAAGACTTGGGGAAAGTCTTGTTGATCTTGCTGTAAAAAACAGAAACTTTAGCGCTGATGAGAATTGCTGCCATTTTTTATTGGAGAGTGATATTTAGTTAATCCTTTTGAAGATGATTAATAGATAAATTCCTCACGTCCAGAAATTTATTTGAGAATTTTATGAGTTCCAGAAGTATACGTTTGATCCAGATTACTACAGACTATTCTGCTTTTGACAGATTCTGTTTTTCATGTGTTGTTTACTTATTTTGATGAATCTATGGCTAGTAAAGGAGTTTATAAACCATAGAGAAGTTGGAATACAGTAGGTTTAACACCAATATAAATTAAGAATGAGTTCATTACAGTACCTTGAAGTGGTGTTTTGTTTTCTTTCGCTAACGGAGCTTACGAGTTTTCTGTTAAGTTTTGTGTTGTGAAGTTTTCAAGTTTTGGGTAAAGATTCGAGGGACTATGGAATAAGGAGTGGCAAGAGCCTAATCTTGGGGATTCCCAAGGCACCCCAAGGTAATATTCAAGGACAACCAAAAGCCTAAGCTTGGGGATGCCCCGGAAGGCATCCCCTCTTTCGTCTTCGTTCATCAGTAACTTTACTTGGAGCTATATTTTTATTCACCACATGATATGTGTTTTGTTTGAAGCGTCAATTTTTTTTTGCTTGCTGTTTGAATAAAATACCAAGATCTGAAATTATTAAATGTTAGAGAGTCTTCACATAGTTGCATAATTATTCGACTACTCATTGATCTTCACTTATATCTTTCGGAGTAGTTGGTCATTTGCTCTAGTGCTTCACTTATATCTTTTTAGAGAACGGTGGTGGTTTTATTTTGAAGAAATAGATGAACTCTCAGGCTTCACTTATATTATTTTGAGAGTCTTTTAGAACAGCATGGTAATTTGCTTTGGTTATGAATTTAGTCCTAATATGATGGGCATCCAAGAGGGGTATAATAAAAGCTTTCATATAGAGTGCATTGAATACTAAGAGAAGTTTGATACTTGATAATTGTTTGAGATATGCAGATGGTGATATTAGAGTCATGCTAGTTGAGTAATTTTGAATTTGAGAAATACTTGTGTTGAAGTTTGCAAGTCCCGTAGCATGCACGTATGGTGACCGTTGTGTAACAAATTTGAAACATGAGGTGTTATTTGATTGTCTTCCTTATGAGTGGCGGTCGGGGACGAGCAATGGTATTTTCCTACCAATCTATCCCCCTAGGAGCATGCGCGTAATACTTGGTTTTTGATGACTTGTAGATTTTTGCAATAAGTATGTGAGTTCTTTATGACTAATGTTGAGTCCATGGATTATACGCACTCTTACCCTTCCATCATTGCTAGCCTCTTCGGTACCGTGCATTTCCCTTTCTCACATTGAGAGTTGGTGAAAACTTTGCCGGTGCATCCAAACCCCGTGATATGATACGCTCTTTCACACATAAAGCTCCTTATATCTTCCTCAAAACAGCCACCATACCTACCTGTTATAGCATTTCCATAGCCATTCCGAGATATATTGCCATACAACTTTCCACCGTTCCGTTTATTATGACACACATCATCATTGTCATATTGCTTTGCATGATCATGTAGTTGACATCGTACTTGTAGCAAAGCCACCATTCATAATTTTTCATACATGTCACACTTGATTCATCGCAATCCCGGTACACCGCCGGAGGCATTCATATAGAGTCATACTTTGTTCTAGTATCGAGTTGTAATCTTTGAGTTGTAAATAAATACAAGTGTGATGGTCATCATTAATAGAGCATTATCCCAAAAAAGGGCCAAAGAAAAAGAAAGGCCAAATAAAAAATAAATAAAAGGGACAATGCTACTATTTGTTTTCACACTTGTGCTTCAAAGTAGCACCATGATCTTCATAATAGAGAGTCTCTTATTTTGTCACTTTCATATACTAGTGGGAAATTTTCATTATATAACTTGGCTTGTATATTCCAACAATGAGCCTCCTCAAGTGCCCTAGGTCTTCGTGAGCAAGCAAGTTGGATGCACACCCACTTAGTTTCTTTTGTCGAGCTTTCATACATTTATAACTCTAGTGCATCCGTTGCATGGCAATCCCTACTCCTTGCATTAACATCAATTAATGGGCATCTCCCTAACCCATTGATTAGCCGCGTCGATGTGAGACTTTCTCCTTTTTGTCTTCTCCACATAACCCCATCATTATATTCTATTCCACCCATAGTGCTATATCCATGGCTCATGCTCATGTATTTCGTGAAAGTTGAAAAAAGTTTGAGATTACTAAAGTATGAAACAATTGCTTGGCTTGTCGTCGGGGTTGTGCATGATGAGAGCATTCTTGTGTGACGAAAATGGAGCATGACCAAGCTATATGATTTTGTAGGGATGAACTTTCTTTGGCCATGTTATTTTGAGAAGACATAATTGCTTTGTTAGTATGTTGAAGTATTATTATTTTTATGTCAATATTAAACTTTTGTCTTGAATCTTATGGATCTGAATATTCTTGCCACAATAAATATAATTACATGGATAAATATGTTAGGTAGCATTCCACATCAAAAATTCTGTTTTTATCATTTACCTACTCGAGGACGAGTAGGAATTAAGCTTGGAGATGCTGATACGTCTCCAACGTATCTATAATTTTTGATTGTTCCATGCTATTATATTATCAACCTTGGATGTTTTATATACATTTATATGCTATTTTATATGATTTTTGGGACTAACCTATTAACCCAGAGCCCAGTGCCAGTTTCTGTTTTTCCCTTGTTTCAGTGTTTCGCAGAAAAGGAATATCAAATGGAGTCCAAACGGAATGAAACCTTCGGAAAAGTTATTTTTGGAAAGAAAGTAATACAGGAGACTTGGAGTGCACGTCAGGGGATCAACGAGGAGAGCACGAGGCAGGGGGCGCGCCCACTCCCCTGGGCGCGCCCTCCACCCTCGTGGCTCCACTGATGTATTTCTTCCGCCTATATATATATATATATCCATATACCCTAAAACTATCGAGGACGACAATAGATTGGGAGTTCCGCCGCCAGAAGCCTCCGTAGCCACCGAAAACCAATCTAGACTCGTTCCAGCACCCTGCCGGAGGGGGAATCCCTCTCCGGTGGCCATCTTCATCATCCCGGTGCTCTCCATGACGAGGAGGGAGTAGTTCTCCCTCGGGGCTGAGGGTATGTACAAGTAGCTATGTGTTTGATCTCTCTCTCTCTCGTGTTCTTGAGGTGGTACGATCTTGATGTATCGCGAGCTTTGCTATTATAGTTGGATCTTATGATGTTTCTCCCCCTCTACTCTCTTGTAATGGATTGAGTTTTCCCTTTGAAGTTATCTTATCGGATTGAGTCTTTAAGGATTTGAGGACACTTGATGTATGTCTTGCATGGGATATCCGTGGTGACAATGGGGTATTCTATTGATCCACTTGATGTATGTTTTGGTGATCAACTTGCGGGTTCCGTGACCTTGGGAATCTATGCATAGGGGTTGGCACACGTTTTCGTCTTGACTCTCCGGTAGAATCTTTGGGGCACTCTTTGAAGTTCTTTGTGTTGGTTGAATAGATGAATCTGAGATTGTGTGATGCATATCGCGTAATCATACCCACGGATACTTGAGGTGACATTAGGGTTTTGGTTGATTTTGTCTTAAGGTGTTATTCTAGTACGAACTCTAGGGTTGTTTGTGATACTTATAGGAATAGCCCAACGGATTGATTGGAAAGAATAACTTTGAGGTGGTTTCGTACCCTACCATAATCTCTTCGTTTGTTCTCTGCTATTAGTGGCTTTGGAGTGACTCTTTGTTGCATGTTGAGGGATAGTTATGTGATCCAATTATGTTATTATTGTTGAGAGAACTTGCACTAGTGAAAGTATGAACCCTAGGCCTTGTTTCAACGCATTGCAATACCGTTTACGCTCACTTTTATCATTAGTTACCTTGCTGTTTTTATATTTTCAGATTACAAAAACTATTATCTACTATCCATATTGCACTTGTATCACCATCTCTTCGCTGAACTAGTGCACATATACAATTTACCATTGTATTGGGTGTGTTGGGGACATAAGAGACTCTTTGTTATTTGGTTGCAGGGTTGTTTGAGAGAGACCATCTTCATCCTACGCCTCCTACGGATTGATAAACCTTAGGTCATCCACTTGAAGGAAATTTGCTACTGTCCTACAAACCTCTGCACTTGGAGGCCCAACAACGTCTACAAGAAGAAGGTTGTGTAGTAGACATCACTTGCGCACATCTGGTTCTCCTGGCGACGAATGTGATGATTTAACTCCTGGATGAAGGCTGCAATGGACCTGTCCTTCCTGGTGCTGATCATCTCCCATTGCTCATCTCGGTGCCCACATATCTGGTAGATAGTGTCCTTAAGCTCCTTGTGATAAACTTCGCTGATGCGTCCCATGGCGATGTGGGTTGCCATGCTCTTTCCTAGACTCCAGGTTGGTGCATCAAAGGAAAATTCTATGGGCTCAGTGACTGGCGTGAATGTCCTTCCTGGAATTTGAACTCGAATCATCCAACGTTCCTCTTCTGGTAGTATGGCGGTGTAGGTCCCGGTGAAGCTTGGTATTCCAATGTTCAGGTACCTAGTGACTTCCTTCAAGTGTCATCCAAAAGGTGTGTCTTCATCTGGCTGTGTAAACTTATTCCTTGTGTCTGCCATCCTATAGAGTAGAAAATGGAGAGGAGTTAGAAATGAGTAGAGAGGAGTGCCCTATGGCTCATCTTAGTGGTCGTTTCCTACATTCAACGTGTGCTCTAATACCATCTTGTAGCGACCCGACCTTAGATGGTCAAGTCTCTGTGTTCAGTGTCATCCCTGGATCGGTAATGCTGACATACACAGTACTTGAAGGATTTATAACAGAGTAGAAATCACACACTTATTACATCAAATGTCTCAAAAGAGAACTTATTACAATAATATGGCTTAAGACCATCTAAATAAGATAACAGCGGAAGGCTTGGAAGATAAAGTGAGTCCATCAACTCCAACGGCATAGCTGAGTGCACGACAAACGACCTAGCGCACCTTACTCCTCGTCTGAAAAGTCTGCAACATGATATGTTGCCGCCCGAAACGGGTTAGCACATGGAATATGCTGGAAATGTAACACAATAGAGCAATGCACAGATAATGGCTATCACTATATGCATATTTGGCTGGTGGAGGCTCTATGGTTACAATGTTTTTGTGAAAAGCCAATTTTCCCCTACTACAAAGGAATATATTTTATTTAACTATCATGGTAGTTGAAACATTGAGAATGGTACCCCCATCTCAATCCCAATTAAAAATAATTATCAACCAAACAGATTAATTTAGAGTGATGAGATCCATATGATAATCCAAGAACCAGATACTCAAGATGTCCATAACCGGGACACGGCTAATCATGATTAGTTTGTACACTCTGTAGAGGTTTGCGCACTTTTCCCCACAAGACTCGATCTCCTCCATTGGATTTCTCGCACTACATGGTGTTTGAGAAACATATGACCGAGACACAGTCTTTCAGAAGCATTAACTCTAACCCCGGGTAGACAGTACCAACCTAGATCCCCTACATCTGCTAGCCTAGCACTGGGAGAGGTCATGCAACCTACTCAACTATGCTAGAGCCCATAATAGCTTGTGGCTGCACACGAAAGTTTCTAGCATGAAAAATCTTACGACCCCTTTGAGCCTGGGTGGCGGACCATAGGAGGATCACACGGTATAACCCCGGGATCTCCTAGGACGACACTGGTATATCCCCAGGTGCCCAAACCAACAATCCACCTAGATGTGTATTAAAGTTGCCACCTTAAGTTGAACCTTAAATTAAACACTCACGTCTGTCATGAATACACTCAAACCCAATCCACGTCTATGAGCATAGCATGGCAATTTAAGCGTAACATAGAAGTAACTCCCAAGGGTTTGATAATAAAACAAGTAATTGGTTCTACCTCATCATCTACTTCCCAATACCCACATGTTAAGAGATCCTACTCATGCAATGTTTGAGGGTTGAAACTAATGCATAAAAACTGGGTATGAAAAGTATGATCAAAGTGTTACTTACCTTGCCGACGTTCTGCAAATCCTAGAGACTCGTAGTAGCACGCTTCGCACTCCAGGAATTTTATCGCAACAAACAATAGCATATATAAGCATTCAAGCAAAGGTGCACGGGTAAAACTCAAATAAGAATATCGAATCTGAAAACTCAACTGAAGAGATTCGATTTGCAAAAAGAATCAAATCAAACGGAGCAACGAAACTCAAACTACGAAAGAAACAAGATCCGTTTACTAATCTGGACTAAAGTCAAATTTTATAGTACCAAAATATTGTTCAAGTTGGTTAAGCAGAAAGAGGGCTTCGAGACGAAGATCTAGGCACTTGTCTCGCCCGATTTGGATAATCGAGCGAAAAGATAAACTAAAACGAAGATCAGGGCAGAAATCACGATCGAAAATAATTGCGGAAAAGCCCTGGGAAAAAAGCAAGACGAACAGGCTGATGAACGAACGTTCGCTGTCTGCGGTTAACTGACAAACATCGTTCGTTAAATGAACATACTGATAAACATCCGATATTTAACTAAACCGAAGAAAAACCAAACAAAAACGATCTAAAAAAATCTAGATCTAGGGTTTCAAAAAAGGTGTTTTTTCCCGAGAAAAACCGGACGGCGGCGGCGTCTACCTCGGCAGCGGGGTCGGAGGCGGCGGCGGTGGTGCGGCGATGGCGGATGGCGGCGGCGGCGGCGGATCGCGGCGGGGCGCGACGCTAGGGTTAGGGCGCGGGGCGGCGGCTTGGGCCTCGGGGTCGCGGGCTGGCGGCTAATAAAGCCCCGGCCGGAGGACTCCGGCTCAGGCACGGCCCGGTTAGGTCGGTGCATTTTTTCTTAAATATATCCTGACGCGGGAAAACAAATAAAAGAAATACCAAACGGAGTCCAAAAATCTTGAAATAAATTTTCACGGTCCTCTAATAATATTCCGGACAAAGTGAGCATTTATTTGGGCCTCTAATGCAATTTTGAAAAACGCATAATTTCTCCTAATTCAAATTGAATAGCAACAAAAGTCCAAAAGAAATATTTATTCGATTTTAATATTTTTCCTCCAATATTCCCTTTATTTTGGAGAAGTCATATTATCTCCTCTCATATATTTTAATATGATATATTTTTCGGAGAGAAAAATAACTAAAACCAAAGTGATCCTTGTTTCGATATTTGATAAAATTCGAATACGAAAAACATGAAATCCCCAAGTCTCTCCGTGGGTCCTTGAGTTGCTTATAATTTCGAGGATCGCAAAGCAAAAATGCAGTAAAATATGATATGCATGAATGATCTATGTATAACATTCCAAATTGAAAATTTGGGATGTTACACTCTTTTAGGTTCGGAATTCCAGCTGCCTGTAATTTCCATCTTCATGTAGATCTTGCAAATTAAGAGAGAAAAGATAGTAGAATTGCATCACAAAGTGAAAAAATGATAAAAAATTATAAATAATAGTAGGAAAAATGATGCAAAGTGGACATATCAACTCCCCAAGCTTAATTAGACCTCGCTTGTCCTCAAGCGAAAACCAAACTCAATAATCATGACCACATGTTTAGAGAGAGAGAGAGAGGTGTCGGTAAAACATAATACAGACATAAAAGCATCACGATCATTATCGTACCAGCCTATTTCTTACAATAGCGACAAAAGGTGAGACAGTCATCTGCTGGGATGAACATGGTCACTTCCCGGGGTCATCGTGTGTCACTTTTGTTGGTATTTCGGAAGCTCCCATCTTGGAGGTGTTAGCATGTCGGGAAGTGATGGCTACTAGACCATTGATGGCGCGCGTTGCTGCGCCCGTCTATTTTTAGTGCTGTATGGAAAATTCTAAAATAGACTAAAATAAGTTATTTCACGAAGTAGTAAGTAAAAATCGAAAAGATACTAATATTGTACCGTACAAAGCTAGGATGGAGCAACATCTGCTTTCAATCAGTGAACAGTAGCCTTAAGTAAGAATTTGTAGATAATTGCAAAAAAGCATAAGAGATATCATTGACTCGCAGCTGTCACTGCAGTTTTTACCCATCTACAGGGACAAAGATTTCAGAATGCAACAATTACTATGAAGATTGAAGTGAAATCTTCATATTATGATTTTAGCTTTGCATACATGATACATATTTCCTAATAAACATTTCCTTTGCTAGATGCTAACTAAAATGATAAGAACACGTTTTAAGCACAAACAAACTAAGACAAAATCCATTACTATTGAGCTCTCGAGCATGTCATTTTTGCAAGAATAAAAAACTCACTAACCTAAACACAAGAGGGAATGAAGTCTGAAGTAGATATTTTCTCTACCTTCTGCAACTCCACAATATGGATGGAAGCCCTATGGGCACAGGTACCAGTGAGTTACATGGGCATCCTTCTTTAGCTCAGTAACAATCCAGGCAGCGGCTTGATGACCCACAAGTATAGGGGATCGCAACATTTTTTGATAAGTAAGAGTGTCGAACCCAACGAGGAGCTAAAGGCAGAACAAACATTCCCTCAAGTTCTATCGACCACCGATACAACTCTACGCACGCTTGATGTTTGCTTTACCTAGAACAAGTATGAAGCTAGAAGTACTTTGTAGGTGTTGTTGGATAGGTTTGCAAGATAATAAAGATTATGTAAATAAAAAGTAGGGGATGTTTAGGTAAAGAAGCAATAAAGTAAATATAGCGAGTGTGGAAAAGTGGTGGTAGGAGTTGCGTAATTGCCCCTAAGCAATTGACTACTTTACTAGACCGATAGCAAGTATTATGTGGAAGAGGCCACTGCTAGCATGTCATCCCTGACTTGGAATTCTATGCACTTATGATTGGGACTATTAGCAAGCATCCGCAACTACTAATGTTCATTAAGGTAAAACCCAACCATAGCATTAAGATATATTGGTCCCCCTTCAATCCCGTATGCATCAATTTCTATGCTAGGTTGAAGCTTCTGTCACTTTTGCCCTCCAATACATAGTCCTATCAACGTAAAACTAACCCTATGGTGTGATCCACGCGCGCGATCATATGATGGGCACCAAAGGACAACAACATAACCACAAGCAAATTAAATCAATCATAGCAATTCATCAATCACCGATAGGACACCGAAAATCTACTCAGACATCATAGGATGGCAACACATCATTGGATAATAGTATGAAGCATAAAGCACCATGTCAAAGTAGAGGGTACAATGGGTTGCGGGAGAGTGGACCGCTGTAGATAGAGGGGGGAAGGTGATGGAGATGTTGGTGAAGATGGCAGAGGTGTTGGAGTAGATCGCGGTGATGATGATGATGGCCACGGTAGCGTTCTGGCGCCACCGGAAGAGAAGGGGAGAGGGGGGCCCTTCGTCTTCTTCTTCCTTGACCTCCTTCCTAGATGGGAGAAGGGTTTCCCCTCTGGTCCTTGGACTCCATGGCAAGGGAGGGGCGAGAGCCCCTCCGAGATTGGATCTGTCTCTCTGTCTCTCTCTGTTTCTGCGTTCTGTCCTGCTGCCCTTTCACCGTTTCGTATATACATGGAGATCCGTACCTTCGATTGGATCGAAACCTTTGCCGTGATTTTTTTTATTCCAAAAATTAGCTTTCTTGCGGCCGAAGAAGGGCATCAACCGCCTTACGGGTGGCCCACGAGGGTCAGGGGCGTGCCCAGGGGGGCAGGCGCGCCCCCCTGCCTCGTGGCCACCCCGGGCACTGTCTTGCGTGGATTTTTCTTCTGGAATTCTCCAAATATTCCAAAAATATTCTTTGTCCATTTTTATCCCATTTGGATTCCGTTTGATATGGATATTCTGCGAAACATAAAACATGCAACAAACATGAACTGGCACTGGGCACTGGATCAATATGTTAGTCCCAAAAATAATATAAAAAGTTGCCAAAAGTATATGAAAGTTGTAGAATATTGGCATGGAACAATCAAAAATTATAGATACGACGGAGGCGTATCAGCATCCCCAAGCTTAATTCATGCTCGTCCTCGAGTAGGTAAATGATAAAAAGATAATTTTTGATGTGGAATGCTACCTAGCATAATCTTGATCACATATCTAATCATGGCATGAATATTAAGACATGAGTGATTCAAAGCAATAGTCTATCATTTGACATAAAAACAATAATACTTCAAGCCTACTAATAAAGCAATCATGTCTTTTCAAAATAACATGGCCAAACAAAGTTATCCCTACAAAATCATATAGTCTCGCTATGCTCCATCTTCACCATACAAAATATTCACATCATGCACAACCCCGATGACAAGCCGAGCAATTGTTTCATACTTTTGACGTTCTCAAACCTTTTCAACTTTCACGCAATACATGAGCGTGAGCCATGGACATAGCACTATAGGTGGAATAGAATGGTGACTGTGGAGAAGACAAAAAGGAGAAGATAGTCTCACATCAACTAGGCATATCAACGGGCTATGGAGATGCCCATCAATAGATATCAATGTGAGTGAGTAGGGATTGCCATGCAACGGATGCACTACGAGCTATAAGTGTATGAAAGCTCAAACTGGAAACTAAGTGGGTGTGCATCCAACTTGCTTGCTCATGAAGACCTCGGGCATTTGAGGAAGCCCATCATCGGAATATACAAGCCAAGTTCTATAATGAAAATTCCCACTAGTATATGAAAGTGATAACTCAAGAGACTCTCTATATGAAGAACATGGTGCTACTTTGAAGCACAAGTGTGGTAAAAGGATAGTAACATTGCCCCTTCTCTCTTTTTCTCTCATTTATTTCTTTGGGCCTTCTCTTTTTTGGCCTTTCTCTCTTTTTTTGTCGTCCGGAGTCTCATCCCGACTTGTGGGGGAATCATAGCCTCCATCATCCTTTCCTCACTGGGGCAATGCTCTAATAATGATGATCATCACACTTCTATTTACTTACAACTCGATACTAGTACAAAGATATGACTCTATATGAATGCCTCTGGCGGTGTACCGGGATGTGCAATGATCTAGCGCAGCAATGACATCAAAAAATGGACAAGCCATGAAAACATCATGCTAGCTATCTTACGATCATGCAAAGCAATATGACAATGAATGCTCAAGTCACGTATATGATGATGATGGAAGTTGCATGGCAATATATCTCGGAATGGCTATGGAAATGCCATAATAGGTAGGTATGGTGGCTGTTTCGAGGAAGGTATATGGTGGGTTTATGGTACCGGCGAAAGTTGCGCGGTACTAGAGAGGCTAGCAATGGTGGAAGGGTGAGAGTGCGTATAATCCATGGACTCAACATTAGTCATAAAGAACTCACATACTTATTGCAAAAATCTATTAGTCATCGAAACAAAGTGTAAGGGCATATTTATCCCTAAGGTGTTTTGGTGATTGATGACAATGCTTTTGCGGACTAATCGTGTGCCTTGAGTTTCCCAGACGTTTCATCGCTAGGCACAAGAAGTTTTGGTGCCCCTCGAAGACTGTTGAAGACGGCGTTTTTTCTACGTTTCTTTTTGGTGGACTTGAGTCGTAGGAAAGCCATACTATTTAGAGGGGGTCCGCGTCGGAAAGGTTTGGGTGGAATAATCACATACACGTTTTCTTCCTTGTCCCCTCCTTTCCCCTGTACTTTGGAGCATCCTCCGTTTATCCTCTCTCTGCCTTGTCCTGGCTGCTATTGATGGGCTCGCGGTAGTACTGCTCCCTGGTGAGCGGTAGTACCGCAGGCACCCGCGGTAGTACCGTACTATGGCGCGGTAGTACCGCAGGTGCCCACGGTAGTACCGCTCCTCTGGAGCCGTAGTACCGTGGCCCCCATGCCAAGTACCGCTCCTTTGTGGTAGTAAGGGCGGATGTAATTTTTTACATCCGCGCCACCGCGGTAGTACCGCATCCCTTCCATGGTAGTACCGTCCACGGCCTGGCTCAGCTTCCAAGCGGTAGTACCGCTCCTGTGCGGTAGTACTGTTTCAGATTTTTGCTTCGTCCGTTTTCCAGCGGAAGTAGGCACGAATGTATTTTTATCCACGCACTTCCCAGGCTAGGGGTTTCCTGCCTTGCGGTAGTACCGCAAGGGGGAGCGGTAGTACCGCACCCGCGGCAGTATCGTCCTCAGCCCTTGTGCTACAGGTCTGCCCTAGCTGCTGCTGCTACTGCCATAGTACCGTGGGTCCTCATGGTGGTACTGTGTGGTACTGTGTGGCCTTACGGTAGTACCACTTGTCAGCAAGCGGTAGTACCGCGTGGCCCTGCGGTAGTACCGCTGGTCTGGTGCGGTAGTACCGCTGGTCGCGGGCTGGTAGGTGGATAATGGTTGGATTTTTGTCCCAAGCTATATAAGGGGTGTCTTCTTCCTCTAGTTGACTACCTCTTCCAACCCCAAGCTCCATTGTTGCTCTCAAGCTCCATTTTCGCCCGATCTCACTCCCTAGCCAATCAAACTTATTGATTTGCTCGGGAGTGGTTGAGAAGGCCCCGATCTACACTTCCACCAAGAGAAATTTGATTCCCCCCACTAACCCCTTGCGAATCTTGTTACTCTTGGGTGTTTGAGCACCCTAGACGGTTGAGGTCACCGCGGAGCCATAGTCCATTGTGGTGAAGCTTCATGGTGTCGTTGGGAGCCTCCAATTGAGTTGTGGAGATTGCCCCAACCTTGTTTGTAAAGGTTCGGTCACCGCCTCCAAGGGCACCAATAGTGGAATCACGGCATCTCGCATTGTGTGAGGGCGTGAGGAGAATACGGTTGCCCTAGTGGCTTCTTGGGGAGCATTGTGCCTCCACATCGCTCCAACGGAGATGTACTTCCCCTCAAAGGGAAGGAACTTTGGCAACACTTCCTCGTCTCCACCGGCTCCACTCTTGGTTATCTCATGCCTTTACTTGTGCACGCTTATTCTTGATGTCTCTCTTGCTTGCTTGTGTTCCTATCTTTGTTGCATCATATAGGTTGCTCATGTAGTTGCATATCTAGACAACCTACTTTGATGCAAAGTTTAAATTGTTAAGGAAAAGCTAAAAATTGTTAGTTGCCTATTCACCCCACTCTAGTCAACCATATCGATCCTTTCAATTGGTATCAGAGCCTCGTCTCTTTATTAAGGACTTTACCGTCCGAAGAGTATGGTTGATACTGTAGACGGTGTGGAGGAACACTCCGGTGTGAATCCGATCTCGTCTACGGGCGATGGGGGAACCTCGGTCTCTCATGAGGAGTTCAATGTGGCCTTGGAGACATTGAAAACCTCCATGACGACCGAGGTTGAAAGCATGTTTACTAAATTCCTTGAAGGGCTTAAACTATCCACCGCACCGTTGAAAGTGGGTGATCCCACTGACAAGGTGACGGATGCTATCTCCGACAAGGGGGAAGCTAGTAGTGAAAAGGCTCCTTCTAGTGGTAAAAATGGCACTGACATCTTTGCTCATGTGGAACCACCACTTGTTTATGGTGGACCGGTTCCTTCCACTCATGCCGGTCCTCCCCCTAAGATTGTGAAAAATGAGGACTTTGATTCTTGGGTTTACCGCTTTAAGCGTCATTTAAATCATGTGAACACTAATCTTTGGAGAATCATTGAAGAAGGTTTCCATCCGCATGATCCAAGCAACTTCACTCCTTGAGAAGCCGCGGATAATAAATTCAATGAGAATGCTCTCTTCATCATTCAAGATGCAATTCCACCCGAAGATCTACCTCATCTTCGGCCCTTCGCCTTGGCCAAAGACGCATGGCTTTGTGTTGTCTCTCTCTACCGGGGAAGCGCAAGCATTCAACTCTCCAACTATGAAGTGGTGCAAGATGAAGCCGATGAGTTTGCAATGAAAGAAGATGAAGAACCTCGTGAGCTTTATCGGAGAGTAACCAAACTCGCGGTCTCACTCCGAGATCACAGGAGCAAGGACACGGATGACAATTGGATCAAGCACAAATTCCTCAAGGCAATGATGCCTTACCACAAGGTCATGTCCTCCGTCATTCGTCAAAGGCCGGACTTCCACACTTTGACCTCAAGCGAAGTGTTGGATGAGTTTGTGGCTATGAACATCTTGGACAAGACCGCCGAGAATGCGGTGCTTCGTTCTCAAAGGGCAAAGAAGCCCAACCTTGCATTGAAGGCCAAGGTTTGTGTTGAAGAAGAAGAAGAGGAAGAAGAGGAAAGCAACCCTGAAGATACAAAGTATGCATATCATGAACACATGGCACTTGCTTCAAGGCAATTTTGGAGCAAGAAAAACTCAAGGCCAAACTTTAACAAAAACAACTCAAGTGGCACGAAGAGCAAGCAACGTGTAAGGACTTGCTACAATTGTGGCAATGTGAGTCATTTTGTTGTGGAGTGCCCGTATGAGAAGAGGGAATACAATGGTGGCAAGCTCATCCGAAAGGACAAGGCCAAGTCGTTCCCCAACAAGAGCAATTTCACCAAGAAGACTCCTCCCAAGGCATTGGTGGTACAAGAAGAGTACAATGAGGATGATGACGATGATGAAGATGGTGAGTCGGTTGCCATGGCCTCAGTTGCCATTGCGACGACTCCATGGGTGTCTCTCTTCGACTCAGCCAATGAGAGCATCACCGCCAAGTGCCTCATGGCTAAAGCCACCAACAAGGTAACCCCCAACATCAAAACTACCATCATTAATCATCCTTCTTCGATGGATAGCATTGATGAACATGAAGGAGCTAATGTGGAGGTGAATGAGTTTGAGGCCTTTATGGGTAAACTCAAGGGTAAATCCAAGAAGCACTTTGTTGCTCTCTTGGAACAACTTGGTGAAGCCAATGACATGATCGAGGCTCACAAAGATATCATCTCTAAGATGGAAGGGCATAGTCTTGACTATGCCGATGAGATTTCAGATCTTTCCAATGCTCTTGAGGAAGAGCGTGGTCTTCGTTTGGCTCTTGAGGAGTATCACAACGATGATCATGCTAAATTAAAGAAAGATCTTGATCACGCACTTGTTGTTTCTCGTGTGCTAAACTCCGAGAAGGCAAAGCTTGGGGTTGATCTTGCTAGACTCAAAGAGGATTTTGACATTCTCGACAAGGCTCATAAAGTCTTGAAGGGTGTTCATGCTACCCTCAAGGAGTCGCATGATCAACTCCAAGTGAAGCTAACCAAGGAGAAAGCCACATTTCCTCGTATGCTATTAATTGATAATGCAAATGCTACTAACCCTTGTTGTGAGCATGTGCATCTTATTGAGGAGAATTTTAAGTTGAAGGAGCAACTTGAGAAAGGCCTTGTGTCATGCATACAAGGGGAGAAGAACCTAAATGACCTTCTGAGAAATCAAAAGGAAGTTGTGGCCAAGGAGGGGATTGGGTTCACATCCAACCCCAAGAAAAGAAGAAGGATAACAAGACCAAACGACCTCCTCCTCTCAAGCAAAATTATGTGAAGGAGGGAGAGAGTTCTTCCAAGGAGAAGAAGAACAATGCGAAGGGTGGCGGTGTCAAAAAGGGCAATGCCACCCCTCCCAACAAAGCCGGCGACTTTAATCCTTCTTATGTGTTATGTCGTGCTAGTGATGGGCATGTCTATGCCAAATTTGTTGGTTCTCCCCATGAGTACATTGAATGGTCTATTTGGGTTCCTAAGACCCTTGTTACTGACATCAAAGGACCCATTACAAAATGGGTACCTAAAACCTATCATTGATCTCTTGTACGTGTTTGCTTCTGGTGGGGGATCATGGTTGCTTGATAGCGGAGCTACAAATCATATGACCGGAAGCAAGGACTTGGTGGTGGACATGCACAAGATTCCATCTATGCCCACCAATGTCGAGTGGGGCGACGCCTCATCTTCTAAGGTATTGGGACTTGGCAAGGTTGTCATCTCTCATGATCTCACGATCGAGAAAGTCATGCTTGTTGAGTCCCTTGCATACAATTTACTTTCTATTCGTCAACTTGCAATCATGGGCTTTGCCACTTTCTTTGATATTGATACCGTGGCCCTCTTGTGGAGCAAGACTCTTAAAGTAGCCTTTGTTGGGCATGTCGAGAACGGTCTATATGTGATTAACTTTTCGGAGCGACCCACTAAGACCGCGACATGCCTAATGGCTAAAGTTGATGTGGGATGGCTTTGGCATCGCCGTTTAGCCCATCTCAATATGAGATCTTTGCAAAGTATTCTCAAGGGGGACTGAGGGAGTCCCGGATTAGGGGGTCTCCAGACAGCCGGACTATATCCTTTGGCCGGACTGTTGGACTATGAAGATACAAGATTGAAGACTTCGTCCCGTGTCCGGATGGGACTCTACTTGGCGTGGAAGGCAAGCCAGGCAATACGGATATGTATATCTCCTCCTTTGTAACTGACCTTGTGTAACCCTAGCCCCCTCCGGTGTCTATATAAACCGGAGGGTTTTAGTCCATAGGACAACATACAATCACACCATAGGCTAGCTTCTAGGGTTTAGCCTCTCCAATCTCGTGGTAGATCAACTCTTGTAATACTCATATCATCAAGAATAAATCAAGCAGGACATAGGGTTTTACCTCATCAAGAGGGCCCGAACCTGGGTAAAACATTGTGTCCCCTGCCTCCTGTTACCATCCGCCTTAGACACACAGTTCAGGACCCCCTACCCGAGATCCGTCGGTTTTGACACCGACATTGGTGCTTTCATTGAGAGTTCCTCTGTGTCGTCGCCGTTAGGCTTGATGGCTCCTACTATCATCGATAGCGATGTAGTCCAGGGTGAGACTTTTCTCCCCGAACAGATGTTTGTGTTCGGCGGCTTCGCACTGCGGGCCAACTCGCTTGGCCATCTGGAGCAGATCGAAAGTTATGCCCTTGGCCACCAGGTCAGGTTTGGAAGCTTAAATTACACGACCGATGTCCGCGGAGACTTGATCTTCGACGGATTCGAGCCCTGGCCTTGTGCGCCATGCGGTCACGATGGGTACGATTTAGCTCTACCATCGGACCATATTCAGGAGATCGCACTGGCAGCAGCTCTGAGCCTCAATTCAGAGCCAGTTGCGCCATCCATGGACGGGTGGATAGACCCCGTCATGAAGGCCGTATCCTCAGCGGCGATCGAGCCGAATATCGACCTTACCCTTCACGAGAGCCGTGTTGTCAAACCGCCGGATCCTTCTCCGGCCACGGACTCCGAACCGCCTGCGCCCGTTCCTGTCGAATCCGATTGGGCGCCGATCATGGAGTTTACCTTTGCGGATATTTTTCAGCACTCGCCCTTTGGAGACATACTGAACTCATTAAGGTCTCTCTCCTTGTCAGGAGGATCCTGGCCGAACTATGTCCGGCAGGATTGGGATGCGGATGACGAAGAAATTCGCCGCCCACCCACCACCCACTTAGTAGCCACTATCGACGATTTAACCGACATGCTCGACTTCGACTCCGAAGACATCGACGGTATGGACGACGATGCAGGAGACGAACAGGAACCACTGCCCACAGGGCACCAGACGCCCACTTCATCACATGACGTATACATGGTGGACACACCAAAAGAAAATGACGACGAGGAACGGAAGGATGCAACGAAGGGTTGTCCCCTCAAGAAGCAGTCAAAGCGGCGTAAGCGCCGCCCCAAATCCTGCCTCGGCAGAAACAACGATCATATAGACCCAGCGTTAGAGCAGGGTGAACCATCGCCGGACCATGGCAACACGGAGAATCAAACGGAACAACCCGACTCTGTCAAAGATAATAATCCGGACGACATCACACCGGACAGACACCCGGAGCAATAGAATGCCCATCAAAGGCTTGTTGCCACCGCGAGGAGTCTAAAAAAGCAGAAGCAAAGGCTCAAGGCTGCGCAAGACATACTCAGAATCAGATGGAGTAAAGTACTCAACACAGCAGCGAAGTACGGCAGTAATCGCCACACCAAGAGCTACCCGAAGCGGAAGTTGCTACCTGAATTCGATGAGGAGGCCTTAGATCCCCCGCAACCAAAAATTAAAACGGCCATCCGGCCGGATAGACGATCTCACGTCCAACATAGAGCGGCAAACAACACCGCACATAAGCCAATACGCGATCCACGCGAGGGCTCGCATCAAAAGGACGACGCAACCAGATCCATTTATGGACCACGCAAGCATGCTCCAGCATACGATGCAACACAACAAACATCCGAACACCACAGTACACCCAGATACAGGGGTGCCACACACCCCCTATGTTTCACCGACGAGGTGCTGGACCATGAATTTCTAGAGGGATTCAAACCCGTAAACATAAGAGGCATATGACGAAACAACAGACCTTGGGGTCTGGATTGAGGACTATATCCTCCATATCCATATGGCTCGAGGAGATGATCTCCACGCCATCAAGTACTTACCCCTCAAGCTCAAAGGGCCAGCTCGGCACTGGCTTAAAAGCCTCCCCGAAAGCTCCATTGGAAGCTGGGAAGAGCTCGAAGACGCTTTTTGGGTGAATTTTCAAGGGACTTATGTCCGACCTCCGGATGCGGATGATTTGAGTCATATAACTCAACAGCCCGGAGAGTGAGCCCAAAAGCTTTGGAATAGGTTTCTTACTAAAAAGAACCAAATAGTCGACTGTTCGGACGCCGAAGCCTTGGCAGCCTTTAAGCACAGCGTCCGAGATGAATGGCTTGCCAGACACCTCGGCCAAGAAAAGCCAAGAACAATGGCAGCATTAACAAGCCTCATGACCCGCTTTTGCATGGGCGAGGACAGCTGGCTAGCCCGATGCAGCACCAGCGACCCAATTACATCCGAAGTTAGAGACAGAAACGGGAAATCACGACGCATCAAAAATAATAAGGGCCGGAATAAAGAAGACAGCCCGAAGAGCACGGTGGTAAACGCCGGATTTAGAAGCTCTCGCCAGGTCAGCAAAAGCCGCCCTCTAAAGGCGCCAGAGACTGTCCAGCCTAAACAAAATTCTGGACCAAATATGTTAGATCCATAGCACCCCCGGTAAACCTGCAAATCATACCCACAGAGAATGTTCGGTCTTCAAGCAGTTCGGCAAGCTCAACGCCGAACACAAGGGGCAGGATACACCAAGCGAAGACGAGGATGAGCCTCGCAAGCAAAGCACTGGGGAATAGAAGAAATTTCCACCAGAAGTCAAAACAGTAAACGTATTACACTTAATAAAGGGGAGAAACAAAGCGGCGCTCCAAAATAAATATGCCCAAGGGCCTATCACCACAGAGCCCTGCCACTGGTCGTCTCAATCGATCACCTTCGACCATCGGGATTACTCGGCAAGTATCCAGCGTGCAGGATGGGCTGCCTTGGTATTAGATCCAATAATTGACGGATACCACTTCACACGAGTCCTGATGGACGGCGGCAGTAGCTTAAACCTGATATATCAGGACACAATCCGCAAAACGGGGATAGACCCAATGAAAATTTGCCACAGCAATACTACCTTTAGAGGAGTAACGCCAGACCCAGGGGCTCATTGCACGGGCTCCCTGCTACTAGAGGTTATATTCGGCTTCCCCAATAACTTCCGTAGCGAAAATTTAACCTTCCACATTGCTCCGTTCCAAAGTGGCTATCAAGCACTACTTGGACGCGAAGCTTTCGCTCGCTTTAATGCAATACCGCATTACGCTTCCCTCACGCTTAAGATGCCGGGTCCACGTGGCATCATTACAGTAAATGGAAATATTGAGCTATCCCTACGCGCCGAAGAGAGTGCGGCTGCCTTGGCAGCCGCACACTAAAACGGCCTCACCAACTAAAGCATTCGATAGGTCGTCAAGACCACGAACATGGTTAGATGAGTCCAGTGCAGCTATATGTAATTCATACAAGTTTGATGGCCACACCCCTATTACAAATACAAGGGGCTCAACGCGCACAGACAAGTGGCAATTTTTACTCATCTTGAACTGTACATGGTTTCTTTAAACCTACCTTTTTGCACAACAACTTTTCACCTAAGTTCCTCTCTTTTACAGATGACCATCGTGCTACAGCCGTCCAGGATACGGCACAACAGAGACACAGGCGCAGACGTGCAGCAGGGACCCATTCCAAGGATTCTTTTTAGATTAAGACCCTGCGTCAACCTTTTTTACTCTCTCTTGTTGATACACATCCCTCGGATTCTCAGTACAATTGAGAAGGATGCTGACGTCTTGGCATGTGGCCACGTCAGAATAATGCACGTACCTGGACACCAGGGGCTTCTTACAAAGGGCACTGTTTAGGCCCGATTTACACCATAAAGACCGAATACCTTAGGGAGTGTTCGGCGTCACGAGTTTGGCCTTATATGCATCATCTCTGAATCATGTCTTTGGTCAAATGTTGGGTTTGCCCGGCTCCTTTGTTTTGCTGCCTTACGTTCCTCTCTATCGGCTAAGGCGGCACCAGGAGAACTACTGCGATTGTGCCCTAGTTCATCCGGACGAGCACCTCAGTAGAGAAAGCCGAAAACTGACTGTCATGATATAGCGCGAGACTGGTCAACCACTCGATGACCTATCGGAATCTTAGAATTCCTCCACCTTAACGAAGGGCCGTTTCCCGGCCGTGCATGTACGCACCCCGAATTTGGTTGAGTGCGGAGCCACCAGGGGCTATATAGTAGCCCCATTGTCAAACTCCTCTGGCTAAGTGAAAGTGTTAAAGCATTATAGTCCGGTTGCCTAGTTCACTGCGCTATCACCTCCCTAATAGGACCAAGACGTTGGATTAAGTGTGAACACGCGTCTTCTGCGAACACCCCCGCATTATATGCGAGGGGTCTGAAGCCGAAGACTGCAATATTTCAGGATAATATGCGGGGGTGTTCGCAGAAGACGCGTTATGCGGGGCTGAAGCCGACGACTGCAATCTTTCATGTTATGAATCGTATTTTCGATCGCATTTTTAAACCGTTTATCGGAATGAGGCAAATAATATGGCGTTGGAAAGCTGCTGCAAAACCGCTCCTTCCACATGTTGAAAGTTTTCTCTAATTCCCTACGGCTAAAGAGTAATTCAGAAAATCGTAAAATTTTGCAAACCGAACACCCGAGTTCGTATTTTCGACGCCATTTCTAAACGGCTAATCCAATTGAGGCAAATAATATGGCGTTGGAAAGCTTATGAAAATGCGCTACTTTTTTATGTTAAAAGTTTTTTCTAATTTTGAATGGTTTAAAAGTAATTTAGAAAACGGTACAAGTTCCACCGAGTTTGTATTTTCGAGCTAATTTTTTAACCGTACGTCCAAATGCAGCAAATGATATGGAGTTGGAAAGCTTGAAGAAATACGAAACTTTTTTGTATATATTGTTTCTCCTAATTCATTACGGTTTTATGTCAGTTTTGAAAATGGTTAAAAATGTATTTTTGCCGTAATTTCTACAAACTTTATTGGAATGGGGCAAATAATATACCGCTGAAAAGCTAAGGAAAATGCAAAACTTTTTCATGTTGATGGTTTTCTCTGATTCCTAGCCGTTTTCAAGTAATTTCGAAAATGGCGGGATCATGCGTTCTACCTTTATCGTGAAACAGATTCTTCGAAAATGCAGCGCGTGAAGAACCTGAACTTCTCGGCGCATGTACCTGAACTTCACTCTGTTTTTCACGTGATTTTTTTGCTCGTAGGTCTCCATCCACTTGCTCGTAACTCTCCATCCATTCACCGGAATTGAGCAGGTGATATACCGATGGAAAGCTGCTGTAAGCACGCAAGTTTCCCGTGTTGATCATCTTTTCATACTCACGACGATTTTAAAAGTTTTTCATCTAAAATTCATTCAGCGTAGTAGTTGAACTTCCTGCTGTTTTCACGTTGAACTTCTATGACGTATTTTTGTTTGTAATTTTCTCATCCATTCATTACTGTTACACAAATAATATTCCTTTTGTACAAATGTCTCTCACAATAATTTTTTTAACTTTCTCCGACCGAAGACTTGAACTTACACAAATGATATTCCTGTCGTTCTGAGGTACATTAAAAAATGGCGAGATCATGATTTATGCGTTCATCGCGAACGAAAATGCACTGTGTGAACTAGTTGAACTTCTGGGGCATGTTTGTTTGAACTTCACTCTGTTTTTGATGTAATGTTTTTGACGTAATGTTTTTGACGTGTTGTTTTTTGCACCGTGTGAAGTAGTTGAACTTCTGGGACATGTCTGTTTGAACTTCACTCAGTTTCACTTTATTGTATTTTTATTATATGAAATACACACCATGTAGTACGTGAACTTCCGATCGTTATCACTCTAAACTTCTCTCTGGTTTGAGAGAATTATTTTAAAACACAAAAAACAACATATATTTTTTTGTATTTTCGACATCTAAATACACGGTGAAACTCTCTCACAAGAATGTTTTAAACTTTTCCTCGCCGAGCACTTGAACTTCTAGCAACCATTTTTTCATATACGAGTTGTTTTTAAAAGTGCAAAAAATAGCTTGTGTTTTTTTTATTTTTTAACAGGTAAATCCTATGTTTTAATAAACTCCAAACTTCTCTGTTATTTCAATTTGAACTTCACCTTTTTATATTTTTGCGTAAAGAATTATATTGGATTTTTATACGGAAGAAATCGAACATGGAAATACAAGGTGAACCTCTGTCGCAAGAATTTTTGAACTTCCCCGGACAGAGCACTTGAGCTTCTTTCAACAAACCTTTTAAGCTTTTACTTTCTATACTTTTATTCTCACGTGAAATACATTCCTTGCAGTACTTGAACTTCTCGCTGTTTTCCTGATGAACTTCTGTCACATTTTTGTGTATACGTCGACGCAATTGAAGGCCGGATGTCATTTTTTGCCATTTCAATTTTTGAACCTCTTTGTGTATTTTTAGAAATCGCAAATTGGAGTTTTTTTAGTAAATATCGAACTTCTTCATTATTTCAAATTGAACTTCTTGGTTTATTCATTAGTAATGAAAGAGAAGTCAAGTTTTTGTAATAAATATCGAACTGCTCCGTTTTTTGAAATTGAACTTATTGGTTTATTTTTTAGTAACGAGGAATACCTGCCTTTTTCATATACATTGAACTAGTCTATTTTTTAAAACTTGAACTTCTTGGTTTTTTTTAATTTGGACTTCTTGGTGTTAATCATTTCTAACAGGAAAAACCCTAGGTTTGTAGTAAACATCAAACAACTGCGTTATTTCAATTTGAACTTTCCTGTTTTGTAATTCGAATTGCTCTATTTCTTAATTTGAATTACTTGGTTTATTCTTTAGTAACGAGGAAATCACTGTTTTACAATAAACATCAAACCTTTTTTAACTTATTTTGTGAACCTCCCAACGTTTCATCCTTGAACTTTTCGTTTCTCGTCATGTTAATTCAAAGTTTTTCTTTTGCAATACCCATGGGTTTGTTTGTTATTTTTTTATTCTTTTGGACTTACATATATATATATATATTACTTGGTTTTTATTCTTTAGGAACCTACTGAATAAGAACATAGCCTGCCCATGGCGTACAAACACATACACATAGAAATCATATGTGCACACTTGATAGTAATACACGAACTCTCTAAAAAGTACTGAACTACTTTGTACATTTTTTTGGAGGAAATGTGCACAAATAACTCAGAGCAAGAACTGTGAACTTTTATTTCGCCGATGATTTTGAACTTCTGCAATAATAGTTAAATTTTTCACAAGAAAGAAAAGGAAGATGTGGCTCTCTTGCCACGGAACGCCTTCCAACCAAAATTCTAGAGAATGGTCCAACCTAGAAGTTTTTTAACTTCTAAAATAATAGTTGATTTTTTAACCTTTTGGCCGTGTACCTTTTATGAAGTTCAGTTTTTGACGAATGCCCCTGGTTTTGGGAACACCTCATTCTTTTTATTTCACTGAATTTTTCAGCGATAGTAATACATGAACTTCATTGACTATTTTATTGTCAAGCTACCAAAGGTGTGGAACGACAACATGCATCACGTGCACTTTTTGACGAACCAATTCATTGAACTATCACACGCGAAGAGGAAGAACTTATCTGACTGTATCAATTTTTGGTTACTCTAGTGCTCTTCTTGACATTCTTGGGGCACTTTTTTTGCATTTTTGTAAAGTAAATAGGTATTTCTTTTACAAATATACATGTGGTTGTACCAAATAATCCAACACGGACAATTATTTTTTGAAGCACCAACCGTAGAAGAATTGTTCTACGGTAATTTTCATTAATAATAAGTATATTTACAAAAGAGAAAACAAAAAAAGAACCAAAAGGGTTTATCCTATTCCAGTTTTTTCAAACAGAAAGGCATAAAAAAGTTTATCCACTTCTTAAACACGGACAATTGTACATGACACACTCATGAGACCACACTTATGAGAAATATAGCAAATCAACGATTTTTCTCTGACTAACATCTGTGATTTTTTTACATGACACACCACATCATATTCCCAATTCACTTTCCTGAAAACACATTGACTGAATTCCCAAATGTAGTGTGGAAGCTACTAAATGAGATAATCTAAAAAACAGAAAAATAATTCATACAAGAAGAAGGCATTAATGCAGTGCAACTGAGTACCAATGAACTGAAAATAAATTAGTTCTTCCCTCATATAAGCTATTGGACTTCTTCAATTTTATTTTTTGAACTGTTGCTTTTCATTTTTCCTGCTGCACCCTGAAAATAAATCCCACAGCATATGACATAATATAAGTAAGGCCTTGTTCGGTTAGACTGGGTTTGGAGTGGTTTGAAAGGGATTGGAGGGGATTAAATCCCTTGCAAGTCAAAATCTACCTCAAACCCCCCCAATCCCCTCCAATCCCTGTGGGGAGGGGATTAAACGAACAGGGCCTAAAGGGGAAGAAAACATATATGCACCACACACTTGTGGAGGACGCAAAAAAATAATTGTAGGATAAATACAATTGTACAGTATAGGGGTAGCTTTGCAAGATGGACTTCTATTATTTTTCAAAATGGAATTGTTGCAGGTTGCAATAACCAATAGTCAGAGTAGCAGCAACTTGATTCAAACAAATAATACAAAAAGGGGAGAGCAATAACAAGAGGTTATTCTACACACACATAGAGAGAGAGAACCAATAGTCATAGTAGCAGCAGCTTGATTCAAACAAATAATACAGAACAAGAGGTTCATTCCAAAGAGAGAGAGAGAGGCACTCTGCTGACAACTGCTTTGTTCATTGATTTTTTTAATAAAAGGATGAACAATATATCTCTTAACTCTCTGCCCCAGTTTCACATGCTAATATCTCATGGACATTAACGCAAGCAGCTACCGTGCATGAAGAACATGGCAGATTCAGTAAGCTGAAACAAAACGAGAAGAGAGCTCGGTGCAGGTCATGCCAAAAAGATCAAAGAATATATGGAGCTAGAGATCCATTAGCCACAACCAAACACACTCACGAGAAACAGAAAATTTCAGAAAATACCAACGTTGCATTAGAACTTCTCCAGGTTCCTACATGCATTGGATTGAGTCTTCACGCACTGGAGTCTTCAATTGAACCCATGAGCTGGCAGATTGGCGAAAGAGGCGGAGAGTGGTGGATGTTGGGTTGGGGCAGAGTGCCAGCCGGGCGCGACGCGCAGACGAAGACGGAGTGCGGGTCGGCTGGTGGGGGCAAGCAGTTGGGCTCCTGGTCGACGGCGATAGAGAAGCGCCACCAACAAGAGGAAGTGCGGCGGAGGAGCCTCGCCATGGCAGGCGATTGGATCCAGACCATGCAGAATGGCAAGACACAAGCGGCGGCGCGTGGAAGTTAGCCAGCGGCGGGGATGGGGGTGAAGGCCTAATGTGGCGGTGGGGATGCGGGTGGAGGCCAGCTGCAACGGCAGGTCTGCGGGAGGAGGCCGGCTCCGGCGGCACCGGCGACGGAAGGAACATGGAAGGTTGGAGACGACAAGGAAGAAAGGTCGTGGATAGGATATGTGTCCGTTCAGTATGTGATAATGGGCCGGTCTAGTTCGTCTCTCTTTTCTTTTCTCGGATCCAGAAACACCTCATCCGGCCTATATAGGGCGTTGTGATCCAAATAACTATTCTAATCCTAGGATTAGAATAGTGTTGTCCTATATATATATATATACGTAAACGGCCGCACAGGAGGCATCATATTACCTTCAGGCAAAAGCATAAATACAGCCTTGATAAATTTAATAAAACATTGTTTTTACAATGGGAATACATGTCACTCAGACATAATATTCTTCGAGCACTGGGCCTCTATCAAACGAGCACCCTCAAGAACTTCTTCAAAATAGTGCTCGGCAGCCACTCGGCCTATGGCCGAACCCTGCGCCGCAACAGTGGTAGCATCCATCTCCGCCCAGTATGCTTTGACATGGGCAAGGGCCATCCGCGAGCCTTCTATGCACGCCGACCTCTTCATCACATTGATGCGCGACACCGCACCAAGGAACTGTTGCACTAAGCTGAAATAGCTGTTCGGCTTTGGCCTTTCCGGCCACAGATGACCTACGACGGACCTCATGGCGAGTCCGGACAATCTATTGAGTTCGGCCCATTCGACAAGCTGATCAGTTAGTGGAAGCGAATGCTCTGGAACGTTAAACTGCGACCAGAATAGCTTGTCCACTTCACGATCTGTTTGATCTCGGAAGTATTCGGCCGCATCGACATCACTCGCCGTCAAATCCAGATATGCGTCTGCCGAACTCCACAGCCGATCCAGAGGGGCATACCACGGATCTCCGAACTTCCTCCACAGCAAAAAGGGCTTCCCAGCCACAATATCACCGGCTTCACGCAGCTCCTCCTTCTTCGCTCTCATGGCAGAGCAGGTGTCTTTGGTCGCCATCGTGGCCTTTTCGAGGTCCGTTGCCTTCGCTCGGTTTTCTTCTTCAAGGAACCGGCAATGGTCGGCAGTGTCTTTTAACTTTACAGCCATCTTGGCCATCTTCTCTTTGCTCTCGCAATGCACGGCCTTCTCGGCTCTTAACTCTTCGGCCGCCTTCAAAGCAGTCGCATTACTACTCCTTGCTTGTTCTTTGGCTCGGGCAAGTTCCGCCCGAAGGGTCTCCACGGTGGCAGCTCCATCTGCAGTCAAAACATATTAAAGATACTGGCATCACGCTGCTCTTACTATGTGATATTCACCATAAAACATCACTTACTCTGTGCCTCGTCAAGCCGCTTGTTAACAAGCTCGATGTCGGCATCCGCCGCATCCAGTTGCCGCTTTAGTTCGGCAAACTCATTAGTCCGGCTAGCCACTGGAGCTTCCACCACCTGCACATACAAGCAGTATGGTTATTACATGGGACTATGATCCTCTGTTTGCCGCCGCTCTCGGCAACAACCAGAGTCTCAGGGGCTACTATCTACACAGGGCACACCTAAAAATGTGCGGTACTTTCACAAATGTATATCATTTTATGTACCTCAAAGCCCGTTAGTAGACTCATAAAGGCATCATGCAACCCGCTTTCGGTGGACGAAATCCTTTCCATCACCGTACCCATCAACGTATGGTGTTCTTACGAGATGGTCGCTCGCTTTAGCAGATCCCTTAGTGCGTCCGACCGCATATCAGACGGCGCCAGACTCCTTTGTTTGCCCTCTTCAAGAGCCGAATACTAGGGACTTCGGGTGACTATAGGATTATCTTTTGGCCTCACCGGATTCGAAGAGGCCCTCCGTGACAACACTTCAAGGTCACCCGCTTCTTGAGCGGGGGAGTCCGAGGGAGGCGTTTCGCTCTCCATCATCTCCGGAAGAAGGTCCCCTGAAGACGAGCTCTGTTGAGAAGGGCTAAGATCTGGACTGCAAGATAAACGCTTCGGTTATTTTCCTCGGAAGTAAGGTAGAATATCTTTACTATTAAGTATTTTTGATCACTTACGGCTCATTAGAGGGCTGATCCCTGCGCGGACTTTGTGCGGCAAGAGCACCCCCCAAGGCAGGACCCTCTGTTGGAGACTTCTTCTCCCGTTTGGAAGCCTTGGTTTCCGGATCTTCAGAGGCAGTCCTCTTCCTTCCCCGGAGCGAGAGAAGGTCAGAATCTTCCCCTTGGTTATCCTCCCTCACGGAGGCGCTCATTCCCTCGGTTGGAATTGGTAGCGATGGGGGCCCGCTTTCGCCCTCATTATTCCCCCTTTATCTTCCTTCGAGGGCTCCGAGTAAGGTGCTAGCTCGAGCATCTTTTCCAGTATCGGATTGTCCAAACCCTCAGGAAGGGGGGCCGAACACCGAATCATCTTCGCCATTGTTAGCCAGACCTGGTCGAAGAGCGATTTCTCAGAATGACGTCATGATAAATGAAAGACGGTGTGTTCGGCTAGAGGATTACTTACCTGGTCGGCGGTGCGGTTGCTGCTCAGGCCCACGTCCTCAGTGGTATCTGGACACTCTATTTGGGGTCCGAAGAATTATTTATACATCTCCTCGTGCGTCAGGCCGAGGAAATTCTAAATAGTGCGCGCTCCTTCTGGGTTGAACTCCCACATGCAGAGGGGTTAGCGTTTGCACGGCTGGACTCAACAAACCAGCATGACTTGCACCACCATAACCAGACTGAAATATCCTTCAAAGAGATCTTGAATGCAGCTCTGCAGTATAGGCACGTCCTTGGCTGGACCCCAGCTCAGCCCTCTGCTAATCCATGACATCAGTTGTGGTGAAGGGCCCGAACACAAAGCAGGAGCAGCTACCCACTTGGCACTTCTGGGAGCTGTGATGTAAAACCACTCCTATTGCCATAATCCAGATACCTCTGGAAAGGAACCCTTCGGCCATGAAGCGCCAGCAATTTTTGCTTATTAGAGCGCCTCCACACGCTGCGTGCTGCCCTTCAGCTATCTTCGGCTTCACGTCAAAGGTCTTGAGCCACAGGCCGAAGTGAGGGGTAATGCGGAGAAAGGCCTCACAAACGACAATGAATGACGATATGTGTAGGAGGGAATCCGGGGCTAGATCGTGAAAATCCATCCCGTAATAGAACATAAGACCCCTGACAAAGGGATCTAGAGGAAGGCCTAGTCCTCGGAAGAAATGGGGAACGAACACGACGGTCTCGTTGGGTTCAGGAGTAGGGATGACCTGCCCTCGGGCGGGCAGCCTGTGTGAAATCTCAGCGGTCAGATATCTGGCCTCCCTCAACTTTTTGATGTCCTCCTCCGTGACAGAGGAAGGCATCCACCGGCCCTGGAGGCTGGATCTGGACATGATTGGAGATCCGAAGCACCTGACCTGGTCTTTGGGTGTTAGAACTCAAGGCGGGGGAAGGATTCAATTGAGCACGGGAGGGAAAAAGTAAAAGTCTTGTCCCTTTATAAAGAGGGTGAATATCAAGTGTCCTCCCCGTAGCCGTTTGGGACTTGCCTAAAATCTAGGAGTCCTAGGCGCGGTTGGGTTACCCATGCCCGTATTGATGAGAATCCCGTAATAAGGGGAACACGATCTCTGCTTTGACAAGACGTGTCAAAAAACCGCCTCGCGTTATGTGCGGGGCTAGTTAAAGAAAAAAACGGTTCGAATAATCGCCGAGCCATGACATGATGTCATGTTGCCAAAATGTGTCAGCAGATTAGATTTGTGGAAATATTATTCTCTCTATGGTGGTATGTGGAACTTATTTTGCAGGGTCGGACACTATCCTTTTATTCGAACTCTTCTGTGGTATATCCGGAGGAGGAACCGGCCTTGCAATGCCGAAGACAACACTGCGCGCCGGACTCATCGTCATTGAAGCCTGGCTCAGGGGCTACTGAGGGAGTCCTGGATTAGGGGGTCTCCGGACAGCCGGACTATATCCTTTGGCCGGACTGTTGGACTATGTAGATACAAGATTGAAGACTTCGTCCCGTGTCCAGATGGGACTCTACTTGGCGTGGAAGGCAAGCCAGGCAATACGGATATGTATATCTCCTCCTTTGTAACCGACCTTGTGTAACCCTAGCCCCCTCTGGTGTCTATATAAACCAGAGGGTTTTAGTCCGTAGGACAACATACAATCATACCATAGGCTAGCTTCTAGGGTTTAGCCTCTCCGATCTCATGGTAGATCAACTCTTGTAATACTCATATCATCAAGAATAAATCAAGCAGGACGTAGGGTTTTACCTCCATCAAGAGGGCCCGAACCTGGGTAAAACATCGTGTCCCCTGCCTCCTGTTACCATCCGCCTTAGACGCACAGTTCGGGACCCCCTACCCGAGATCTGCCGGTTTTGACACCGACAGGGACCATGTCCGTGGACTAACAAATGTTAGTTTTGCTAAAGATTGTGCTTGCAGTGCTTGTATCGAAGGAAAGCTACATGAGAAGGCTCACCCTCCCACGACTATTATTTACTCAAAGAGGCCTTTGGAGCTCCCTCACTTGGATCTCTTTGGGCCTCCATCCTTTGATAGTCTTGGGGGTAGGAATTATTGCTTGGTGATTGTGGATGACTACTCAAGATATACTTGGGTGTATTTCTTCAAGACGAAGAGCGAGACCCAACAAACCGTCATTGACTTTGCAAATGAAGCACAACGTCAACACAATGCAAAGATCTTGACAATAAGAAGTGACAACGGCACCGAGTTCAAGAACTACACCTTGGATGAGTTTCTTAGTGATGAAGGGATCAAGCATCAATATTCCGCACCCTACACCCCTCAACAAAATGGTGTTTCGGAGAGGAAGAACCGGACGTTGATGGATGCGGCAAGGACCATGATGGCGGAGTTCAAGTCTCCGTACAACTTTTGGGCCGAAGCCATCAACACCGCGTGTCATGCATCCAATCGGCTCTACCTCCGCAAGGGCTTGAACAAGACTCCATATGAGATACTCACCGGTAACAAGCCCAACCTCAAGTACTTTCGGGTGTTCGGGTGTAAGTGTTTCATTCTCAAGAAAGGTGTTCGGTTGTCTAAATTTGAGGCTAGAGCTTATGAGGGCATATTTGTTGGTTATGCTACAAACTTTCATGCTTACCATGTCCTCAATAAATCCACAGGACTTATTGAGGAGACGTGTAACGTGGAGTTTGATGAGAATAACGGCTCCCAAGTGGAGCAAAGTGGCACTTGTGATGTAGGTGATGAAATTCCTCCTCAAGCCATAAGAAGAATGGGTGTTGGTTTTATCCTACCCGTTGAGGAACCCCTTGTGGCCGAAGGAGAAGGACAATGCTCCACTCAAGTGGAGCCATCACCAACCCAAGGCCCACACGCTTTCGAAGAACAAAGTGAAGGCCCTCATCCTCATGAACAAGACCAAGGGCAAGATCATGCTCAAGACGGTGTTGACACACCAAGTGATGCCCAAGGTCAAGTTCTCTCCTCCGAGCAAGTTCAAGAGCAAGAACAATCTCAAGACATCGCTCAAGATGATCAAATGACCGCTCCTCAACTCACCACCGAGGAGGAATTGGAGCGTCGTGCTGCCAAGATTGCTTCCAAGCTCTCCACCAAGGGTCATCTCATGAAGAATGTACTTGTAAGCATTCAAAAGGGGGTAAGCACTCGTAGACAATTGGCAAACTATTGTGAACATCACGCATTTGTCTATTGTGTTGAACCCCAAAAGGTATATGAAGCACTCGAAGATCCGGATTGGCTTAATGCCATGCATGAAGAACTAAACAACTTCGAGTACAACAAGGTGTGGAGATTGGTGCCAAGGCCAACGGGGAACCACAATGTCATTGGAACCAAGTGGATATTTAAGAACAAGCAAGATGCTCATGGGACCATCATTCGCAACAAGGCAAGATTGGTGGCACAAGGCTACTCCCAAGTCGAGGGTATCAACTACGGTGAAACCTTTGCTCCCGTTGCTCGCCTTGAATCCATTCGTTTGTTGATTGCTTATGCTTCTCTGTAACATCCCAAATTTGCAATTTGGAATGTTATACACTAGATCACCATGCATAGCATATTTTCTTGCATTTTGGTCGATCCTATAAATTTCACTCAACTCAAGGACCCATGGAGAGAGTTGGAGATTTTGTTATTTTCATATTTGAGTTCTCTCAAATTTTGGAAAAAGAGGATCATTTGATTTATTTATTTCATCTTCAATTATTTTTCCAATATCAAAATATGAGAGAGGGAAATAATATGACTTTTCCCAAAGTTAGGAAAAATGAAGATTTAATGAATAAGTCAAGTTTTGTTTTTCCGGTGTTTATTTGCATTTTATTTGGATAGGGAAAAATGCGTGTTTTCAAAAATTGCATTCTAGGCCCGGAGAAAAGTTCATTTTGTTCGACTCATTTTTAGGAGTCGGAGAAAATTTACTTTAGGAATTTTGGAGTTAGTTTAGATTTTCATTCTTTTGTTTTTCTGCGCGCGTAACCGATTTAAGAAAAAAAAAGAAGAACCAGCGCCCGCCTGGGCCAAGGCCCAGCCGGCCGGCCCGGCCGCCGCCGCCTTGCGCGCCAGGCGCAGCCGCCGCCCAGGCCGAGTCCTAGAAGGACTCTAGGCCGCTGCCCCTCCCCCTCTTTCTTGCCCCCTCCCCCAAGAAAACCCCCCCTCCCTCCTATAAATACTCCCATAACCCCCCCTCTCCACCCCAAGCCGCAGCCACCGCCGCCTCCCGCCCCGAGCCGTGCGCCAGCCCCGCCGCCTAGCTGCCGCCGCCGCCTAGCCGCCGCCGCCTTTGCACCCCGCCGTCGCCGGAGCCCCTCGCCGGAGCCTCGCCAGAGGTAGCCGCGCCACCCTTGCCTCGGTTCGGTTCTTCTTTTTTTTAAAGAAACCGTTCCGGTTTTCTTTTCCGTTTTCTTTTCCGGTTTTTGTTTCGGTTTTTTTCCGAAAACCACTAGATCGGTTTCTTTTGTTTTTCTTCGGTTTAGTTGTTTAGCGAGCGTTCGCCGGACCGTTCGTCTTAACGAACGTGATCACCGGTTGTTCCCGGTTAACGAACGTCCGTTCGTTTAATCGTTCTTCGTTTTCTTCTCATCGGGATTTATTCCGCGTCTTTTCCGCGATCGCGATCTCAGATCCGATCTTCTTTCTAGTCTTTCTTCTCGCCCGTTTATCGGAATCAGGTGATTCAAGCGCCTGGAGTTTCCTTTCGAAACCGCCGTTCCATCTAATCAACTTAAACAAGTTTTTGCCCCGGTAAAATTTGACCTAGTTTCAACTTGCTAGAACCGAGTTGTTTTCTTCCGCCGTTTGTTTTTCCGTCGTCTGTTCGGTTCGTTCTTTCTTTGCAACCGGAGTTCTTAAGTTGAACTTTCTGGTTCGTTCTCTTGTTCAAGTTTTACCTGTGCATTAGATGAGTACTTATTGTGTGCTTGTTGTTTTTCTGCGATAGATCACCGATTGCGCCGCTTGTTACTTCGAAACCCTAGGTCTCGCGGATCATCAGCAAGGCAAGTAACACTTTGATCATACCTTTTCTACAACCCATGTTTTATTGCATTAGATCAATCCTCTCACATTGCATGGTTAGGATCTAATTAAATTGTGGGATGGGAAGTAGATGAGGTAGTACCTATCACCTGTATTATTATGAAACCTTTGGGAGTTACCTCTACGTTTGCTTATTGCCATGCTATGCTAGTAGACGTGGATTGGGTGAGTGATATCCATGACAGATGTGAGATTGATAATTAATGGTTTATCTAAGGTGGCAACTTAAACACACATCTGGGTGGATTGAGGCACCTGATGTTCTATCAGGACTTGCCTATTTTTTTTCGGACCGCCACCCAGGCTTAAAGGGATCATAAGATAATTCATGCTAGAAACTTCCGTGTGCAGCCACATGCTACTATGGGCTCTGGCATAGTTGACTAAGTTGTGCGAACTCTTACGGGGTGGACTAGCAGATGTAGGGGTTGTAGGTGGTACGGTCTACCCCACATGTAAGGTGCCAGCGCTTCTGAAAGACTATGTCTCGGTCATCCGTTTCTCAAACACCATGTAGTGCGAGAAAACAAACGGAGGCGATCGAGTCATGTGGGGAAAAGTGCGCAAACCTCTGCAGAGTGTACAAACTAATCATGATTAGCCGTGTCCCCGGTTATGGACAACTTGAGTATCTAGTACTTGAATATCATGTGAATCTCATCACGTTACTTCTAATTAATGTTGTTGGGTTTTAATTGTCCACTTAATTGGGATCGGAATGCTGTCAACCATTCTCGATGTTTAACAACTACCATGATAGTTAAATAAATTTATTTGCAGTAGGGAAAAACTGGCTTTACGCAAAACTGTAACCATAGAGCTTTCCACCAGCCATATATGAATATAGTATAGCTGTTTCATTCCATTACTCTCTATGTGTTACATTGCCAGCATATTCCATGTGCTGACCCGTTTTCGGGCTGCGAATTTCATGTTGCAGACTTTTCAGACGACGAGTAAGGTGTTTTTGGGTCGTGGTTCTATACTCAGTGATGCCGTTGGAGTTGATGGACCCATTTATCTTCTGAGTCTTCCGCTATTATCGTTATTAGATGGCCTTAAGCCATATTTATTGTAATAAGTTCTCTTTGAGACAACGATGTAATAAGTGTGTGATTTCCACTCTGCTATAAATCCTTCGATGTACTGTGTGGTGTCAGCATTACTGATCCAGGGATGACACCGGAGCACAGTAGACTTGATCTATTCGGGTCGGGTCGCCACAGAGATGGTATCAGAGCACACGCTGACTGTAGGACACGACCACTAAGTTAAAGCCATAGATCACCACTCTCTTCTCATTTTCTAACTCCTCATCTTTTCTACCCTTTTAGGATGACGAACGCGAAGATTAAGTACGCTCAACCGGATGAAGGCACACCTTTTGGATTTCACCTGAAGGAAGTCACCAAGTACCTGAACATTGGATTACCAAGCTTCACGGGAACCTTCAACGCCACTCTGCCTGAAGAGGAGCGCTGGAAGATTCAAGCTCATGTTCCGAGAAGGACATTCGCGCCGATCACGAAGCCTATAGATAGTGTTTTCAATGCACTAACCTAGAGTCTGGGAAGGAGCATGCCAGCTCATATCACCATGGGACGCATTGGAGAAGTTTATCAAGAAGACCTCAAGGACACTATCTACCAGATTTGCGGACGCCAAGATGAACAATGGGAGTTAGTCAGCACCAAGAAGGATAGATCCATTGCATCTTTCATCCAGGAGTTAAACCAGCACATTCGACGCCACGAGAACCAGATGTGCAATGATATGATAGAGTTGAAGAATGCAAAGGCAAGGATCATCGAGCTAGAAGGAGAACTGAAGTCTACACGCAAGGACTACATGGACGAGATCGTAGCTCTAGCAAGACACAATGGCGATCTTAAGCAGGAGATTGAAGAACTCAAGAGGAAGTTAGCATCCAAGGAGGAAGACGAGTACGTCGCATGTCCGGACAACTACATCATCATCGACGACACCGATTCGGATCCAAGTGAACCCGACTTTGAAGACGAAGCTGGAGCAGATATCATGGAGTCTTCCACCGGTTCAAATTTCTAGCATTCCCCCCTGTAAACACAATAGTTCGAACACTTTTGCGATAGTTAGACCGATTGTAAGCCCTTGTTCGATTGAATGAAGTGATTTTGTGTGCATTTGCTCATGTGCATTGGGGTAGTGTTTTCCCTTTAGACCTCACTCTATTCTTAATTCTCGTCTTTTCTAAACCCTCAGATGCCTCCGAGACGTGACAATGGATTCCCACCGGAGCTCACTCAGTTGATCTAGCAGCAGAATCAATTGATGCAGATGTTAGTCCAGAACCAGCAGAACAACAACAACAACAACCCACCACCACCACCACCTGTTGACCACTTAGCCCGTTTCCTTAGGCTGAATCCGCCGGTGTTTTCTAGTAGCACCGAGCCAATAGTAGCAGACGATTGGCTCCGCAAGATAGGAAGGGAGTTGACCACTGCATGATGCACGGATGGTGAGAAAGTGAAGTTTGCCGCTCACCAGCTTGACGGACCCGCGGCAGCATGGTGGGAGAATTTCACAGCCACTTACCCAGTTGACACTGTCACATGGGATCAGTTTTAGCAAGCTTTCCGCACTGCCCATGTTTCAGCAGGAGCTATGGCCATGAAGAAGCGTGAGTTTCGCAACTTATGCCAAGGAGGAAGGACAGTTGGCCAGTACGTTGACGATTTCAGCAAGTTAGCACGTTATGCCCCAGATGACGTTGCTACGGATGCAGCTAAGCAGGAGAAGTTTCTGGAAGGACTGAATGATGAACTAAGCATGAAATTGATGGTAGCAAGTTTCAACAACTACCAGGAGTTGGTAGATCGTGCCATCATGATTGAAGGAAAGCAACAGCAGATTGAGAACCGTAAGAGGAAGTATGGACAGGGGAAGTATAACTCTGGAGCCCAGCAGAAGCCCCGTTTTACCCCTAAACCGGGATTTCAGTTTCAGCATACCCATGGAGGAGGTAGCTCGCACAACCATAATGGCCACAAGAATGGTAATGGGAATGGAGGAAGCAACGGCCAGAACCGGACCACCCCATCGACCCCAACCAAGAGAGATCTGAGTCAAGTCACCTGTTTCAAGTGTTCCAAGACCGGAGATTATGCCAATGAATGTCCTGAAGGCCAGAATGGAAATGGCAATGGAAGCTCTGGGAAGAAGCCGAACCCTTTCAACAGGGGACAGGTGAACCACGTTAATGTGGAGGAGGTTGAAGATCAGCCTGATGCAGTAATCGGTAAGTTTCTGGTTAAGTCATTTACCGCACTCGTACTTTTTGATACTGGTGCATCGCATTCATACATATCAAGGGATTTGTGGATAAATATAACCTGCCAACCCAAGCCCTTAGGTCACCCATGTTAGTAAGCTCACCAGGAGCGGAGTTTATGGCTAGACGATGGTGTGATCGGTTACCATTAAGGATTGGTAACTATGTGTTTCCCTCAGAACTAATAGTATTGGAATCTCAAGGATTGGATGTGATATTAGGCATGGATTGGTTATCAAAGTATGAAGGAAACATTGAATGCGCTAGTAAGTCAATTTTGCTTACCACACCAGAAGGAAGAAGGATCAAGTATGTATCCCGGCATGTGCCAAACATGACACAAGTAAACTGCCTAACAGGAGTCGTGCAGGAGGAAGTACCAGTGGTGAGGGATTACCCTGATGTATTTCCTGAGGAATTGCCAGGTATGCCACCGGATAGAGACATTGAGTTTTTGATTGAGTTATTGCCAGGTACAGGCCCAATATCGAAGCGACCGTACCGGATGCTAGCAAAGGATTTGGTAGAAATTAAGAATCAGATTAAGGAGTTACTGGAGAAAGGTTACATTCGCCCAAGTTCTTCGTCTTGGGGATCACCCGTACTTCTAGTGGAAAAGAAGGATGGATCATTAAGGATGGTTGTAGATTATTGGGGATTGAATGAAGTAACCATCAAGAACAAGTACCCACTACCAATGATCAACGATCTGTTTGATCGGTTGCAAGGAGCTAAAGTGTTTTCCAAGATCGATTTGCGATCAGGGTACCATCAATTGAAGATTCGAGAGCAGGACATACCTAAGACAGCATTCACCACGAGATATGGACTGTATGAGTATACCGTTATGTCATTTGGATTGACTAACGCACCTGCCTATTTTATGAACCTGATGAACAAAGTGTTTATGGAGTTTTTGGATAAGTTTGTCGTAGTGTTCATTGATGACATTCTGGTTTATTCAAAGAATGAAGAGGAGCATAAGGAACATTTGCGTTTGGTTTTGGAGAAACTAAGGGAACATCAGTTATACGCCAAATTCAGCAAATGTGAGTTTTGGTTGAAGGAAGTTGGATTCCTCGGACACGTTATATCCGGAGAAGGTATAGCAGTTGACCCCACTAAGGTTGAGACCGTAACCGAATGGGAATCACCAACGACAGTTGGAGAGATCCGGAGTTTTTTTGGACTCGCAGGATACTACCGAAGATTCATTGAGAACTTTTCAAAGATTGCAAAGCCTATGACTGAATTGTTGAAGAAGGATACTAAGTTCAAATGGACTGAGGAGTGTGAGGCTAGTTTCCAGGAGTTGAAGAAATGCTTGGTTACCTCACCAGTATTGATTTTGCCAGATCAGACCAAGGATTATGAGGTGTATTGCGACGCTTCACGTCGAGGACTTGGAACAGTGCTTATGCAGGAAGGAAGAGTTGTTTCGTATGCTTCACGGCAACTGAAGCCTCATGAGTTGAATTATGCCACGCATGATTTGGAGTTAGCAGCCGTAGTGCATGCATTGAAGACATGGAGACATTTCCTCATTGGAAATCATTGTGAGGTGTACACGGATCACAAGAGTTTGAAGTACATTTTCACTCAGAAGGAGTTGAACCTCCGACAAAGGAGATGGTTGGAGCTCATCAAGGATTATGACATGAGATTGCATTACCATCCCGGAAAAGCTAATGTGGTAGCTAACGCATTGAGCCGTAAGAGCCATGTCAATACTCTAATGACGGGAGAAGTACCGAAGGAGTTAGCAGAAAACCTTCGTGAGCTATGTTTGGAAATAGTTCCGAGAGGCTATGTAGCAGCATTGGAGATTCAGTCAACATTGATGGATAAGATCAGAGAAGCTCAGAAATCTGACGAGGAGATTGCTGCTATAAAAGAGAAATTGAGCGAAGGAAAAGCAAAGGGATTTCGTGAGGATGAGCACGATACCCTATGGTTTGAGGACCGTGTTTATGTGCCCAATGACCCGGAGATCAGGAAGTTGATTTTGCAAGAGGCACATGATTCACCGTATTCGATTCACCCAGGGAATACCAAGATGTATTTGGATTTGAAGGAAACATTCTGGTGGACCGGAATGAAGAAGGATATTGCAGCATATGTAGCAGTTTGTGACGTATGTCAGAGAGTAAAGGCAGAGCATCAGAAGCCAGCAGGATTGTTACAACCATTGCCGATACCCGAATGGAAGTGGGATAAGATAGGCATGGATTTTATCACAGGACTACCCAGGACAAAGGCAGGCTATGACTCGATATGGGTAGTAGTTGATCGTTTGACGAAGGTAGCACACTTTATTCCAGTTAAGACCACTTACACCAGTGCTAAGTTGGCAAAGATATACATGACTAGGATCATTTGTTTGCATGGAGTTCCGAGGAGTATCGTATCAGATAGAGGAACTCAATTTACCTCCAAGTTTTGGAATCAGTTGCATGAAACTTTAGGAACCAGACTGGAGTTCAGCACAGCTTTTCACCCGCAGACAGATGGACAGACCGAGAGAGTCAATCAGATTTTGGAAGATATGCTGAGAGCTTGTGCACTAGATTATGGATCTAGTTGGGATGATAACTTGCCGTATGCGGAGTTTTCATATAACAATAGTTACCAAACCAGTTTGAAGATGGCACCTTTCGAAGCTTTATACGGAAGGAGGTGCAGGACACCGTTGTCATGGGACGAAGTTGGAGACCGTCAATTCTTTGGACCAGATTTGATTAAGGAGTCTGAACGGAAAGTTAAGTTGATTCACGATAGGCTCAAGGTAGCCCAGTCCAGGCAGAAGAGCTACGCAGATTCAAAACGCAAGGAGATAGTTTACGAAACCGGAGACAGAGTTTACCTCCGAGTATCCCCACTTCGAGGAGTTAAGCGCTTTGGAGTTAAGGGAAAATTAGCACCGCGCTTCGTTGGACCGTACAAGATCTTGCAACGTATGGGAGAAGTCGCTTATAAGTTGGAATTACCAGAGGAGCTGTCAGGAGTTCATGATGTATTCCATGTTTCTCAGCTGAAGAAATGTCATGCCGAGATGGCGGAGGTACCGCTAAGAGATACCGTGCCACTCGAAGCGATTCAGTTGAAGGACGACTTAACGTATGAGGAGAAGCCAGTCAAGATTCTCGATTATGCCAGCAGAGTTACTCGCAACAATGTTATCAAGTTTTGCAAAGTTCAGTGGAACCACCACTCAGAGGATGAAGCCACCTGGGAAAGAGAAGAAGATTTGCTAAAGGACCACCCTCACCTATTTTCTAGCCAACCCGAATCTCGAGGGCGAGATTCATCTTAAGGGGGGTAGGTTTGTAACATCCCAAATTTGCAATTTGGAATGTTATACACTAGATCATCATGCATAGCATATTTTCTTGCATTTTGGTCGATCCTAGAAATTTCACTCAACTCAAGGACCCATGGAGAGAGTTGGAGATTTCGTTATTTTCATATTTGAGTTCTCTCAAATTTTGGAAAAAGAGGATCATTTGATTTATTTATTTCATCTTCAATTATTTTTCCAATATCAAAATATGAGAGAGGGAAATAATATGACTTTTCCCAAAGTTAGGAAAAATGAAGATTTAATGAATAAGTCAAGTTTTGTTTTTCCGGTGTTTATTTGCATTTTATTTGGATAGGGAAAAATGCGTGTTTTCGAAAATTGCATTCTAGGCCCGGAGAAAAGTTCATTTTGTTCGACTCATTTTTAGGAGTCGGAGAAAATTTACTTTAGGAATTTTGGAGTTCGTTTAGATTTTCTTTCTTTTGTTTTTATGCGCGCGTAACCGATTTAGGAAAAAAAAGAAGAGCCAGCGCCCGCCTGGGCCAAGGCCCAGCCGGCCGGCCCGGCCGCCGCCGCCGCCTTGCGCGCCAGGTGCAGCCGCCGCCCAGGCCGAGTCCTAGAAGGACTCTAGGACGCCGCCCCTCCCCCTCTTTCTTGCCCCCTCCCCCAAGAAACCCCCCCTCCCTCCTATAAATACTCCCATAACCCCTCCTCTCCACCCCAAGCCGCAGCCACCGCCGCCTCCCGCCCCGAGCCGCGTGCCAGCCCCGCCGCCTAGCTGCCGCCGTCGCCGCCTAGCCGCCGCCGCCGCCTTTGCACCCCGCCGCCGCCGGAGCCCCTCGCCGGAGCCTCGCCAGAGGTAGCCGCGCCACCCTTGCCTCGGTTCGGTTCTTTTTTTTAAAGAAACTGTTCCGGTTTTCTTTTTCGTTTTCTTTTCCGGTTTTTGTTTCGGTTTTTTTCCGAAAACCCTAGATCGGTTTCTTTTCGTTTTTCTTCGGTTTAGTTGTTTAGCGAGCGTTCGCCGGACCGTTCGTCTTAACGAACGTGATCACCGGTTGTTCCCGGTTAACGAACGTCCGTTCGTTTAACCATTCTTCGTTTTCTTTCTCGTCGGATTTATTCCGCGTCTTTTCCGCGATCGCGATCTCAGATCCGATCTTCCGTTCTATTTATCTTCTTGCTCGTTTATCGGAATCAGGTGATTCAAGTGCCTGGAGTTTCGTTTCGAAACCGCCGTTCCGTCTAATCAACTTAAATAAGTTTTTGCTATGGTAAAATTTGACCTAGTTTCAACTTGCTAGAACCGAGCTGTTTTCTTCCGCCGTTTGTTTTTCCATCGTCTGTTCGGTTCTTTCTTTTTGTGCAACCGGAGTTCTTAAGTTGAACTTTCTGGTTCATTCTCTTGTTCGAGTTTTACCTGTGCATTAGATGAGTACTTATTGTATGCTTGCTGTTTGTCTGCGATAGATTACCCGGATTGCGCCGCCTGTTACTTCGAATCCCTAGGACTCGCGGATCATCAGCAAGGCAAGTAACACTTTGATCATACCTTTTCTACAACCCATGTTTTATTGCATTAGATCAATCTACTCACATTGCATGATTAGATCTAAATTAAATGTGGGATGGGAAGTAGATGAGGTAGTACTATCACCTGTATTAATTATGAAACCTTTGGGAGTTACTTCTACGTTGCTTATGCCATGCTATGCTAGTAGACGTGGATGGGTGAGTGATATCCATGACAGATTGTGAGATTGATAAATTTAATGGTTTATCTAAGGTGCAACTTAAACACACACTGGGTGGATTGAGGCACCTGATGTTCTATCAGGATTGCCTTTTTTTCGGACCGCCACCCAGGCTCAAAGGGATCATAAGATAATTCATGCTAGAAACTTCCGTGTGCAGCCACATGCTACTATGGGCTCTGGCATAGTTGACTAAGTTGTGCGAACTCTTACGGGGTGGACTAGCAGATGTAGGGGATGTAGGTGGTAACGGTCTACCCCACATGTAAGGTGCTAGCGCTTCTGAAAGACTATGTCTCGGTCATCCGTTTCTCAAACACCATGTAGTGCGAGAAACAAACGGAGGCGATCGAGTTGTGGGGAAAAGTGCGCAAACCTCTGCAGAGTGTACAAACTAATCATGATTAGCCGTGTCCCCGGTTATGGACAACTTGAGTATCTAGTACTTGAATATCATGTGAATCTCATCACGTTACTTCTAATTAATGTTGTTGGGTTTTAATTGTCCACTTAATTGGGATCGGAATGCTGTCAACCATTCTCGATGTTTAACAACTACCATGATAGTTAAATAAATTTATTTGCAGTAGGGAAAAACTGGCTTTACGCAAAACTGTAACCATAGAGCTTTCCACCAGCCATATATGAATATAGTATAGCTGTTTCATTCCATTACTCTCTATGTGTTACATTGCCAGCATATTCCATGTGCTGACCCGTTTTCGGGCTGCAACTTTCATGTTGCAGACTTTTCAGACGACGAGTAAGGTGTTTTTGGGTCGTGGTTCTATACTCAGTGATGTCGTTGGAGTTGATGGACCCATTTATCTTTCGAGTCTTCTGCTGTTATCGTTATTAGATGGCCTTAAGCCATATTTATTGTAATAAGTTCTCTTTGAGACAACGATGTAATAAGTGTGTGATTGCCACTCTGCTATAAATCCTTCGATGTACTGTGTGGTGTCAGCATTACTGATCCAGGGATGACACCGGAGCATAGTAGACTTGATCCATTCGGGTCGGGTCGCCACATTCTCATCACAACTTTAAGTTGCAACAAATGGATGTGAAGAGTGCTTTTCTTAATGGTCCTATTAATGAGTTGGTCTATGTCAAGCAACCCCCCGGGTTCGAGGATCCCTACTTTCCCGATCATGTGTATCAACTCGATAAGGCACTCTATGGGCTTAAACAAGCCCCACATGCGTGGTATGACCACCTTACCGAGTTGTTACAAGATCGTGGGTTTGAAGTTGGGCTAATTGACCCCACTCTTTTTACTAAGAAGGTCAAAGCAGAGTTGTTTGTATGCCAACTATATGTTGATGACATTATCTTTGGTTCCCCTAAAAAAGCTTTCAATGAGGAATTCGCCGCTCTCATGACCTCAAAGTTCAAGATATCTTCCATGGGAGAGTTGAAGTTCTTTCTAGGGTTTGAAGTGAAGCAAAGAAGAGAAGGAACCTTCATCAACCAATCTAAATACACTCAAGACATGCTCAAGAGATTCAAGCTAAGTGATGTCAAGCCGGCTTCCACTCCAATGCCCACCAAGTGCCAACTTGACATAGATCCCAATGGTAAAGCGGTGGATCAAAAGGTATATCGCTCCATGATTGGATCCTTGCTTTACCTTTGTGCATCTAGACTGGATATCATGTTGAGTGTGGGAATTTGTGCAGGGTTTGAAGCCGCACCTAAGGAAAGTCACTATGTGGCCGTCAAGCGAATCTTTCGATATTTGGCTCATACCCAAAATTTTGGCTTGTGGTACCCAAGAGGAGAAAACTTCAAGCTTGTAGGGTATTCAGACTCCTATTGGGCGGGAGACAAAGTGGATAGGAAGTCCACTTCCGGAGGGTGCCAATTCCTTGGTTGCTCTTTGGTAAGTTGGTCTTCCAAAAAGCAAAGTTGTGTGTCTCTCTCATCCACCGAAGCGGAGTATGTAGCGGCCGGTAGTTGTTGTGCACAACTCCTATGGATGAGGCAAACTTTAAAGGATTACGGTGTCATTGGTGACAAAGTGCCTCTTTGGTGTGACAATGAAAGTGCCATCAAGATTTCTCTCAACTTGGTGCAACACTTCAAGATGAAGCATATTGAGATTCGGTATCACTTCATGTGGGATCACATTAGGCGAGGGGAGATCGAGCTCAACTACGTCAACACTCATGATAACCTTGCAGATATTTTCACGAAGCCGTTGGATGAAGCAAGATTTCGCGAGTTAAGGCATGAGCTAAATATCATTGATTCGAGCAATGTTGCTTGAACCCTTGCACACCCCACCATGCTCAACTTGTTGTCTTGTTTAGATGTAGGCATGGACATGGGAGGAGTGTTGTTCTCTCAGTGAACTCTCCCTCCCCCATTATGCATAAATTGATCAAATCTTTCACATTAGCCATTTTTGATGGTGCTTGTGCTTCAAAGACGAGTTTTGGTCATGGGCCCAAGGGTAATTCTTTGCGGTGCCATACCAATTAACTCAAACATAGGTGGCTCCGGCCACTGCCCTCTCCTTGGAGAGGTTTTGTCTCGTGGTCGTCTCTTGTTGTCGGTTTGCCCCCTTCTTCTCCTCGTGTTTGAGTTTGTTGTGTGTTGTCTTGTTCGTTTGAAGTTTCCTTGCAAAGACCACTCTCTTTCTCTCTTGTTGGGAATGTGCTTCTTCTTGAGCTCACGGTACTACCGCGGCCTACCACGGTACTACCGCGGCCTACCACGGTACTACCGCGGCCTACCATGGTACTACCGTGCGTGGAGAGTACGATACTACCGGCCCAGCGCGGTACTACCGCCTGGGGGAGCAGTACTACCGCTTCGGTGCGGTTCTTCCGCCCAAGCGGTACTACCGCGCTGTTAGAGGTGCATGGGTATAAGGACGGGAACGGGTGGGGGGGGGGTTCTAACTTCCCCATACCCATTTGTCAGTTTCCCCACTTCGTCTCTCTCTTCCTCGCTCAAGAACGGGACCGGAGTCCCTCGTCGGATCTCCGTCTCTAGCTGCTCTCTTTGGATTCCGACCGGTGGGATCGTTCCCCACCACTTCCTCTTGCCATGGACAAAGGTTTTTCCCCAAATCCCTCTCTTTCTTGTTGGTTCTCTTGTCTCTAGGTTTTTGGGGAGATGCATGTGTTCCTAAGATTTTAGGCCAAATCTTTGCAAGAGAAGGTTGTAGGAGAGTAGTGTTGTGTAGAAATTTTACTTGATATATTGTCCCGTGGTAGATGTGATCAACCATAGTTCTGCCGTGGTTTCGCGTGTCTTCTCAGATTCAAAAGTAGGCTTGGATCTGACGCGGTGCGGTACTACCGCGCCTCTGATGCGGTACTACCGCTTGTTCGGTACTACCGCCCGTTCTGTGGCACTAAGGCCTTACTACCGCTCCAAGCCATGGTACTACCGTATCCTCACACGGTACTACCGCGACTAGGAGCGGTACTAAAGTTTTAGTACCGCATGACCAGGTGGCACTACCGTTGTTGTCCCATCTTCCTTGTGGCATTTATCCCGTATGATTTCTACCTGTTTCCCTTGCTTTGCCGTGGTCTTTGCATTGATTCTTCTCGCTCTTTGTGTGTGCTTTCTCTTGTGTCTTAGGTGGTGGCTCTCGCCATTCCAATCCTAGTCGTGACACTGGCTCCAAGCGACTGCGCAATCCTCAAGATGAAGCACCAGAGGGCTCCAGTGCCCCCAAGCACAATGTCAAGACCACTGCCAGCAAGCAAAAGGAACCTGCTAAGGGCATGGACGAGATTCCCCTCGCTGAGTACGTCGAACACCGAAAGATCAACCCTTATGTGAATGCTCGTGCTACCCTCAGAGGCACTGAGTTGTTTTGGACCAAGCAGCAGGCTCTCATTTATCTGGATGTCATCAAGAACAAGCAGAACACCCACGTGGATGTCAAGTGGATAGACATGAATCACTTGAGGAAGGACAAGTTTCGTGACTACTTTGGAGAAGCTCTAGATTTGGTGGAGCAGTTCGGTATTGAACATGTGATCTCTTTCCACCTTGACTATGACCCTGAGCTTATCTGTCAGTTCTTTGCCTCAGTTCACTTTCACCCCGGGGATGAGCGGAGAATGACCTGGATGACCAATGGCCGTCAGTTGTCTGCCACCTGGAAGGAGTTTATGGATCTGCTCCATGTTCCTGATGACGGGCTCCACACCCCCGTTAGTGTTTGCCCCCATGCCAATTCTGAGTCTGCTAACAAGAACAAGCTTCAGCCGTTCTATGTTGAGAAGGTGCTTCCCAGTGGCAAGTCGACTTGGGTGTTGAACTCTTTTCTGGATATCATGCATTGCATCTTCCGCAACACTCTGTTCCCGCGCATTGGCGACAAGGACAGGGTTCATTCCTATCTGGTGGACATGATGCTCCTCTGCGCGGAGGCACATTCGTCTCAGACTCAGCCACTTGATGTCTCACACATCATGTGGTGTGAGCTTCGGTTTGCGGTGTACACCCGCAAGGTACCTATCTATGGACTACCTGTTTTTGTTGATCTCCACGTCTTGGGAGAAGCTGTACCCTGGTGATGAGTTCCTTGCTCCAGACTGGATTCGGCATGAGTCCATCAGTCTCCGCGTCAAGCCCAACTGGGCCAACACTACTACTCGTGCTGAGGCGTCTACTGCTAGGAGGGCTGTTGGTGAGGAGGAGGCTGGTGCAGAGGATGCTGCTGAGGACCGTGCTGCTAGGTCTTCCCAACCTTCCTCTGAGCCATCGTGGGCCAAGAAGTTGAAGGACAAGATGAAGACTCTTTTCTGCATGCAAGCAAAGGGGCAGTACAGGACTCACGTGGCATCCAAGGAGAGTCGTCGCTGCGACAAGAAGGTTATGAGGCTCTTTGGAGAGGATGTCTCTGGCGGTTCTGAGGATGCCATCATGCCAGAGGCTGGATGGATGACGAAGCAAGGCTACAAGTGGACTAGTTCTGAGGAGGACATCGAGGAGACCGTCCCCGCCGCCGAATCTGACGAGGAGCACGAGGAGCATTGGGATAATTTCTCTGCCTGAGCCACCCCTTGTGTGTAGGTAGGCCTGGGCGTTCGGTTAGACCGAACCGATCGGTTCGGTGCCTCGATCTATTTTAAATTTCGGTTTCTTGATTTTCCTGACCGAACGGTCCTACAAGAAATCAACAACCGAGCGTTCGGGTCACCGATAATACGGTTCGGTCTTCAGGTACAACCGAACGGATCCGAAATTGGTGGGAAGTAAGAAATCGGGTGGGTAAAATAGCAAAACAGGAATCAAAGAAACATCATACAGAGGATGTGCGAGATACGGTAATGGTAAGAGAAAAAAGTGCCGCAGAATATCGCTGGAAGCGGGCCACCGACCGTGATGAAGTGATTGCCGTGACCGAGTGGGAGCTCGATGGAAGTTGTCAGCCACCGCTGCGCGGGAGTCATGAGCGCCTCCAGCCGCCGCCGCCACGTTGGACCCATGGGCACAGTCGGCCATCGCTAAGATTGCTCGAGGTGAGAAAATGGAGGCGACGCAGTGCGTGCCTATATTCAGATAAGGTTGCGTGTGTGGTGAGAAAGGGCTGGGAAAAAGGATTTGTGTAGTTGGATGGTTCGTTAGGCAGGCTATCTATTAACGTGGATGGGCTATTGGGCTTTGTTGCTGGGCTTTCATACAATACTACTTCGGTTAATTCGGGGATTCGGTCAGCACAGTCCAATGACCGAATCTACCGAAGTAAGTTCTATTTCTCGCGTTCGCTAACCAATCGAACGATCGAAGCTTTGGTCCTCGGGGTTTTCGGCTTCGGTCTCGGTTTTTTCGGCTCCGGTCTTCGGTTCTCGGTCTTTATGCCCACCCCTATGTGTAGGTGTCCTCTTTGCCTTTTTGGCGTCTCGATTCCAAAGGGGGAGAGAGTGTAGGGATTTGCGTGCTTGCAAGTCATGTCGTGTTTGGTGTTTGCTTTGTCGTTTGGACCTCGTTTGCTTTGGTTTGGTTTGCGCCTTTGAGACTTATCCTTCATATGGTGTAAGACATATGCCCTCTATTCTATCTTAGTGAGCTTATGGTTGTGCTACTTATGTTATGCTCGTATTTGCTACTTATGTTATGCTCGTATTTGCTATCTTGTCTAGTGTTAGCCTTACTATAATATAGGGGGAGCTTTGATCTTAGTATGTGTGTCGTGCAGTCCAAAGCACCCATCTAGTTGGCACACATCTAGGGGGAGCCCGTCTATATTCTAGAGAGGAGGGGTTTGCGTTTGCTTAATATTATTTCCTTTGTGCAAATCCTGTATTGTCATCAATCCACCAAAAAGGGGAAGATTGTAAGGGCATATTTATCCCTAAGGTGTTTTGGTGATTGATGACAATGCTTTTGCGGACTAATCGTGTGCCTTGAGTTTCCCAGATGTTTCATCGCTAGGCACAAGAAGTTTTGGTGCCCCTCGAAGACTGTTGAAGACGGCGTTTTTTCTACGTTTCTTTTTGGTGGATTTGAGTCGTAGGAAAGCCGTACTATTAAGAGGGGGTCCGTGTCGGAAAGGTTTGGGTGGAATCATCACGTACACGTTTTCTTCCTTGTCCCCTCCTTTCCCCTGCAATTTGGAGCATCCTCCATTTATCCTCTCTCTACCTTGTCCTGGCTGCTGTTGATGGGCTCGCGGTAGTACCGCAGGCATCCGCGGTAGTACCGTACTATGGCGCGGTAGTACCGCAGGTGCCCACGGTAGTACCGCTCGTCTGGAGCCGTAGTACCGTGGCCCCCAGGCCAAGTACCACTCCTTTGTGGCAGTAGGGGCGGATGTAATTTTTTACATCCGCGCCACCGCGGTAGTACCGCATCCCTTCCGTGGTAGTACCGTGCGCGACCTGGCTCAGCTTCCAGGCGGTAGTACCGCTCCTGTGCGGTAGTACCGTGTTGGATTTTTGCTTCATCCGTTTTCCTACGGAAGTAGGCACGAATGTATTTTTATCCACGCACTTCCCAGGCTAGGGGTTTCCTGCCTTGCGGTAGTACCGCAAGGGGGAGCGGTAGTACCGCACCCGCGGCAGTACCGTCCTCAGCCCTTATGCTATAGGTCTGCCCTAGCTGCTGCTGCTACTGCGGTAGTACTGCGGGTCCTCACGGTGGTACCACGTGGCCTTGCGGTAGTACCGCTTATCAGCAAGCGGTAGTACCGCATGGCCCTGCGGTAGTACCGCTGGTCGCGGGCTGGTAGGTGGATAACGGTTGGATTTTTGTCCCAAGCTATATAAGGGGTGTCTTCTTCCTCTAGTTGACTACCTCTTCCAACCCCAAGCTCCATTGTTGCTCTCAAGCTCCATTTTCGCCCGATCTCACTCCCTAGCCAAACAAACTTGTTGATTTGCTCGGGAGTGGTTGAGAAGGCCCCGATCTACACTTCCACCAAGAGAAATTTGATTCCCCCCACTAATCCCTTGCGGATCTTGTTACTCTTGGGTGTTTGAGCACCCTAGACGGTTGAGGTCACCGCAGAGCCATAGTCCATTGTGGTGAAGCTTCGTGGTGTCGTTGGGAGCCTCCAATTGAGTTGTGGAGATTGCCCCAACCTTGTTTGTAAAGGTTCGGTCGCCGCCTCCAAGGGCACCAATAGTGGAATCATGGCATCTCGCATTGTGTGAGGGCGTGAGGAGAATACGAAGGCCCTAGTGGCTTCTTGGGGAGCATTGTGCCTCCACACCACTCCAACGGAGACGTACTTCCCCTCAAAGGGAAGGAACTTCGGCAACACTTCCTCGTCTCCACCGGTTCCACTCTTGGTTATCTCATGCCTTTACTTGTGCAAGCTTATTCGTGATATATCTCTTGCTTGCTTGTGTTCCTATCTTTGTTGCATCATATAGGTTGCTCACCTAGTTGCATATCTAGACAACCTACTTTGATGCAAAGTTTAAATTGTTAAGGAAAAGCTAAAAATTGTTAGTTGCCTATTCACCCCCCCTCTAGTCAACCATATCGATCCTTTCGCTAAGTACTACACACATGCTCCTAGGGGGATAGATTGGTAGGAAAAGACCATCGCTCGTCCCCGACCGCCACTCATAAGGAAGACAATCAATAAATAAATCATGCTCCGACTTCGTTACATAACGGTTCACCATACATGCATGCTACGGGAATAACAAACCTCAACACAAGTATTTCTACTAATCCACAACTACCCATTAGCATGACTCTAATATCACCATCTTTATATCGCAAAACTATGGCAAGGAATCAAACATATCATATTCAGTGATCTACAAGTTTTATGTAGGATTTTATGACTAACCATGTGAATGACCAGTTCCTGTCATCTCTCTAAATAGGTATAAGTGAAGCAAGAGAGTTTAATTCTTTCTACAAAAGATATGCTCACGCTCTAACAAATATAAGTGAAGCAAAAGAGCATTCGACAAATGGCGGTTGTCTAAGTGAAGAGAAACAGGCAATCCAAACTTCAAATGATATAAGTGAAGCACATGAAGCATTCTATAAAGCCATACTCAAAAGATATAAGTGAAGTGCAAAGAGCATTCTATAAATAAACCAAGGACTACCTCATACCAGCATGGTGCATAAAAGAAAAATGAAAACTAAATGCAAAAGACGCTCCAAGATTGCACATATCGCATGAACGAAACGAATCCGAAAACATACCGATACTTGTAGAAGAAAGAGGGGATGCCTTCCGGGGCATCCCCAAGCTTAGATGCTTGAGTCTCCTTGAATATTTACTTGGGGTGCCTCGGTCATCCCCAAGCTTGAGATCTTTCCTCTCTTCCTTCTTCTCACATCGATACCTTCTCGATCATCGAACACTTCATCCACACAAAACTTCAACAGAAAACTCGGTAAGATCCATTAGTATAATAAAGAAAATCACTACTCTAAGTACTGTTACAAACCAATTCATATTTTTTTGCATTGTATCTACTGTAATATAACTTTTCCATGGCTTAATCCACTGATATAAATCGATAGTTTCATCAAAACAAGCAAACTATGCATCAAAAACAGAATCTGTCTAAAACAGAACAGTCTGTAATAATATGAACATTCACCATACTTCTGATACTTGAAAAAATCTGCAAAAATTAGGAAAAAATAAAATATTTGTATAGAAAGGCAGTCCAAAAAGAATCATAACCATTTTACATTCCAGCTAAAAATGTAAAATCGTGCACTACAGCCAAAGTTTCTGTCCTGCACCGTACAAACCATCAAGCAAATGTAAACATCCTAAAGGCAAACCTTGGCACATTAATTTTATAATACAATGGAATTTTACAAGGGGATAATTATTTTTATTGAAAAGTTTATGTAATTAAGATTCACAAAGTTTCCGTGAGCATGAACAAAGTTCAAGGAGCTCTCCCACTTCAACAATGCTTGTCTTTCTCACTTTCACTTTCCTGTTTGAAAAGTTTTAAGTTCCCCTCTTTATTTTATTTTTTGTTTTTAAACTTTATGAAAGCACTCAACAGAAATAAATGACTCTCTAAAACTTCTGGGTTGTCTCCCTGGCAGTGCTTTCTTTAAAGCCATTAAGCTAGGCATAAAGTGCTCAAGTAATGAATCCACCCGGATCCCAAGGTATATCAAAGCCAATTTTAATTAACAATGATTTATAATTTAGTAGTGAGCACAAAGTAACATATATCATGCAATGACGAAGTCTAACTCTCTTCCTATGCATAGGCATTTCATAAAAGAACAATTCATGCACACAAAGTAAAGGCCAATGCATAGCATAAGCACTTTCTTGCAATTTTATCATATTGGAAACATAGAGAGGTGGAGATATAGTTCCTCTCTAATAATAATTGCAAGTAGGAGCAGCAAGAACATGCATATTATATTCATCAAAATCATCATGTGCAACGGTAAAAGGCAACCAATCAATATAATCCTTAATAAGTGCGAACTTCTCCGATATAGTGTAGTCAGGAGAATTCAAAAAGATAATAGGACTATCATGCGTGGGTGCAATAGAAACAATTTCATGTTTAACATAAGGAACTATAGCAAGTTCATCTCCATAAGCATAATTCATATTGGCATCTTGGCCACAAGCATAGCAAGCATCATCAAAAAGGGATATTTCAAAAGAATCAACGGGGTCATAGCAATTATCATAGCATTCATCCTTCGGTAAGCATGAAGGGGAATTAAAAATGTATGAGTTGAAGAGTTACTCTCATTAGAAGATGAGCACGGGTGATCAATCCACTCTTCCTCCTTTTGTTCTTCGCTCTCTTCCTCATCTTTTTCATCCAATGAGCTCACAGTTTCATTAATTTCTTCTTCTATAGATTCTTGCAAAATATTAGTCTCTTCTTGGACAGCGGAGACTTTCTCAATAAGCGCATTAATATAGGAATTATATTCATAATTATCATAGCAATATTTTAAGATAGCTAAATTTTCAGGCCTATAAACATCATCATCATAAGCTTCATACTTTTCAAACAAAGATTCAATTTCATAAGCACCCTTAAAAGCAACAAATTCTTCTATTTGTTCCACATCATAGTAATCATATATACCATTAGCATAAGAAGCTAAGGTTTCATTATCATTAAATTCACATGAAAAGGGAAGGTGTGGAGCCTTCATCCTAGAGCAACAAGTATAATCATAACTCAAGCATAGTTGCCTAGCATACCAATTCAATATATGAATTTGATCCCATAATAGTTTCCCTTTTTGTGTCAAGCAGTAATCCCTAAAGTATTCACGTTGATCCAACGTTACTCCCATTACATAATTGAATGGGGTTTTCTCAGGATTATTAAAGTAGTACATAATATCTTTCACATAACCACCATCGAGGGTTTTAGGAGGTTCCCCATCTCCATGAGCAGAAAGCACTATTTTTTTGGTATTTCGTGTTCCATATCCATAACTAAAGATAAAGAACAACAAATAACAGAAAATAAAAATTACTTAGTGATAAAGCAAACAAGCACACACGAGAATATTCACCCCACGCTATTGCTCCTCGGCAACGGCGCCAGAAAACGGTCTTGATAACCCACAAGTATAGGGGATCACAACAGTTTTCGATAAGTAAGAGTGTCAAACCCAACGAGGAGCTAAAGGCAGAACAAATATCCCCTCAAGTTCTATCGACCACCGATACAACTCTACGCACGCTTGATGTTCGCTTTACCTAGAACAAGTATGAAGCTAGAAGTACTTTGTAGGTGTTGTTGGATAGGTTTGCAAGATAATAAAGATTACGTAAATAAAAAGTAGGGGCTGTTTAGGTATAGAAGCAATGAAGTAAATATAGCGAGTGTGGAAAAGTGGTGGTAGGAGTTGCGAAATTGCCCCTAAGCAATTGACTACTTTACTAGACCGATAGAAAGTATTATGTGGGAGAGGCCACTGCTAGCATGTCATCCCTGACTTGGAATTCTATGCACTTATGATTGGAACTATTAGCAAGCATCCGCAACTACTAATGTTCATTAAGGTAAAACCCAACCATAGCATTAAGACATATTGGCCCCCCTTCAATCCCGTATGCATCAATTTCTATGCTAGGTTGAAGCTTCTGTCACTCTTGCCCTCCAATACATAGTCCTATCAACGTACAACTAACCCTATGGTGTGATCCACACACGCGATCATATGATGGGCACCAAAGGGCAGCAACATAACCACAAGCAAATTAAATCAATCATAGCAATTTATCAACCACCGATAGGACAACGAAAATCTACTCAGACATCATAGGATGGCAACACATCATTGGATAATAATATGAAGCATAAAGCACCATGTTCAAGTAGAGGGTACAGCGGGTTGCGGGAGAGTGGACCGCTGTAGATAGAGGGGGGAAGGTGATGGAGATGTTGGTGAAGATGGCGGAGGTGTTGGAGTAGATCGCGGTGATGATGATGATGGCCACGACAGCGTTCCGGCACCACCGGAAGAGAAGGGGAGAGGGGGGCTCTTCGTCTTCTTATTCCTTGACCTCCTCCCTAGATGGGAGAAGGGTTTCCCCTCTGGTCCTTGGACTCCATGGCAAGGGAGGGGCGAGAGCCCCTCCGAGATTGGATATGTCTCTCTGTCTCTCTCTGTTTCTGCGTTCTGTCCTGCTGCCCTTTCACCGTTTCATATATATATGGAGATCCGTAACTCCGATTGGATCGAAACCTTCGCCGTGATTTTTTCCCCCAAAAATTAGCTTTCTTGCGGCCGAAGAAGGGCATCAACCGCCTTACGGGTGGCCCACGAGGGTCAGGGGCGCGCCCCCTGCCTCGTGGCCACCTTGGGCACCGTCTCGCGTGGATTTTTCTTCCGGAATTCTCCAAATATTCCAAAATAATTCTCCATCCGTTTTTATCCCGTTTGGATTCCGTTTTATATGGATATTCTGCGAAACATAAAACATGCAACAAACAGGAGCTGGCACTGGGCACTGGATCAATATGTTAGTCCCAAAAATAATATAAAAAGTTGCCAAAAGTATATGAAAGTTGTAGAATATTGGCATGGAACAATCAAAAATTATAGGTATGACGGAGACGTATCACGGCTCAATGGAAATAACAATCGACCGCTGCATCCAACACTGATGGGAAAGAAGACAACCAATCGTCACATATTTGGTGCCTGGAAAAAGATCATCGTGATGTTGCTACAAGTACGACCTTCGGCACACCAGTATACTGGAAATGTTCATAAGCCATAATCACCGTCATCCAGCGCTCAGTGCTGTAAAAAATCATCTACAAGTAAAACGTGATAAAAGAAAAGCTACATACTAAGAGAAGTTGCATAAGCTTCTGTTCATTTCTTCACAAGGAATTTATGTTCATACATTCGAGGACCATGGACTGTCAGTGAAGCTAGGTACTCCCTCCATAAATAAATATAAGAGTGTTTAGATCACTAAAGTCTCTACTCCTAATGGAGCACTTGGTAGTCTCCGTTCTAGGGTTTTTTCGTCCCACCTCCCACCTTCGCGGGTTTTTTTCGTAGGTTTTTTTCGTCCCCTCTCCCTGCTTCATCGGTTTATTTTCGCGTGACCCTCTCACACAACGAAAGAAATCTGAACGGATCAGAACTTTCCATACTGGCGCAAGTTATTTAGTAATGTAGAATCAATCATAATCAATCTCTAAACATCGAATCTAAATTAATTAAACTTAGCTTAAATCGCTCATCTCTACTCCTAATGGAGCAGTTGGTAGTCTCCGTTCTAGGTTTTTTCGTCCCACCCCCACCTTCGCTGTTGTTTTTCGTCCCCTCTCCCTGCTTCACCGGTTTATTTTCGCGTGACCCTCTCACACAATGAAAGAAATCTGAACAGATCAGAACTTTCCATACTGGCGCAAGTTATTTAGTAATGTAGAATCAATCACAATCAATCTCTAAAGATCAAATCTAAATTAATTAAGTTTACCTTAAATCGCTCAATCACATTAATTAGAAAACAAATAATTCCTTTTATTTTCTCTACTCCGTACGTCATTTCGTTCGTTCGCTCACCCCCACCCCTCAATCGGTGGGGATGGGATCTGGTGTAGGTATCGATCGAGGGGGTAGAGATCCCATCCCCACCAATTTTTTATCTCCCCTAAAAAACCGGTGGGAAAATAACCATGAAAAAAACAACTAAAAAACCATTGACCACGCCAGGGAGAAAAACACCACAAAGAAAACTCCCCTCGATCTATTTGCTAGGTCGATCGTGAAGCTCCCTGCCGCCGCCATCGTGGAACGCTTTGTCGCTGCCATCGTGGAACGCCTCGCCGCCGCCAACGTGGAGCCCTTCGCCGCAGCCGAGGTCCAGGATGGCCACCGTCGAGGTCCGAGATTGCCATCCCTATCTTTTTCTTGTTCGCTGGCCTCTCTCACTTTCCCCATCTCTCTCTCTATCTCCCTCCCCCCCTCTCTCTCTCTCTCTCTCTCTCGCGCGCGCGCGCGCATAATTGCTGCTGCCCCCACTACCAGCTGCCTCTGCCGCCACCCCCATGGCGCTACCGACTCCGACGAGATCTCCCCTTTCCAACATACGCGGCCGCCTCGTTGTTCCTGCCCCACGTGTGGCCCCGCGGCTAACCCTAGCAACCTCTATCTCCAACGGTGGCACCTCCTTGTCCTCTCACAACCCCTTCCTCCTCCCTACGCGTGCTCCACACGTATCTCCGATGGTGACGGCGGTCGACAGGCTGTGGGCCTACCAGAGGGCACGACAGGCGGCAACGCAAGTGATACGTCTCCGTCGTATCTACTTTTCCAAACACATTTGCCCTTGTTTTGGACTCTAACTTGCGTGAGTTGAATGGAACTAACCCGAACTGACGCTATTTTCAGTAGAATTGCCATGGTGTTATTTTTGTGTAGAAATAAAAGTTCTTGGAATGACCTGAAAATCAACGAAGATTATTTTTGGAATATATAAAAAATACTGGCGGAAGAATCCACGTCAGAGGGCCCACACCCTGTCCACAAGGGTGGGGGCGCGCCTACCCCCTGGGCGCGCCCCCTGCCTCGTGGGCCCCCTGATGCTCCACTGACGTCCATCCTGACTCCATATATTCACGTTCGGGGAGAAAAAAATCAGAGAGAAGGATTCATCGCGTTTTACGATATGGAGCCGCCGCCAAGCCCTAAACTCTCTCGGGAGGGCTGATCTGGAGTCCGTTCGGGGCTCCGGAGAGGAGAATCCGTCGCCATCGTCATCATCAACCTTCCTGCATCACCAATTTCATGATGCTCACCGCCGTGTGTGAGTAATTCCATCGTAGGCTTGCTGGACAGTGATGGGTTGGATGAGATTTATCATGCAATCGAGTTAGTTTTGTTAGGGTTTGGTCCCTAGTATCCATTATCTTCTGAGATTGATGTTGCTACGACTTTGCTATGCTTAATGCTTGTCACTAGGGCCCGAGTGCCATGATTTCAGATCTAAACCTATTATGTTTTCATGAATATATGTGAGTTCTTGATCCTATCTTGCAAGTCTATAGTCACCAATATGTGTTATGATCCGTTAACCCCGAAGTGACAATAATCGGGATACTTACCGGTGATGACCGTAGTTTGAGGAGTTCATGTATTCACTATGTGTTAATGCTTTGGTCCGGTACTCTATTAAAAGGGGCCTTAATATCCCTTAGTTTCCAATAGGACCCCGCTGCCATGGGAGGGTAGGACAAAAGATGTCATGCAAGTTCTTTTCCATAAGCACGCATGACTATATTCGGAATACATGTGTACATTACATTGATGAACTGGAGCTAGTTCTGTGTCACCCTATGTTATAACTGTTGTATGATTGATCGCATCCGACATAATTATCCATCACTGATCCATTGCCTACGAGCTTTTCATATATTGTTCTTCACTTATTTACTTTCCCGTTGCTACTGTTACAATCACTATAAAACTAAAAATATTATTTTTGCTACCGTTACCACTACTATCATATTACTTTGCTACTAAACACTTTGCTACAGATATTAAGTTTCCAGGTGTGGTTTAATTGACAACTCAGCTGCTAATACTTGAGAATATTCTTTGGCTCCCATTGTGTCGAATCAATAAATTTGGGTTGAATACTCTACCCTCGAAAACTATTGCGATCCCCTATACTTGTGGGTTATCAAGACTATTTTCTAGCGCCGTTGCCGGGGAGCATAGCTCTATTCTTTGAGTCACTTGGGATTTATATCTGCTGATCACTATGAAGAACTTGAAAGATCAAAGAACCAAGATTTTTCCCTCAACTACAAGGGGAGGTAAGGAACTGCCATCTAGCTCTGCACTTGATTCACCTTCTATTTTGAGTAAACTTGCGACACCTACACCTGCTATTCATTCTGATAGGTCGCATGTTATTGATGATGCCACTTCTGCTTTGCATGATACTTATGATGAAACTACTCCTATGCTTGATAATACTGTGCCACTAGGTGAATTTCTTTATGAAAAACTTGCTACGGCTAGAGAGAATGAAATTATTGAAACTGATAATATTGATGAAAGGCTGATGAAGATTCTCCCCCTAGATATGAATTGCCTGTTGTTCTCGAGGGTTGTGTTATGGATGAAGAAACTGCTAGAGATTTCTTAGCTTGCAATGATAGACCTAATCTTAAGAAATTATTAGCTAATCTTAAAAAATATCTTTGAATCTAGAATGAAATATGACCCTGCTTTTGCTACTTCATCTGTCTTTATTACTGATAAAGATTATGATTTCTCTGCCGATCCTAAGTTAATTACTTTGGTTGAATATGATCCTTTTTATGGCTATGAATCTGAAGCTGTTGTGGCACATCTTACTAAATTAAATGATATAGCCACCCTATTTACTCATGATGAGAAAACTCGCTATTACTTTATCCTTAAGTTGTTCCATTCTCATTAAAGGGTGATGCTAAAACATGGTTTAATTCTCTTGATCCTGGTTGTGTGCGTAGTCCCCAGGATATGATTTATTACTTCTCTCCTAAATATTTCCCCGCTCATAAGAAACAAGTTGCCTTAAGGGAAATATATAATTTTGTGCAAATTGAAGAAGAGAGTCTCCCACAAGAAAAATGAAATACTTGATATCTTTTATAATGGACTAACCGATGCTTCCAGAGACTACATGGATAGTTGTGCTGGTTGTGTTTTTAGGGAAAGAACTGTTAATCAAGATGAATTACTATTGAATAATATGTTGAGTAATGAAAATGATTGGACACTTCCTGAACCAACTCCTAAGCCAACTTCGAAGAAAAGGGGTATTCTATTTCTCAATCCTGAAGATATGCAAGCGGCAAAGAAATCTATGAAAGAAAAAGGTATTAAAGCTGAAGATGTTAAGAATTTACCACCTATTGAAGAAATACATGGTCTTGATAACCCGACACAGGTAGTAAAGGTAAATTCTCTCTATAGATTTGATAAATGTGAAATCCAATTTACTAAGTTCGCTAGCCAATGCTTGGATGAGTTTGATGACTTTATGGTTAAACAAGAAGACTTCAATGCTTATGTTGGTAGACAATTGAAACGCAATGCTGATATGCTTGAACACTTGAGTGATTATATGTCTAGAGTTAAAGGTGAACTTAAAATTATTAGTAAACATGATTCTATGGTTACCACTCAAGTAGAACAAGTACTTAAAGCTCAGAATGATTTGCTCAATGAATTAAATAATAAGAAGAATGATAATGCTGTTAGAGTTATGACTAGAGGAGGTAAAATGAATCAGGAACCTTTGTATCCCGAGGGCCACCCTAAGAGAATTGAGCAAGATTCTCAGAGAACTAATGTTGACGCACTTAGTTCTTCTAAGAAGAAGAAGAAGAAGAAGAAGAAGAAGAAGAAGAATGATAGAACTTTGCATGCTTCTAGTGAACCTGTTCTTGACACACCTGAGCATCCCAATGATATTTCTATTTCTGATGCTGAAACACAATCTGGTAATGAACATGAACCTAGTGATAATGTTAATGATGATGTTCATGTTGATGCTCAACCTAGCAATGATAATGATGTAGAGATTGAACCTGCTTTTGATCTTGATAACCCACAATCAAAGAATCAACGTTATGATAAGAGAGACTTCGTTGCTAGGAAACACGGTAAAGAAAGAGAACCATGGGTTCAGAAACCCATGCCTTTTCCTCCTAAACCATCCAAGAAAAAGGATGATGAGGATTTTGAGCGCTTTGCTGAAATGATTAGACCTATCTTTTTGCGTATGTGTTTGACTGATATGCTTAAAATGAACCCTTATGCTAAATACATGAAAGATATTGTTGCAAATAAAAGAAAGATACCGGAGGCTGAAATTTCCACCATGGTTGCTAATTACACTTTTAAAGGTGGAATACCAAAGAAACTTGGAGATCCAGGAGTACCAACTATACCATGCTCCATTAAAAGAAACCATGTTAAAACTGCTTTATGTGATCTTGGAGCCGGTGTTAGTGTTATGCCACTCTCTTTATATCGTAGACTTGATTTGAATAAGTTGACACCTACTGAAATATCTTTGAAAATGTGTAACACCCTCGATGCGACTATATCTCCCACGTGTCGAGGCACGACTTAGAGGCATAATCGCATTGAAGGCATATGTCGCAAGTAAGGCAATCTTCACAACATCCCATGTAATATAAATAATAAAGGGGAGATAACATAGTTGGCTTACACTCGCCACGTCAATCAAGTACATAAATAACATTACATCATCCAAACACTCATGGCCCGACTACGGCGCCAAAATAAAAGATAACCCAACATGCGACACGGTCCCGATCACCCCCAACTGGGCACCACTACTGATCATTAGGGAAAGACACGTAGTAACGTTGAGAGTCCTCGTCGAACTCCCACTTGAGCTCGAGCGCGTCACCTGGAGCGGAATCATCAGGCCCTGCATCTGGTGTAATAGTAATCTGTGAGCCACAGGGACTCAACAATCTCGCACCCTCGCGATCAAGACTATTTAAGCTTAATAGGTATGGTAAGGTAAAATATGTGGAGCTGCAGCAAGCGACTAGCATATATGGTGGCTATCCTGTTCGCAAAAGAGAGCGAGAAGAAAAGGCAAAGCGCGAACGCATAACTAGAGGGCAATCCTGCGGCAAGCATTACTCCATCACCGTGTCCACTTCCCGGACTCCGCCGAGAAGGGGCCATCACGGTAACTCACACCGTTGATTCATTTTAATTAAGTTAAGGTTCAAGTTATCTACAACCGGACATTAACAAATTCCCATCTGCCCATAACCGCGGGCACGACTTTTGAAAGTTCAAATCCCTACAGGGGAGTCCCAACTTAGCCCATGACAAGCTCTCATGGTCAACGAAGGAATAGACCTCCTCCCGAGACGTTCCAATCAGACTCGGTATCTCGGTTCTTCAAGACACTTCGACAGGTTAAAACTAATCCAGCAACACCGCCCGAATGTGCCGACAAATCCCGATAGGAGCTGCACATATCTCGTTCTCAGGGCACACTCAGATAAGCAATCCGTACAACTAAAACCAGCCCTCGAGTTTCCACGAGGTGGCGCTGCAAGGGGCTCTAGGTTGGACCAACACTCAGAGGAGCACTGGCCCGGGGGGGGGGGGTTTAAATAAGATGACCCTCGGGCTCCGGAAACCCAAGGGAAAAATAGGCTAGGTGGCAAATGGTAAAACCAAGGTTGGGCATTGCTGGAAAAGCTTTAATCAAGGCGAACTATCAAGGGGTTCCCATTATAACCCAACCGCGTAAGGAATGCAAAATCCGGGAACATAACACTGATATGAAGGAAACTAGGGCGGCAAGAGTGGAACAAAACAATAGGCGAGAGACCGAGCCTTCCACCCTTTACCAAGTATATAGATGCATTAAGATAACATGGCAATATAATGATATCCCAACAAGTAAATAAATGTTCCAACAAGGAACGGTCTCCAATCTACACCTGCAACTAATAACGCTATAAGAGGGGCTGAGCAAAGCGGTAACATAGCCAATCAATGGTTTGCTAGGACATGGTGGGTTAGAGGTTTGACATGGAAATTTGGGAGGCTTGAAAGCAAAAGGTAGGCATCGTAGCATTGGCATAGCAAAAGAGCGAGCATCTAGCAAAGCAAAGATAGTAGTGATTTCGAGGGTATGATCATCTTGCCTGCAAAGTTGTCAGAGTTGACTGGATCCTCGAAAGCAAACTCAACGGGCTCCTCATTAGCGAACTCGTCTCCTGGCTCTACCCAAACAAGACAAACAAGCAACAAGGACACAATCAACCACGTGCAAACTCAGACAACATGATGCAAAGATGGTATGCTATGTGGGATGCAATATGTGATACATATGCAAGATTTGACAAGGGATGCATGAGAATGGCCCCAACTTGGAAATCCAAGTGTGCCAATGGAAAGATGAGATGAAATCGCTTGAAAACGATATAAAGAACGCCGGAATCGGAGTTACGGTTTGGAAATGGCAAGCGATTCAAAAATGACACCGGTCTGCGATTTACAGCAAGTAGCCGCCTAAATGCAATGAGATGAACATGCTACAACATCCAAACATGGCAAAAAAAATACATGGCAGGGGTGCATTCAAGATGCTTAACAAAAGTCTAGCACTGAGCTACGGCCAATTCATCCATTAACAGGTTCAAACAAGTATGGAAAAAATGCATATGGTAAACAGATCTCAGACTTAGTGAAATTAACACTTGTCTAGAATTTCAGATCAGGTAGCACACTTCAGAGCAACAAAACTACATGCTACAGGACCTGAACATGGAAAAGTAAAGCATGGCATGGAGCTACTAAAAGAGTTTAACAAAAGTCCCTTAGTGACCTTGAGCCAAAAGGATCAGAAAATACAATTGCAAGCATGTGAATATGGCAAAAACATAATCAGTTTTCAGACTTAGTGAAAACTAGAGCATGCTGAAACATATCTCAAGTAGGCATGTTTACGAGCTCGATGCACTCACTATAGAGTAGGTCATGAAAAACTAAGCATACATCCATCAAGAATACACAAAATGCAAGCTAGACATGGCAAGAACAATAGCATAGCATGCACGGATCAACTACAACATCCTCGGCAAAATCGCTAACAAGTAGACAATCTGCCCAGATTCACAAAATGACAAAAGTAGAGCTTGATTGACTCAAGCTAGGGTGCTCCATAATTGCAAACAAAGACATGGATGGATAGAGCACTATAATATTAACAAAACATCCTTACTGATCATCCTCAAAAGAGGCACGGATCACTAGGAAACAACATGAACATATGGCCATATGAGATAAACAGCTCAAGGACTTAGTGGAAATGCTAATTCCCTGAAATCAGCATTACCAAGTGCCTCACTTTGCAAGCTTGTGCTAGTCACCACACACATCACAAAAATACATGGGTTGCACCTCTGGAAAGATGGCAAAACCCCTAACAAAACATATGTAGAGCTCATGGGCATATCATGCACACATTAATCATGGCAAAAATGACAAATATCTAAATGGAGTAGCAGATCTGACAATTAACTCAAGTAGCCCTCTTCTAACAGCATTTCTGGCATCAAGATGAACTCAAATGAAAATGATGCAATGGAATGAAATGTGCACTCTCTCAGACGAACATTTTGATATGCTATATGCCCAAAACGGAGCTACAGATGAAAAGTTATAGCACGATGAACAGGGCAACGTGAACTAGGGTTTCGGGCAAAAGTCAACCCGAGATTTGGATCTAGATCTGAGATCAGCACGGTTCCCGATGTGGCTCGCCGGAGTACTATTCACCGGCGGGGAGGAAGCTCGCCGGAGCACGACGGGGAGGCGGGTGCCGGTGTGGGCGCGGCCGGCAACGAGGCTGGGGAGGCGCGACGGTGGCGGTGCGGCTCCGGTGGCGGAGCTCCGCAAGGGCGGCGGTGTGGCTCCGGTGGTGGAGCTCACCGGATGGGAGGCCGGCACGGCGGCGCGGCGATCCGGCGTCGAAGGAGCCTGCTGGCTCGGGCGGGGAAGGGCAGGCGCGGGCGGCGCGGAGGGCAACGGGCCCGGGGGCCGGACGCGGGCTCTCCGGGCCGCGGCGGGTGGCGGCGGCGAGGCGACACGTGGCGCGCAGCTAGTGGACCGGGGCGGCGGCGCGAAGTGTCCGGCCGGATACGGACATGTCCGGTGCGGCGCGAGGCAATTTTTTAGGGTTTCGGGGGAAGGAGAAGGAGATTTTCGGGGGTGTCTTTAAATAGGCATAGAGGGAGCTAGGAGAGTCCAAATGAGGTGCGGTTTTCGGCCACGCGATCGTGATCGAACGCTCTAGGTGATGGAGAGGGTTTTGGTGGGTTTTGGGACAACTTGGAGGGGTGTTGGGCTGCAACACACACGAGGCCTTTTCGGTCCCTCGGTTAACCGTTGGAGCATCAAACGAAGTCCAAATGGTACGAAACTTGACAGGCGGTCTACCGGTAGTAAACCAAGGCCGCTTGGCAAGTCTCGGTCCAATCCAGAAATTTTTAATCCCCACACACGAAATAAAGGTAGAAATGACCACCGGAGGAGAACGAAGCGCCGGAATGCAAAACGGACAACGGAGAAAAAGCTCGAATGCATGAGATAAACACGTATGCAAATGCAATGCACATGATGACATGATATGAGATACATGAAAACGATAACAACACACGGAGACAAAAACCCGAACCCGAGAAAATAAAATAACTTAAAGCCGGAAACGGCAAGAGTTGGAGTACATATAGGGAAAGTCATATCCGGGGTGTTACAACACTCCACCACTACGAAAGGATCTCGTCCTGAGATCTAGGACTGAAAGAACGCCGGGTACTCAGAACGGCGGTGATCCTCGCGTTCCCAGGTAGCTTCACGATCGGAATGGTGTGACCACTTGACTTTGAGGAATTTGATTGACTTGTTGCGAGTCTTGCATTTAGTCTCTTCGAGAATAGCAACGGGGTGCTCACGATAGGAGAGATCTTCTTGGAGCTCAATGTCCTCGAATTTGACGGTGCGGTCAGGAGTCTTGAAGCACTTTCGGAGCTGAGAGACATGGAACACGTCATGAACATTTGCAAAGTTTGAAGGAAGCTCGAGTTGATAGGCGAGATCGCCTCTCTTGCTGACAATCTTGAAAGGTCCCACGTATCTAGGGGCAAGCTTCCCTTTGATACCGAAGCGACGAGTACCTTTCATAGGAGAGACGCGGAGGTAAACATGATCTCCGATCTCGAAAGCCAAATCACGGTGCTTACTGTCATAGTAGCTCTTCTGACGGGATTGGGCTGCTTTGAGGTTATCTCGAATGAATTTGCACATTTCCTCTGCCTCCGTGATTAAGTCATTTCCCAAAAGCTGACGTTCACCGGTTTCAGACCAGTTGAGAGGGGTACGGCACTTCCTGCCATACAGAATTTCAAATGGGGCCTTGCCCGAACTTGCTTGAAAACTGTTGTTGTAGGAGAATTCAGCATAAGGAAGACAATCCTCCCACTTCATGCCGAAGGAGATCACACAAGCCCTGAGCATATCTTCAAGAATCTGTTTGACACGCTCGACTTGACCGCTAGTTTGAGGATGGAAAGCTGTGCTGAAGCGGATGTTGGTGCCCATGGCCTTCTGAAAAGAATCCCAAAACTTGGAGGTAAAGATGCTGCCACGGTCTGAAGAGATCACTTATGGAATACCGTGCAGAGAGACAATTCGAGAGGTATAGAGTTCCCCCAATTGAGCTGCAGTGATTGACTCTTTGATAGGCAGAAAATGAGCCACTTTAGTGAGTTTGTCGATGACAACGAATATAGCATCATTGCCACGCTTGGACTTTGGAAACCCAGTCACGAAGTCCATCTCAATGTGGTAAAAGTTCCATTCTGGAATGGCAAGAGGTTGGAGGAGACCAGCTGGCCTTTGGTGTTCTGCCATCACTCTTCTGCAGACATCACACTCATTCACGAACTGAGCAATCTCGCGCTTCATTCGAGTCCACCAATAAGCCTGCTTAAGGTCCTGATACATCTTCGTGCTCCCAGGGTGGATGGAGAGGAGAGAATTGTGAGCCTCGTTCATGATCACTTTACGAAGGTCACCTTTGGGTACAACAATACGATCCTCAAAGAAGAGAGTGTCCTTGTCATCAAGGCAGTAGCACTTGTACTTGGGTTGACTCTTGGCAATCCCAATCTTCACCTTTTTCACCATAGCATCAAGAAGCTGAGCTTGGCGAATCTGGTCTTCCAAGGTAGGAGAGACTTGAAGGTTGGCAAGGAACCCTTGAGGAACAACTTGCAGATTAAGTTTGTGGAAAGCTTCACAAAGCTCGGGTTGATAAGGCTTGAGAATCAGACTGTTGCAGTAAGCCTTTCTGCTCAATGTGTCAGCAATCACATTGGCCTTGCCTGGAGTATACTCGATACTCGGATTATACTCTTGAATCATTTCGACCCATCGAGTTTGCCTGAGGTTGAGATTAGGCTGAGTGAAGATGTACTTGAGACTCTTGTGATCAGTGAAAATGTCCACTTTTCTTCCCAATAAGAGATGTCTCCAAGTCAAGAGAGCATGCACAACTGCCGCCAACTCGAGATCATGAGTGGGGTAGTTCTTCTCATTGGGCTTCAACTGGCGAGAGGTATAAGCAACAACTTTCTTCTCTTGCATCAACACTACGCCAAGACCTTGGAGAGAGGTATCACAAAAGACCTCGTACGACTTGGATTCATCAGGCGGAGTGAGAACTGGAGCAGTGATCAATTTCTCTTTCAAAGTGTTGAAAGCAATGTCACACTCCGGAGACCAAACGTACTTGACGTGCTTCTGGAGAAGATTTGAGAGAGCTTCGCGATCTTAGAAAAGTTTTCAACAAATCTTCGACAGTAGCTTGCGAGACCGAGGAAGCTACGGAGTTGCTTCACGTTCTGAGGAGGTTCCCAATTCACAATTGCAGACACCTTCTCAGGATTCACCGCAATGCCCTTGGTAGAGATTATATGACCAAGATAAAGAACCTCATCAAGCCAAAATTCACACTTGGAGAACTTGGCGTAGAACTGGTGTTCCCTGAGCTTATCGAGTACCAAACGCAAGTGCTTGGCATGATCTTCCTTGTTCTTCGAGAAAACCAGAATGTCGTCGAGATAGACCAAAACGAAGTCATTGGTGTAGGCGTTGAAGATGACGTTCATCATGCGAGAGAACGTCGGAGGAGCGTTGACGAGGCCAAAAGACATGACAGTGTATTCGTATGACCCATAGCTTGTCCGGAAAGCCGTCTTGGGAATAACTTGCTCATGGATTCGAATCTAATGATAACCCATACGGAGATCAAGCTTGGAGAATACTTGGGCACCCTTGAGTTGTTCGAACAGCTTGTTGATGTTGGGAAGTGGGTATTTGTTCTTGATAGTCTTCTTGTTCAATGGACGGTAATCAACACAAAGCCGGTCCGTTCCATCCTTCTTCTTCACAAAAAGAACACCACAACCCCATGGAGAAGAACTAGGCCGGATGAGACCCATTCTTTCTTGAATATCGAGCTGCTTCTTCAACTCCTTCAACTCTTCAGGTCCGAGCTTATAAGGATGCTTGCACACTGGTTCCATGCCAGGCTCAAGATCAATGACGAATTCAACTGACCGGTGCGGAGGCATTCCTGGAAGCTCTTCTGGAAAGACGTCTTGATATTCGCAAACGACTGGAATTTGCGAGATAGCATCCAGTTCACCCTTCTCATTGAGAGAAAACAGACGGATGGTATCATCCCGAGCGGCAAAGACAATTACATCCTCAGACGAATGAGTCAATTGAATCTGCCTGGCTGCACAATCAAGCTGAGCCTTGTGCTTAGAAAGCCAATCCATTCCGAGAATAAGATCAATATCCGAGTCACCAAGAACATTTGGAGAGGACAAGAACTTATAGTCACCCAAAGTGATTGTAACATCCGGAACACATACTCGAGATGTCATTTGACGGGCCGGAGAGACAATAGCCAACGGTTTTGACAACACTTGAGTAACAAAATCATGCTTAGATGCAAAAGGTCTCGACATGAAACAATGCGATGCACCAGTGTCAAAAAGAACTCTTGCAGGAATATCATTAACAGGAAGGTTACCCATGATGACATCTGACGAGTCCTCTGCCTGAGCTGCGTTCATCAAGTTGACCTTGGCGTGCTTGGTTTTATGCTTGACCACAGCTATACTTGCCGATCTCACAGGAGGAGGAGGAGGAGGAAGATGCCTCTGATTGAGACACTTGTTGGCATAGTGACCCTTCTGTTGGCACTTGTTGCATGTGACCTCTGAAAGAGGACGGTGGTACGGAGCACTCGATCTTGGAGCTTGAGACGAAGTCTTGTTCTAAAAGCCAGGGCTGGGTGGGTGGGAAGATCCACTGCCACCTTTGCTCTTCTACTGATACGGCTGACGGAATGGAGGAGGAGGAAGCCAATACTTCTGCTGCTTGGCCACTTGAGTGGAGGAAGAAGGAGTAGTGTCTCTGACTCGCTTCTTGGAAGCATCACACCTCAGTTGAGCGGCCTCTTGCTTCAGTGCCATGTTATAGAACTCATCGTACCTCAAGGGCTCAAAGAGAACAAGAGCTAGCTGAATTTCTTCTCCGAGACCACCCCTGAACTAGTATATCATGCTCTTCTCATCAGGGACGTCCTGCTTGGCAAAGCGGGCGAGCTTCTGGAACAACTTGTTGTAGTCATAGACAGACAAAGAGCCTTGCTTCAGGTTGCGGAATTCCTCACGCTTGCTTTCAACCACGCTCTGAGGGATATGGTGAGCTCTGAAATCTTGATGGAATTCATCCCAGGTAATAGCACGTCCACCTCTGGAATCCTTGTACTGCTGGAACCACTCCGCGGCTTGGTCTTTGAGTTGGAAGGAAGCGAACTCGACAAAGTCCTCAGGCCTGACACTACTGCACTCGAAATGCTTGCACAGATCCACGAGCCAATCGTCAGCATCAGTTGCCTCAACACAATTGCTGAAAGTCTTTGGCCCGTTAGCAAGGAACTGGTTGAGTGTAGCAAAGTGATTCTGATTGTTGCCTTGGTTCCCTTGGTTGCCTTGATTGCGCTCTTGGAGAATTTGCATGATCAACTGTGTGTTTGCATTGGTTGCAGCCATCACAACTTGCCATGCCTCCGGAGCATGGCAAGAACATATCTCAAGTAGGCATGTTTACGAGCTTGATGCACTCACTACAGAGCAAGTCATGAAAAACTAAGCATACATCCATCAAGAATACACAAAATTCAAGCTAGACATGGCAAGAACAATAGCATAGCATGCACGGATCAACTACAACATCCTCGGCAAAATCGCTAACAAGTAGACAATCTGCCCAGATTCACGAAATGACAAAAGTAGAGCTCGATTGACTCAAACTAGGGTGCTCCATAATTGCAAAAAAAGACATGGATGGATAGAGCACTATAATATTAACAAAACATCCTTACTGATCATCCTCAAAAGAGGCACGGATCACTAGGAAGATCACTAGGAAACAACATGAACATATGGCCATATGAGATAAACAGCTCAAGGACTTAGTGGAAATGCTAAGTCCCTGAAATCAGCATTACCAAGTGCCTCACTTTGCAAGCTTGTGCTAGTTCACCACACACATCACAAAAATACATGGGTTGCACCTCTGGAAAGATGGCAAAACCCCTAACAAAACATATGTAGAGCTCATGGGCATATCATGCACACATTAATCATGGCCAAAAATGACAAATATCTAAATGGAGTAGCAGATCTGACAATTAACTCAAGTAGCCCTCTTCTAACAGCATTTCGGCATCAAGATGAACTCAAATGAAAATGATGCAATGGAATGAAATGTGCACTCTCTGAGACGAACATTTTGATATGCTATACCCAAAACGGAGCTACGATGAAAAGTTATAGCACGATGAACAGGACAACATGAACTAGGGTTTCGGGCAAAAGTCAACCCGAGATTTGGATCTAGATCTGAGATCTGCACGGTTCCCGATGCGGCTCGCCAGAGTACTGTTCACCGGCGGGGAGGAAGCTCGCCGGAGCACGACGGGGAGGCGGGGCCGGTGTGGGCGCGGCCGGCGACGAGCTGGGGAGGCGCGCGGCGCGGTGCGGCTCCGGTGGCGGAGCTCCGCGAGGGCGGCGGTGCGGCTCCGGTGGCGGAGCTCACCGGACGGGAGGCCAGCGCGGCGACGAGCGATCCGGCGTCGAAGGAGCCTGCCGGCTCGGGCGGGGAAGGGCAGGCGCGGGCGGCGCGGAGGGCAACGAGGCCCGGGGGCCGGACGCGGGCTCTCCGGGCCGCGGTGGGTGGAGGCGGCGAGGCGACACGTGGCGCGCAGCTAGTGGACCGGGGCGGCGGCGCGAAGTTTCCGGCCGGATACGGACATGTCCGGCGCGGCGCGAGGCAATTTTTTAGGGTTTCGGGGGAAGGAGAAGGAGATTTTCGGGGGTGTCTTTAAATAGGCATAGAGGGAGCTAGGAGAGTCCAAATGAGGTGCGGTTTTCGGCCACGCGATCGTGATCGAACGCTCTAGGTGATGGAGAGGGTTTTGGGGTGGCCAACTTGGAGGGGTGTTGGGCTGCAACACACACGAGGCCTTTTCGGTCCCTCGGTTAACCGTTGGAGCATCAAACGAAGTCCAAATGGTACGAAACTTGATAGGCGGTCTACCGGTAGTAAACCAAGGCCGCTTGGCAAGTCTCGGTCCAATTCTCGGTCCAATACAGAAATGTTTAATCCCCACACACGAAAGAAAGGTAGAAATGACCACCGAAGGAGAACGAAGCGCCGGAATGCAAAACGGACAACGGGGAAAAAGCTCGAATGCATGAAGTGAACACGTATGCAAATGCAATGCACATGATGACATGATATGAGATGCATGAAAACAATAACAACACACAGAGACAAAAACCCGAACCCGAGAAAATAAATAACTTAAAGCCGGAAACGACAAGAGTTGGAGTACATATAGGGAAAGTCATATCCGGGGTGTTACAAAATGGCTGTAAATCAAATGCTATACATGTCAGTATTTGTGAGGATGTGCCTGCTGTGGTTGCAAATGTTACTATTTTAATGGACGTTGTTATTCTTGATATTCCCGAGGACGATAGTATGTCGATTATCCTTGGTAGACCCTTTTTGAATACTGCAGGGGCTGTTATTGATTGCAAAAAAGGCAATGTCACTTTTCATGTTAATGGTAATGAGCATACGGTACACTTTCCGAGGAAACAACCTCAAGTCCACAGTATCAATTCTATTGGAAAAATTTCAACGATTATTATTGGAGGTTTTGAATTTCCTCTTCCTACTGTCAAGAAGAAATATGATACTCTTATTGTTGGGGATGTGCATATCCTAGTTGAGGTAACCTAGTGTCATTCAAAATTTCTCCGGTTTCATGTGATTCGGAATGAGTTTGTTAACAAGACTTGATCAACCTTGTTAGTGGATTCCTTTTGATAAGCATGAGATGGATGAATTTAGAAAACACAACTCTCTGTACCCTCTTTTTACTTTCTGTTATTTATATTAAATAAAGTAAAAATAGTATTTTCCGTCTGTTTCCTGAATTATCCTTGCAATAAAAAAATAACCCGAAAATAAAAGTTCTCCAAATGCCCTGAAAATTAAATATGATTTTTTTTCCAGAATATTTAAGGATTTTAGGCACTGAGAACACATCAGGGGGAGCATCCACGTGCCCACGAGAGTGGAGGGCGCGCCCCTGCCTCGTGGACCCCACATGGGTCCCCTCCACTTATCCTTGCTCCCACACACTTCGTGTTGCTCCAGAAAAAATCATCCACCAGCTCAAACCCGAGTTCTAGCTCATCTTGCTGCCATTTTCGATCTCCTTCCTCAAAGCTCCATTCACAAAACTGCTTTGGGGGATTGTTCTTCGGTATGTGACTCCTCCAATGGTCCAATTAGTTTTTGTTCTAGTGCTTTATTCATTGCAAATTTTTGCTGCTTCGGTGACCCTGTTCTTGAGCTTGCATGTCAAATTTATGTGGTCAAAAGTACTTTTAATGCATGATATAGCCTCTAGGCACTTGTAGGAGTAGTTGCTATCAATTTGTTGAGTTTTGGTTCACTTTTATTTTAAGTTACTAAAAATTCTAGAAATTTTCAGAAAAAGATGAAGAGATTTTTTAGGGGCTCATCGAGCCGAAGTTCTAAGGATAAGCAAAGTGAAGAAAATAAGAAGCCCAAGTATAATCTCCCTCGTACTCCGGAGGTTCGGCCGTGTGAATGGCCTTGTGATGAGTTCTTGAGAGAAGCCGAGATTTATGAAGATTTTTATCAATTGGCTGAGAATGCAGGCCTCACCGACTTCCTCCACGACCGGCGTGAACAGCATCTCTTACTCACCAATATTTTTGTGCAAAATTTTCATTTCCATGCTAGAAGATCGCCACTGTCGGTGTCAAAACCGGCGGATCTCGGGTAGGGGGTCCCAAACTGTGCGTCTAAGGCGGATGGTAATAGGAGGCAGGGGACACGATGTTTTACCCAGGTTTAGTTATGTGTAGGATCTAAGCTCCCATGTCACTAACAGGACTGGTTAAAGATGGCGGAGCAGCTCGACATCCCAGCCCCGCTGCCCGAAGATCCTGCAGACGCTCTTCTAACGAAGATGCTGACTCCGGCACCTTACGAGGTGCCGGCACAGAAGACCAAGAAGAAGACTGCGGGGACCCGAAAGGGTCTCCGGCGTATGGTCGTATCGGAGTCATCGGACGATGACTCCGACGCACACTCCTCCGATGGAAACGAGGAGGAGGAGAAAAGTCCCCCCCCAGCTGGGGGAGACAAGAAAAGGAAGGCTGACCCATCTGGGGAAGCCGAAGGGTCCAAGAAGGGAAGGACCCTCCTTCCGGACCGTGCCACGACGGCCGTCGACAGCGGCGACGAGTGGCTGCCCAAGGACAAGCCCCTGGCGAAGTCGTAAGTGTATGAACACCATAGTACTACATGATATGTTTTATTGTGTTGCCTTTCCTCATGCCGAACATGATTATGCAGTCCGTCCCGAGCTCATCTCGATGTACCTTCATCGAGCGGCTCGTTGGGCTCGTCGAATATGAACAGTGGTTCTCTTCCGACCAATTCCACCCCTCGCCCTACGAACAACGCCAAAGTGTTGTCCAAACAGGCACCGAGCCAAGGGGAGGCGGTCCTAGGGGCGCCTTGCGGCGACTTCCCAGACCCTGGGTACCAAAGGAGCGAGGCTCCTACGGGCTTCGAGTTCGGGCCCCAGCCGGACACTGCGCCGGAACCCTCGACGGTTCCGGACTCCGGCAGGCGGTCCCCCGTCAAGGGGGGCCAACCATCCATGCTGGTGTCCTCTGTCCAACCGGAGGCATCAGATAACCTGCTGGAAGCACTTCACAACGCTTCCATCGATGAAGAACACCGCACTATCATGAGTGCGGTGGTTAAGAAGGTTCAGTCCGCCAAGAACGGGCTGACCGAAGCTTGCGCCAGCCTCCTAACAGGCTTTGAGGTAAGAATTCAAAATATAAAAATATTACCGCATAGATAGTAGCCCCTGATGCTCTGTTCGGCATTCGCGAGGAAAAGCTGAATAGAGTATCAAATGATAACTCAGGAGTCTAATCAGAGTATGTCTATGTGTATGTGCAGGCTTCCCTGCTGGCCGCTGTCGCACGTACTGCGGAGGTCTCTGCGCTGAAGAAGGACTTGAAGCGGTCCTAGGACGAGCTCAACCTGACCAAGAGGCAGCTCGAAGAGAGCAAAGGTAAGAAATACCCCTGTCTATATAGTTAGAGAGAAGTTCTGGTATAAAGTAATAGGATCATCATGGATTTGTCAGGGGCCACGACCAAGGTGGCGACCCTGAGGAAGGCGTTGTCTAAGGCCGAAGACAAAGCGGCCAAGGAACGCATTGAACGGGAGAAACAAGAAACCCGAGTGGGCGAGGTGCAGCAAGAGCTCGAGGCTCTCTCCAAAAAGCACGAGTCCTTGGAGCTGGACTCTAAAACGCGAGAGTCCGAGCTCGCGCAGGCGCTTGAAAGCGTCCGGAGTGCCAAGGCCGAAGCCCACAAGGCCCTCCAGGAGATTTATGAGGCGAAGAAGATAGCAGCGAGTAAGGCATTCAATATGCAAAGCAAGCATGTGAAGGAGAATTTCCTTTTTCTTACCCGAGTTCGGAGCTCTTCAGGAGCGTTTGCAGATCTTCCCCGCAGTGTGCTGGATGCCGCGGAATTTTACCGGGCTGAGGAGGGGAGCTCAGCGGAGAAGTTGTTCTGGTCTCAGTATACTGGGACCGAACACCCCGTGTCCCTGAGCGACCAGCTGAAGCAGTTGGTCAAACTTCACAAGGCAGCCGAACATGCCATGAGGGGCCTTATAGTCCAGATGTGGCCTGGAGAGCCCCTGTCCGGCAGCTACTTTGGTCTGGTGAGGCAGCTGGTGGAAGCCTGCCCACGGCTTGAAGTCATCAAGCGATCTGTCTACATCGAAGGTGCACGCAGAGCTTTTGCCCGGGCGAAGGTGCACTGGGCGAAGCTGGACGCCATGAAGCTTGTGAAGGAGGGGCCGCCAGAGGGCAAGGAGCATCGCCGCCCTGAGAATTACTATGAGAGCGTCCCGAAGGGTTCCCGCTTAGTGGCAGATGAGTGTGCCAAGGATGTAATTTTTGAATGAACATGCCCATGTGATCCTGTAATATGAAACGAGTTCTTTTGTGCCATGCGACGCTTTCTTAATTTAAAATATTACCTTCTGTGCGGCCGTTTATAAAATCTGAGAGTTGGCCAGTCGTCGGCTTCTGCCCCCATGTAACTAGTACTAGGATGTTCGGGGTAAATCTGAACACTCTTTACCCCAATTTTGGGTCCTTCAAGGGAGGTGCTTAGCGCAACGAACCAGACAATCAGACTATAATGCTTTAACACTCTCACTTAGCCATAGAAGTCTATGATTTTAAATTTTTGGGGAAGCCCATGGTATTCGGAAGGCCGAATTTGGGGCGCTATACATGCCTAAGCCGGACAAGGCCGACTCCTCGCCTGAAGCGAAGAAAGTCTTTAAGGACTTGAGACCTCTTGAACAGCGACCAGTCTCTCGCCTTATCATGACAGTCAGTTTTTGGCTTTCTCTACTGAGGTGCTCGTCCGGAAGAACCGGGACACAATCGTAGTAGTTCTCCCACCGCTACCTTAGCCAATATAGCGGAACGTAAGGTACCAAAGCATGGGAGCCGGGCAACCCAACATTTGACCCAAGACATGATTCGGAGCTGATGCGTATAATGATATAAGTTCGGGGTGCCACACTGTCGAAAGTGTTCGGACTTCTTGCGCCGTATTACGGGGTAAATGAGAGCCCCTGGCGTACTGACCGTACCTGAGCGTGCAGGTGCGGAATGTCGTAAATGGACATATAAGAGAAAGAGAAAAAAAATTAAATAATGCAATGATAGATTAATAATATGCATTGTTATTTGAATAATATGTCGAAGCGTATTGGTACAAGTAGTGCAATAAGCTGAAAGTAGGACAATTCGAAATGTCACATCCAAGGCAAGCTACGCATAAAGAGTGAAAAGCGGGTATATCGAGTATTACTAGAGACCACCTGGCGGTTCCCGTGTTCATCTTGGCTTCTTGCCGCCTCGGTTGTTGCTTCTGGAATGTGTCCGGTAGTCGTATTGCCGGAAAGGACTTCTGAAGAGTTAGGCCCTGAAAGAGAAAAGGAATGTCAAAGGTATACATCCCCTGGTGTGGTTAAGCCACAATGCGGGGCGCGTCCTGATTGTGCCCCCGCCTATATCCATGGTATTTGCAGTGCGTAGTTATGTACGCGCGGCACGAATTTCATCGCTGCACGAGGACTGTGACAGGGGCCGAATTGCTAGGCGAGCACAGATCGCGTCAGGCGATCCCATTGTAGATTATTCCGGACTCACATGAAGGTGTCCGGGGGCTGTAACGCCGAATGAGTGGTCTGTCTAAACAGGCTGCTTTGTGCCTCTGCTGCAAGGGCCGCAGTGTGCTCTTCCATACGGAGCGAGCGTTCTGTGTTTCCATTTACTGTTATGACCCCGCGAGGACCTGGCATCTTGAGCTTGAGGTATGCATAATGCGACACTGCATTGAATTTTGCAAATTTTGTCCGTCCGAGCAGTGCATGATAGCCACTGCGAAACGGGACGATGTCGAAGATTAACTCTTTGCTTCCGAAGTTATCCGGTGATCTGAAGACCACTTCCAGTGTGATTGAGCCTGTGCAATGGGCCTCTACACCTGGGATGACACCTTTAAAGGTGGTTTTGCTGGGTTTGATCCTTGAGGGATTGATACCCATTTTTCGCATTGTATCCTGATAAAGTAGGTTCAGGCTGTTACCGCCGTCCATAAGGACTCGGGTGAGATGAAATCCGTCAATGATGGGGTCTAGGACCAGTGCGGCAGATCCACCATGACGGATGCTAGTGGGGTGGTCCCTGCGATCGAAGGTGATCGGACAAGCAGACCATGGGTTGAACTTCGGGGCGACGGGCTCCATCGCGTAGACGTCCCTTAGTGCATGCTTCCGCTCCCTCTTGGGAATGTGGGTTGCGTATATCATGTTTACTGTCTTTACTTGTGGGGGAAACCCCTTCTATCCCCCTGGGTTCGGTGGCCGGGGCTCCTCCTCCTCATCGCTATGCAGCCCCTTGTCCTTGTTTTCGGCATTTAACTTGCCGGCCTGCTTGAACACCCAGCATTCTCTGTTGGTGTGATTGGCTGGCTTTTCAGGGGTGCTGTGGATTTGACACGAGCGATCCAGTATGCGATCCAGACTGGATGTAGCCGGAGTATTTCTTTTGAATGGCTTTTTTCCCTGACCGGATTAGAGCCTTTGAATCCGGCGTTGACTGTCGTATCTTCGGTGTTATCGCCGTTATTGCTGTGCTTTGGTCTATTACGACGCTGCCTACCGTTAACGTCTTTGGTATCTGAGGTATCCGGATTCCTTGATGTGTTGTTGCTGCGAGCCAGCCAGTTGTCCTCGCTCGCGCAAAAGCGGGTCATGAGTGTTGTGAGGGCTGCCATAGATTTCGGCTTCTCCGGGCCGAGGTGGCGGGTGAGCCACTCATCGCGGATGTTATGTTTGAATGCCGCTAGGGCTTCTGCATCCGGACAGTCTACGATTTGATTTTTCTTGGTCAGGAACCGTGTCCAGAATTGTCTGGCCGATTCCCCTCGCTGCTGGGTTATGTGGCTCAAATCATCAGCATCCGGTGGCCGCACATAAGTGCCCTGGAAGTTGTCAAGAAATGCATCTTCCAAATCCTCCCAACTGCCGACGGAATCTGCTGGCAAGCTATTCAGCCAATGCCGAGCTGGTCCTTTGAGTTTTAGTGGGAGGTACTTGATGGCATGTAGATCGTCACCGCGAGCCATGTGGATGTGAAGGAGGAAATCCTCAATCCATACAACGGGATCTATTGTGCCGTCATATGATTCGATATTTACAGGTTTAAAACCCTCCGGGAATTCATGATTCATAACTTCATCAGTGAAGCATAAGGAGTGTGCGGCGCCTCTGTGCCGGGCTATATCTTGACATAGTTTGTATGAGTCTTGTCTGCTGTATACGACCCGGCCGGATTTACTCTTGGTGTATCTGACGCGACGATCATCGTCCCGTGTGGGCGCACGTGTTCGTGTCCCATATATTGACCTTACGATTTTTGCCTTGTTGTCCAAGATGTCTCGCAGGTCCTCTGTGTTGCCCCAGGCCTTAGTATCTTTGACTGAGTGGCGACGGGGTGCGGGCTGAACTTTGGGCTGAAACGCCTCTCTGGCTCGGCCGCGTAGTGGCCGGTCAGCCGCATTGTACACTGGTGAATGAGGTTTGAATGCTTCCTCCTCTAGGTGAGGTAGCAACCTGCGTTTTGGGTAACTCTTGGACGGGCGCTGGAGTTCATGCTCCTTGGCCGCAAGGACTTCGGTCCACCTGTCTGCTAGCAAGTCTTGATTAGCTTGAAGATGTTGTTGTTTCTTCTTTAGGCTATTTGCCGTGGCCATAAGCCGGCGCTTGAAGCGCTCTTGCTCGACGGGGTCCTCAGGCACGATAAATTCATCGTCACCGAGGCTCGCCTCGTCTTCAGAGAGAGGCATGTAATTGTCCTCCTCTGGTTCTCCATCTGCTGCCTGCTCTAGAGGGCTAGCTTGTTCGTCCTCTAGCTCTTCGCCGTGCTGGAGGGGATTGTTGTTGTCTTCGGCGCTATCCGTAGTGTTATTACCTCCTGTGTCGGTATCACTGCTCTTAGTGTGGCGGGACTTAGAGCGGCGCCACTGACGTCGGCGCTTGGGTTGCTTCTTGGAGGGGTCATCCTCCGCTTTCTCCTCGCCATTGGCTTCTTTGGGGGTGTCTACCATATCTATACCTCTATACCTACTAATAAAGCAAGGTGTGTTTCACCAATTTTTTCATCCGTTCACCTATATTATTTTTGAGATTTTTATTTTATCCGAGGTGGTACTATTCTTTTGCACAGGGTGTACGATGACCAAAAAAGTCCGTCTGGAAAGTACACGGGCCACGCATAGAGTCCACTGCATGGGCCGGGCATCCTCTGTGTTTTTCGGCAACAAAAAATATTGTGCTCAAAGTGAATCGAACTCAAGACCTCCACCTCATTGCCGACGGTTTGCCTTTCAAGGCAGGGTTGCTACCAAATTTGATAGCCCAACCTTGCTCTTTTATAGTGAATTCTCTTGGTTTTTAAAGCAAATTCTGAGATGACGAGTGGAGCAAAGGGGCCGACAGAGGCATTGGAGTTCAAAGTGCGGCGACAGGGCAAAGAGCGCCGCAGACAGGCGAGCGGGAGATGGGGAAGCTCACCAGAGGACGCGTGCGTCGGCACAATTACATGTGAGGTGGACGGCTATAGGGCGTGCAGGCGGCGCTCGGGCAGTGGCGACGCCATGCCCGTCCAGCGAGGGGCCGCGAGCAACATGACGGGCGTGGGGCAGCTCGGGTTTATGCAGGAGGCCGAAGGAGCTCGAGGGGAACCGAGCCATTGGTGTGTGGCTGGAACAACATATGGGGTGCCGTCCTGTGGCTCGGGCTGGATCTGGGGGCTCACCTGAGGACGCACGTGGGGGCGCAGTTGCGTGTGAGGCCGCCGCGGCTATAGGAGCATGCACACGGCGCTCAGCAGCGACGACGCCGCGACAACATGGTCGTCCTGCGAGGGGGCGGCGAACAAACATGACCGGTGTGGGCGAGACCAGCAGAAGTGAGGCGCCGGAGGTGTGGCTGTCATCGGCTGTGGAGAGGGCCAGATGCATCGGACACACGCCGCAGCGGCCGTGGCCGCTTGGGTCGATGCAGGAGCACGATGTGGGGGAGCTGGAGCCCGTTGGTGTGCGGCTTGTAACATGGCGTGGCCGTCGTGCCTGGGGTGGAGCAAGCCCGGCCCGGATGGGGGGGGGCAGGGGGGCGGCCGCCCCGGGCCCCCGAAATCCAGGGGCCCCCTCCCAGATGTGGTACGAAGGTAGCCCATAGGCCCATATCATTTCTTGAAACAAAATTAGCTCAAACAAAGGAAAGAGGTAGCAGCCTAGGCGCAAGTACGCAATCAGGAATTGATTACTTTCTTCTCCCGAAACGAAATTAGCTCAAGTAAACAAAACTAGGCCCACATTGATGTACGCACGCAATCACGGCGTAACTCTTGCGACGTGAGATCGCATCCCTAATCCGCTGCCCTATTCTCTGTTCCTTGGTCCCGAACTTTAGATCAAAAGTCGCTGGTCGTCGGCAGCTCGAGTAGCTGGACGCAGCCACGCAGGACTCACACGCACATCACCAGGCCATGGAAATTGACAGCACCGAGTGCGTTCGTTATCCACTTTCTAGGTGTTGGGAGTATATTGCCGGGTGCCTCCTGCCTGATATACATATCGCGTCGTTGTTGAGCGCCTAATCACGGACGCCGATGTGATTGGTTTGAGGTATATCATTTGTATCGGCAAAAAAGAAGAGGTATATCACTCGTACTATTTCCCTATTATTTATGTTGCTGATGAAGTAATTTACCTTCACATACATATAAGATGCATATCTTCCACTGCTAAATGATTTGGCAATATTACACATCTATAAAAATTGTTGGATAAAATTGACATTGACCCTATGATAAGTGGATTTGTATCGAGAATTATTTTAAGAGACTAGATCTTATATATATATATATATATATATATTGTTGTCCTTTGCTTGCTTAGTCGTTTTGTAGCCTAGTTTTCGAATGTTTCTCAGGATAAACAAATGTTTAACATGTTTCGCCTAAGAAGAATGACCGATCCCTTGACACGAATCATGGCCTTACTACTAGGTCCCGGATGGCCAGCGGGGTTTTAGAAAAAACTTCTAGAATAATATGTAGAAAGTATTGAACGAAAATAGTATCAAAATTTGTTACATTAAAGTGTTATTGGTTATATATATTAGGAGGCCCCCAATTTTTTGTCTTGCCCCGGGCCCCCAAAATCTCAGGACCGGCCCGGGGATGGAGCTAGGGGCGGGGCAAGTCATTGACGCTGGGTGGTGTCCTAAGGTCGCATGAGGAGGAAGAGGAACATGGAGGCGAACTGGCGGAGCGATGGCGAGCTTGTGGATAAGATAGCATGACTTATGTTGGGGCGGCACCGATTCGAAGCCGCTAGATGTCGCTCTACGTGCCGAGAACGATTCCCTTTTTTATGGACCGAGTACAATTACTTGGCTGGGTATGGCCATGGTTTAATGTTCATGCCTTCGATGCGGTACAGGGGAGAGCTGGGTGGCGAGTAGTTGGGAGCCGGCGAGGGCCTTCGGAGCAGGAACTTGTAGCAGAATCTCGATCCCCTCCCGACGAGCTTCAGGTCGGTTGAGACGAGGCCCTGACGATGGCCACCGAGGTATGACACCCTCCTTCATGTGGCCGCAGCCGCGACCTTGACGGCCTGGGGCTCGACGCCGACACGCTCTGCCTTTTGGTGCTCCTCTTTGCTGTGTTCGACAACCAAGGCGCGGCAAAGTACTCCGGGACTGATAGAATCACCACAAATTGAGATGAGGCATTGACGCAGGATGGACACACTTATGACACTCGAGCAGTAGGATCCCTTGAACTGAAGAAACGAATAGGAGGATACATGCAATTTAAGGTAGGCGCACACTAACGTCTCAGTATCAGCACCATAAGTTGTGTGTGTGTGTTTGAATTTTTTAGTTTGTCTCATGATTGATGCATTCACCGTAGTACAGTATATCTTCTGTTTCATGTGTTTTCTGTGTAAAAGTTGGGTCCCGATGACCAATAAGCAAAGAACAACCTTCTCCAACTGGCAGTGTTATTCTCCTAAACAATTTGCTATTTTGGTATTTGGATGGGGAATAAAGAAGAACATTCATCATTAGTACTTGAAGAGACTTGCCTGGTTGGGGCAGAACAGGATCTGCTATACTGCATGTTACTTGACTGCTTACTGTACGACTTAAATAAAATCAAGGTCTTTTCCTGATGCAAGAAAATGTTTTCTTGCTGCAATGGTAAGCTATTCTGAAGGACGATGATATAAAGGGCAGATGATAGGGGATTACTCAATAAGTATGCGGAGCTGCTATAAAGTTTCCTCCTTTCTATATAGTTATTTCACTATCCACCTAAATATCATCCCAAGTATATGTAGGAAACTAATTTTGTGTTGCTAATTTTTCTGTATATATTTAATATTATTCAGTGTTAAACTAATAATGATCGAAACGGTGCTAGACTTACATGTTGATTCATCATTTGTAGACTTTTGGTTACAACGGATAGATATGAGCAGTTTAGCACTATTCTTACTTATATATCAAAATATATTATGATCAGCAGGCTAAACCTACCACATGGGTCGTTAACTTTGTTACTGTAACATTGTACCATCCTAACACGCGAGGAAAATAATTTCACAAGATTCTCATATTAAGTATCTATTCAAAGAGGTATGTGACAATGTCTATGTGCAGGAAAGGAGAAATTCACTCAGTAATAACTCCGATGCTACGGCTTGCATGTTGAGAGTTGAGACCTGCTGAGCTTACTCATACTATTGTGTGATGTGTTAACTTACTTTTGTAGTTTCTATATGCCAACATATATCATGTTGTTTTATGGTTAGTAGTATTTCAACATAATTGTCCTATTCATGCATTGAAGCAAAACTGAAGTTAGTTGCTACAGAGCTAGGAGATCTTGGTGTATAATAAAATATATTAATATGGAGGGATTCCTTTGTCACCTCATTTGATAAGGTATATAGTACGGATTTTTTTATTTCATAATCATATTCTTGATGTACTGTTTAACGTATTTTCTTTTCAGAGATTTGCCCTCCAAATTTTCTTGTGATAGCTAATTGCCTTTCAGTGAAAATCTTTGTGTGGATTAGTTGATATGATCAATGGTCAAACCGTTTGAGTTTCAAAATCGTTTTAACATTTCAAATTTGCGGGTTGTATATATACAACCGGATATCCTGTGTATCATGCATAGCGATCTACCACTAGTAGAAAACAGGGCTATGGTCTAGGCCGGCTCAGCCCATTAGTCCCGGTTCAGTCTAGAACCGGGATCAATGTGGGCATTGGTCCCGGTTGGTGAGCCCAGGGGGCCGGCCGGGCCACGTGGGCCATTGGTCCCGGTTCGTTTGGACCTTTTGGTCCCGGTTGGTGGGACAAACCGGGACCAATGGGCCTCGCTCCTGGCCCACCACCATTGGTCCCGGTTGGTGGCTTGAACCGGGACCAAAGGCTTCCCTTTAGTCCCGGTTCATGTCATCAACCGGGACCAATGAGGTGCCTATATATACCCCCTCGCGCAAGAGCAGAGCTCAGTGCTCTGTTTTTTCTGGCCGAGGGGGAGAGGGCTTTGTGGTGCTCTAGCTCACCTCCTATGCACATGAGGTGTTCGATGGAATGCCCGAGCCACACTACTTAAGCTTTCTCCTCTCGAAGCTCGACCTCCAAGCTCCATTTTCCTCGAGATTTCTCTAGATTTAGCGGTCCGTCACGCCCTGTCCCCGTCTTCACCGCCGTCGATCACCCGCGCCGATCTCATCACCGACACCACCGTGGTGAGCCTCTTGTTCTTATCTTCTTTCTGAAAGGAAAAATATTCTTACTTGTATGTTTAGATAGATACTTGTATCATTTTATTACATTTATTATTGCATCTTATATAGTGCGATGGTTTTGGTATCCGCCCCCGTCGGCCCTTGTCTTGTCTATGATTCGGATTTGGTATGTATATTATCTTTATAACTATTGGTTCATTTATTGTTTATGAAAATTATGCCGACCAACGTGACATAGATTTTATTTATCTAGGATGTATGTGAATCGGAAATGCCAACCGACCCTATTGTCGAGAGGTTAAATTTAGTTGAAGAAGAAAACAATTTGTTGAAGGAAAAAATAAAAAAAATTGAGAAGGAGAAGATGATATTGGAGTTGCATGTTGCGGATGTCGTCGATGATCACAAGATCAAGATGGATGCAATGCGCTTGAAGATTAGAAAGATTAGAAAATATGCCATTCATACCGAGGCTTGGTATCATTATGCCGTTGGATCAATTGTTACCTTGGTTGCGATTATGATCGCATTTGTTTTCGCATTGAAATGTTTTACATAGTTTCAATGTATGGTTTAATTAATTAGATGCTCTGGAGAGCTATATGTTGTTAGATGAGAACTATGTATGCACTTTGGTTTTAATGTGATGATGAACTTCTATTAATTTGGGCACTTAATTATATATAATGCACGCAGATGAACCGGCAATGGATGTACGGTGACAGACACACCCGCGAGTACATTAAGGGCGTGCATGAGTTTCTCGATGTGGCTGAGGCAAACAAGCAGAATGGTTTTATGTGTTGTCCATGCACTGAATGTGGCAATACGAGGTCTTACTCTAACCGGAAAATCCTTCACTCCCACCTGCTTTACAAGGGTTTCATGCCACACTATAATGTTTGGACGAGGCACGGAGAAATAGGGGTTATGATGGAAGACGGCGAATAAGAAGAGTACGATGACAACTATGTGCCCCCTGAATACGGTGATGCTGCAATGGGGGGAGCTGGTGAAGATCAAGACGAACCAGACGATGTGCCCAATGATGCTGCCACGGGTGAAGCTGCTGAAGATCAAGAGGAACCAGACGATGTGCCCGATGATGATGATCTCCGCCGGGTCATTGTCGATGCAAGGACGCAATGCATTAGTCAAAAGGAGAAGCTGAAGTTCGATCGCATGTTAGAGAATCACAAAAAAGGGTTATACCCCAATTGCGAAGATGGCAACACAAAGCTCGGTACCGTACTGGAATTGCTGCAGTGGAAGGAAGAGAATGCTGTGGCTGACAAAGGATATGAGAAGCTACTGAAAATATTGAAGAAGAAGCTTCCAAAGGATAACAAATTGCCCGACAGTACATACGTAGCAAAGAAGGTCGTATGCCCTCTAGGATTGGAGGTGGAGAAGATACATGCATGCCCTAATGACTGCATCCTCTACCGCGGTGCATACAAGGATCTGAACGCATGCCCGGTATGCGGTGCGTTGCGGTATAAGATCAGACGAGATGACCCTGGTGATGTTGATGGCGAGCCCCTCAGGAAGAGGGTTCCTGCGAAGGTGATGTGGTATGCTCCTATAATACCACGGTTGAAACGTCTGTTCAGAAACGAAGAGCATGCCAAGTTGATGCGATGGCACAGTGAGAACCGAAAGAAAGATGGGAAGTTGAGAGCACCCGCTGACGGGTCGCAGTGGAGAAAAATCGAGAGAAAGTACCGGGATGAGTTTGCAAAGGACCCAAGGAATGTATGGTTTGCTTTAAGCGCGGATGGCATTAATCCTTTCGGGGAGCAGAGCAGCAATCACAGCACCTGGCCCGTGACTCTATGTATGTATAACCTTCCTCCTTGGAAGTGCATGAAGCGGAAGTTCATTATGATGCCAGTTCTCATCCAAGGCCCTAAGCAACCCGGCAACGAAATTGATGTGTACCTAAGGCCATTCGTTGAAGAACTTTTACAGCTGTGGAATGGAAACGGTGTACGTACGTGGGATGAGCACAGACAGGAGGAATTTGACCTTAAGGCATTGCTGTTTGTGACCATCAACGATTGGCCCGCTCTCAGTAACCTTTCAGGACAGACAAACAAAGGATACCACGCATGCACGCACTGTTTAGATGACACTGAAAGTATATACCTGGACAAATGCAGGAAGAATGTGTACCTGGGCCATCGTCGATTTCTTCCGACCAACCATCAATGTCGAAAGAAAGGCATTCAAAGGCGAGGTAGATCACCGGAAGAAGCCCGCCATGCGCACCGGTGATCACGTGCTTGCTATGGTCAATGATTTACACTATGTAATCTTTGGAAAGGGTCCCGGTGGACTAGCTGTTCCGAATGACGCTGAGGGACACGCACCCATGTGGAAGAAGAAATCTATATTTTGGGACCTACCCTACTGGAAAGACCTAGAGGTCCGCTCCTCAATCGACGTGATGCACGTGACGAAGAACCTTTGCGTGAACCTGCTAGGCTTCTTGGGCGTGTATGGGAAGACAAAAGATACACCTGAGGCACGAGAGGACCTGCAACGTTTGCACGAAAAAGACGGCATATGCCTCCGAAGCAGTATAAAGGTCCTGCTAGCTACGCTCTTACGAAAGAAGAGAAAGAAATCTTCTTTGAATGCCTGCTCAGTATGAAGGTCACGACTGGCTTCTCGTCGAATATAAAGGGAATAATAAATATGTCAGAGAAAAAGTTTCAGAACCTAAAGTCTCATGACTGCCACGTGATTATGACGCAACTGCTTCCGGTTGCATTGAGGGGGCTTCTACCGGAAAACGTTCGATTAGCCATTGTGAAGCTATGTGCATTCCTCAATGCAATCTCTCAGAAGGTGATCGATCCAGAAATCGTACCAAGGCTAAGGAGTGATGTGGCGCAATGTCTTGTCAGTTTCGAGCTGGTGTTCCCACTATCTTTCTTCAATATCATGACGCACGTCCTAGTTCATCTAGTCGACGAGATTGTCATCCTGGGGCCCGTATTTCTACACAATATGTTCCCCTTTGAGAGGTTCATGGGAGTCCTAAAGAAATATGTCCGTAACCGCGCTAGGCCATAAGGAAGCATCTCCATGGGCCATCAAACAGAGGATGTTATCGGGTTTTGTGTTGACTTCATTCCTGGCCTTAACAAGATAGGTCTCCCTAAATCGCGGTATGAGGGGAGACTGACTGGAAAAGGCACTCTTGGAAGAGACTCAATAATATGCAGGGACGGATATTCTTGGTCTCAAGCACACTACACAGTTCTACAGAACTCTACCTTGGTGACCCCGTATATCGATGAACACAAGAACAGTCTGCGCTCCAAACACCCGGAGCAGTGCGACGACTGGATTACATGTGAACACATCAGGACTTTCAGCAGTTGGTTGGAAACACGTCTCAGAGGTGACAACACTATTTGTGATGAGTTGTACTTGTTGTCCAGGGGACCATCTTTAACTGTATTGACTTACAAAGGATACGAGATAAATGGGAATACATTTTACACGACCGCCCAAGATCAAAAGAGCACAAACCAAAACAGCGGTGTCCGCTTTGATGCAGCAACCGAGAGCGGAAAGGATACATATTATGGTTACATAGTGGACATATGGGAACTTGACTACGGACCTGATTTTAAGGTCCCTTTGTTAAGTGCAAATGGGTCAATCTGTTAGGTGGCGGGGTACAGGTAGACCCACAGTACGGAATGACAACAGTGGATCTGAAAAATCTTGGGTACACTGACGAACCGTTCGTCCTAGCCAATGATGTGGCACAGGTTATCTATGTGAAGGACATGTCTACCAAACCGAGAAAAAGAAAAGATAAGGAAGCGAATACATCATACGATGAGCCAAAGCGCCACATAGTTCTTTCAGGAAAAAGGGACATCCTGGGAGTGGACGGCAAGACAGACATGTCTGAAGATTATGAAAAGTTTCATGAAATTCCTCCCTTCAATGTCAAGGCTGACCCAAGCATCCTGATAAACAATGAAGATTATCCATGGTTACGGCGCAATAAGCAAATGACACAAGCGAAGAAAAAGTGAAGACTTTCTCCCGCAACTATTATGATGATACCATGCCAAATTTTTAACAGACGAACATGCTACCATTTTCCGTTTTGTACATGCACATGCTATGTGGGTGAAATTATGATACCATCCCAACTTTCAACTTTTTCAGAGTTCATTTGAAATGCTTTCATGTCTTATGGTTCGAAACTTTGATACTTCGAAAGTGATTGTCCATTTTGTACAGGAAGTGCATCAAGTTTTCGTCGTAACCCTCTCTACTTTTTGGAACATGCTATGTGGGTGAAATGATGATACCATGCCAACTTTCAACCTTTTCAGAGTTCATTTTGAAATGCTTTCCAATTTCAGAGTCATTTAGCTCAAAGAATGAATTAATAGCAAACAGAATAAACTACAAAACTTTTATGAAAATAAAAACAATCAATTAAAATATTATGTTATGATCAACTAAAATAAAACTATAATATTCTTCAATAGCAAAAAGAATATAATTTTTGTGACCTAAAATAAAACTATAAGTATTTAATTGTAAGTATAAATAAAAAATAAATAGCAAAGAAGAAAAAAAATTCTATTTTTATAGTAAAGTTATTCATAAACTAGTGATTCACACAAATTTTTAAAAATTCAAATTTAAACTATTCAAAATTTAAAACTAATGGCACTAACAGAAAGTTTATAATTTTCGTGACCTAAAAGCAAAAGGAAATCACTAAAAAACTGTAAGTATTTAGTTTTAAGTAGAAATAAAAAATAAAAAAAAAATTCTATTTTTATAGTAAAGTTATTCATAAACTAGTGATTCACACAAATTTTTAAAAATTCAAATTTAAACTATTCAAAATTTAAAACTAATGGCACTAACAGAAAGTTTATAATTTTCGTGACCTAAAAGCAAAAGGAAATCACTAAAAAACTGTAAGTATTTAGTTTTAAGTAGAAATAAAAAATAAAAAAAAAATTCTATTTTTATAGTAAAGTTATTCATAAACTAGTGATTCACACAAATTTTTAAAAATTCAAATTTAAACTATTTAAAATTTAAAACTAATGGCACTAACAGAAAGTTTATAATTTTTGTGACCTAAAAGCAAAAAGAAATCACTAAAAAACTGTAAGTATTTAGTTTTAAGTAGAAATAAAAAAATAAAAAACCATAAAAATGTAGAAATAAAAAAGAAAAAACCAAAAAAATGCCTCCTAGTGGGCCTCCATGGCCTGAATACGACTAGAAACCCTACATGGGCCAGGATTCAGCCCCGCAGAAGGCCCAATAGGCCCACAGGCAGTAGCAAGTTTAGGCCCGAAAGCCTGCATTAGAGAGGAGCTCGAATGGGGAGGCGCACCAGCGCTTATAAACCAGTGCCGGCGCCCTTCAGCTAGCGATGTGGGACTAAACTTTTGGGCGCGGGGCAGCAAAAGGCCATTGGTCCCGGTTGGTGGCTCCAACCGGGACTAAAGGGGGCATTGGTCACGGTTCGTGGCACCAACCGTGACCAATGCCCCCCTTCAGTCCCGGTTGGTGCCACCAACCGGGACCAAAGGCCGCCGCTTCCCGCCCTTTGGGCTGCTGAAAATTGGCCTTTGGTCCCGGTTCGTGGCACCAACCGGGACTAATGCCCACCTTTGGTCCCGGTTGCTGCCACGAACCGGGACTAAAGGCTCTGCTATATAAGCCCACACTTTGGAAATTTTCGCCAACTGCTCCATTCCCCATCGCCGACGCCGCCAGGCTGCTCGTCCTCCTCGTCACCGTCGCCGCGCCCTGCCCCATCGCCGTCGCTGCGCCCTGCCCCATCGCCGTCGCCGCGCCCTATCGCTGTCGTCCTCGTCGCGCCCTCCTGCCTGTCGCCGGCCGCCCTGCCCCGAGCTCGCTGCCGTCCGCGCGCCCTGCCCCGAGCCCCGCCTCCTCGATCGTCCTTATCGCCGTGTGCCGCCCCGAGCCCGCGGCCGTCCCCGTCACCGTGTGCCACCCCGAGCCCGTCGTCCCCGTCGCCGTGTGCCGCCCCGAGCCCGTCGTGTTGGTACGAAGTTCTGCAAAGTTGTTCTGGAATGGAGTCCCGGATAGAATAATCCGCCTTTTGGTACGAATTCAGCAAAGGCCTTCCAAATAGCGATATTTGGAAGGCTCTTGCTGAACTTTGTACCAAAAAGCGAATTATCCTATCTGGGACTCCGTTCCAGAACAACTTTGAAGAGCTTCGTACCATCATGCACATGTTACTTTCACCTAATGACGAAGACATGGTTTTGTTGAATCCTTTGACACTAGGCAACCTCCCGACCCCTCGGCGATCCTCTCGAACATGAGAGGAAGAAGAGGGTCGTCTAGGGGTCGAGGGTTCGAGGGTTCTTCTCCTCTATTCTTTCTTCTCCTCTTTTTTTTCTTCTTCTTCCTCTTTTTTTTATCGGGAATGAGGGTCGTCGAGGGACATAGATGTAGTGTCATCGTTGTCGATATATACCCCCTCCCGATAGCTTACTATGATTAGGTAGCTAGTTCTACGTTTGGCACTAATATATCCATCTGTCATGTTTGAATAATAATTGCCATGTTGTAAATATTTGTAGAAACTATGGACACCGCCCTAGACGAAGCAACAAAAGAAGCGTTGTTGAGGGACATAATCGCAGAAGGAAGTGATGCCATCTCGTTGTTTCTCAATGAAACCGATGGTCTGGAAGGAGAGGGTGAACAAGCTGGCTACGGTGACCTAATGCTGGTGCAAGAAGAAGAACATGAGGACGGCTCCGGTGACCCAATGCCGGTGCAAGAAGGAGACCGTGATGACGGCTCCGGTGACCGAACCGAGTCCGGCCAGGTATATATATTAGTTAAGCCTATGCTGACTAGCTGATTGATGCATTCATTGTTTTGGTATGTACACATATTAATTAAGTCTTTGTTCTTTTTTCTAGCCCTCCGGATCGAGCACAACTTTGGTAAAGAGACGAGGCCCGAAGAAAAAGTTGAGCTCGGATGAAAAGTTTGAGATCATAGCAATCGCGCCCGACGGCCAACCTATTGAACCCCTCCGGACAAAGAGCGCATTTGTTGCTCAGTGCGGGGTTCTGGTTAGGGACAAGATCCTGATAAGCATCCAGCAATGGTTTAAGCCGGCTACAGAAGACCCTGAGGTCTCTTATGTCAATGATATGCAAAAAAATGATCTTTGGACTGAGCTGAAGTCAAATTTCACCCTACCGCCTGAGGATAATCCAGAGAACCCAGTTAAAGAGAAATTAATCAAGTCTTTTGCTCTGAAGAGGATGGCAGAACTATTCAAGAGGTGGAAGAAAGAGCTGAATAAGTTTGTCGAAAATAATGAGACACCAGAATTCAAGGGCAGATATGAGAAGATCAGAGATCACTGGCCCGCATTTGTGGCCCACAAGACATCGGAAAAGAGTCAGAAGATGTCGGCGACAAACAAGCAAAATGCTGCGAAGAAGAAGCTTCACCATCGCACGGGGTCAGGTGGCTACCTTGTAGCCCGGCCTAAGTGGTCCAAGACTGAGAATGATCTGGTTCATAAAGGGATCGAACCAGAGACAATTAACTGGCCAGACCGTTGTCGGACTTGGTTCTTCGGGGCTGGCGGAACCCTGGACCCTGTAACAGGGAAGTGCATTTGGACGAACGATCAAATGGACATACAAGTCAGTAAGCTTAAGCAGTATATCGAAGCAGCGCAGGAAGGGACGTTCTTTCCAGACAGAGAGAACGACGAGCTCACAATGGCCCTCAGGAATCCTGAGCACCCTGGACGGACACGAGGCACGCCAGGCTCCATTCCGTGGAAGGTTGGGTTTCCGAACGCAGGCGGTTACAAATCCCATGAGAGGAGGAAAAAAGTGCAGCAGACCCAAATGCAGGCGCTGCAAGCAAGGGTAGACGCGATAGAGGAACGAGAAGCAAATCGCAGCAAACGTACTGCTGAAGCCTCCCCCGAAGCTACCCCGCCATCTCAGCGCAGAAGCAGCGTGGCTTCCACCGAGCTGCTTCAGCCGGAGCATGCCTTGACGGCTCCTGCCAGCTATCCCGTGGATGCTATAACGGAGTATCAAAATTGCCACCTTATGACGCAATGGATGAATTTGAAGGTCAAGGCGGCTGTTGGCTCTGTTTATCCTACTGAACCCGGCGCAACTTTTCACTGCCGGCCGATTCCAGAAGGATATGCTAGGATGATGGTGGATGAGATAACGGAGGGATTTGAGGACCTCCAGCTTGACCACCCTACCGGTGAAGGGGAGACTCGGTTGGGGTCTGCTCTGAAGACTCCATGCCTATGGCGGAAGGAGCTCATCAACCTTCCGAACTGGACGCCACCGCCTCCTCCTTCGGCGAGTCAGGGCACTCCACCTCCACCGCCTCCTCCTCCGGCGAGTGACGATCAGGGCCCTCGGCCGGCTCCTTCTCCGGCGCGTGGCAGCACTCCGCCTCCTTCTCCGCCTGCGCCGACGCGCCCGAGCAGCCAGCCTCCTCCTTCTCCGCCTCGTCAGCAAGGGCGGAAGAGACCTGCCGCCGCTCCAGCTGCTCCGGCGCGTCGTAGTCCTTCTCCTCCGCCTCTTAAGCAAGTAAAGAAGACAACCGCTACATCTGCTCGGTCGGCGTCTAGCAGTACAACCAGAGGCGGGAGGACATACAGATTCGGTCCTTCTCTGAAGACTCCAGAGAAGTTACCATACGAGAGGACCCAGGAGGAGAACGCCGAGATCGCGCGAGAAGAAGTGAAGAAATTCTTTGAAGGGGTGAAAGCAAAGAAACATACACCTCCGAAGGAGAAGGTAGATCGGGTGAAAGTGAAGCGCACTCTGGCTGCCCTGACAAAACCACCGAAGTCTGATCCGCCGAAAGGAAACTATGACCGCATTATTGGAAAGGAATTTGCCGAAGCGGAGCGGTCGGGAAGTACTGTCATTGATCAAAGGCTGAAAGAACGACGAGCTGGGAAACAAATTGCCCAGCTCGGCGAACAAGCGAAGCAATCGTGCCCCCCGCTCAAGGTGCCTAGCCACAACGTCGCTAATGATCCGAGGATGGTGCCCGGTTATAGCAATCTTGCAGATTACCTGCCCGACGAAGTACATTATGAACCCATGGACGTGCAGATACAAAGATACGAGTACGGGAAGCCTCTCGTCAAAGATGAAAGATCTCTATCAACGATGATGTGAAGATTGCATGATTGGTACTTGAAAATCTGCAGAGACTCTGGGGGGAGGAGTACTTTGTATGTGAAAGTTAAAAAGGAGCATGACCTCGTTGGAATTGATCTGTTGCCTGTTCCATTTGAGGAGTTATATCAATTTTTCAATCAATTGGCCCTCGATAAAACAACGGTCGCCTGCTACTGTCTGTAAGTAGTACTACTTCTGTCATTAAGTTTCTCTATATAGCTTAGCTCTTTCATTGCATGTATTTATAATCATCCTCACTATATTATGCAGATTGAAGATCGCCGAATTGAAGAAAAGACAAGTCGGTGATATTGGGTTCATTAACACATATCTCATAGATGCAACTGAGGTTAAACTTCATGCCGCAGCTACCGAGGCCAACTTGCTACGATCGTTCGTAATAAATCAAAACAAAGATATAATACTCTTTCCTTACAACTTCAGGTGAGTGTTACTGTCTTGTGCGTATTCGGTTTCCCTTATATATTAGTCAAGGTTATAGTAATGTAATTGATGAGTTATGCATGTGTGTGCAGTTTCCACTGTATTCTCCTAGAGATTAAGCTTGAGCAGGGAGTAGTAACCGTCTTAGACTCTAAACGAAAAGATCCCCAGGACTATGCAGACATGACTCAAATACTCCAGAAGTAAGTTAAATCGATCATTATCCACCATATCAGCAACTTTGTTCATTTCCTGATATCAAGTAATTGTTTTCTTTGTCCGGCAGGGTTTGGAGAAAATTCACCAAAACAGTTCCGGGACTGCCGAAGGAGCTGGAATTTAGACACCCGAAAGTAAGTACTATAGTAGCATGTTCCGCGCATCTCCTAGTGATTCAAGCGCTAGTTTCATCAATACCATTTAGCATTCTTGCTTATCAGTTTGATTGGCCTCTATTTCTTGTAAAGTGGTTGTGGCAGGAACAAGGGAATGATTTCTGTGGATACTACATCTGCGAGTCCATCCGCCACACGACCTGTGAGCGGGGCGGTACTCTAACGAACAATATGAAGTACGTAAATAACAACATTCACAATTTTATTTTATTACCATCATTTGTGTTGAGTTTCATTCATTCATATATATATATATGTATTGACCCCCTTCTTCAAATTAGATGTTTCGAAAGCGGGATGAACTCCTAGCACCAGCTCGCATGCGAGCAATTCAAGAGGAATTGGTGGCATTCTTTCTTGACCACATGATCCCTGAAGACGGAGAATTCTATGTGGCCCCTGAGTCCGTATGATTATATTTGTAAGAGATAATTATTGTATATATGTAGCCGGTAGTGTCAGATAGATATACGAGAACTTGTTGTTCGACCAATCTCTCGGAGAAGGAGAGGTGGTCGATATCACTTCTCTCTGTATGCATATATGTTCATGACGATCTTCTGTTTCCTTCGTTTGCTTACTAGCTAGCCAGCGTGTCTAGTCCTCTCTATACGTATGTATAGTACGTAGCGTCGACCAAGCACGGACATAAGAGAGGACACTTCTCTCTATTAATTATAGCTAGCTAACACAATATATGAAACACCTAAATTAACCCCCCAAAACCCCCAACCCCCCCTTTCAAAAAAAAACAAAAACCCCAGCCACAGAAATGCTGACGCGTGGATGCCTATTAGTCCCGGTTGGTGCCACCAACCGGGACCAAAGGGTCTCCTGACTGGGCTCTGCGCACTGCCCACGTGGAGGGCCTTTAGTCCCGGTTCTGGATTGAACCGGGACTAAAGGGGGGAGGTATTAGTACCGACACTTTAGTCCCGGTTCCGGAACCGGGACTAAAGGCCCTTACGAACCGGGACTATAGGCCCTTTTTCTACCAGTGTACTTAGTTCTGTCTGTTAGCATTAATTAATGTCTACTTCTTGATTATATTTGATATACTTCAGATGGTGAGCATGATTGTGGGGATGGTGCGTATGAGGATTTTTTCCCTTCTCCCATTGGAACACACAGGTATATTTGGGTTTATAATATGGGTTGTTGCCCCAGTTGCTTTTGGTTGGCGATAATGGCAATGCAGTTATCACCATGTTTGCACCGTTCTTCACATGGACAATCCCTATGCTCCTTATGTTAGTATGTTACTGGTCATCATCACTGTTTGATTATTTCTCCTTCTATTCTGTTATACAATAGGTATTCTCTTACTACATATAAATTTGGAGGACAAAGGAGCATGCCATCCCTGATTAAGCATTTATTCTGTTGATAGATTAAACCCCAAATTGCTGAGATGTAACCTCTTGTATCTGAATTTCGTTTCATAAAATTAATCATTGGTTTAGTTTGAGAGATTAAACCCAAATTAGTTGATGGACTGAACTAGAAATAATACAATCACATATTAATTTTCTTTTTAAATTTCACAGTAGAGATTTAGCCGCCCATGACCCACTACACGTGGATGCCACATCCTTTCTTCCTCACCTATCGCGCGAAATTCCAAAGCCGGTCCACTGCGATCAAGGTGCTGGAGGCTCTTGGGGTTGCCGCTTGCATGCTTGGAGATAAGTTTTGTAGCCTCCCGTTGTAACGCATAGACATTTGTGCTAGTACTAATAAAGCAAGGTGTGTTTCACCAATTTTTTCATCCGTTCACCATATAAAATTATTTTGTTCCGTACTTAACCGAGGTGATACTAAAAAAATTGATTCAAGATGCATCGCGCTAAAGAGTTGCATATGCTTCCTGCCGATGGCACGTCGTCTTATGGGCCTGCCCACATGAGCCGCCTGACCTGGGTTTCACATAAGTATTAACAATAATATAGTACCACCTCGATTATTTACATGGAATTGTAACAATTTATATACCTAGGCAAAGTGCGAATGACAGGAAGATACAGGGACTTCGACCCGACCCGAGAAAGAATCGAATCAAGATGAATCATCTCAAGGCTTAGGAATTGTACAAAGAAAAGGAGGACGGAAAGATGAATCATCCCAAGGCTTAGGAATTGTACAAATGAAGGAGGACAGAAAAATAACCACGGTGGAGCCATCCGACTTGCCAGGAAGTGAGGAGTCCGGGCGGCACCACCGGCCAGACCACGGTGGAGCCATCCGACTTCCCGTGACAGGGCTCTGCTCGTGGCCCTCTGTCGAGAACGACTGACGGACGCAGCTGCGCGGCTTTGGCCCCGCAGAACGGCGACAGTCTGGTGGCACCATGGTTGCTCGGTGAGCTCCTGCAAGGGAACATGGCGGGTGAGATAAGGGAGACGGAGAGAGAAGGGAAAGGGAGAGGCGGCGGGGAGACTCTGCTGTGGGTGGCTGTGTGCTACACATTGCAATGCTCTGGCAACAGAACGCCTCAACGCCATGAGGGGGCATCCAGAAGATCGACCTCACCCAGATGCAAGAGATGGAAAGAGAACCATCTGGGAGAGAGGCCTTTGATGCCAAGAGGGTGGAGCCTTCAAACATGCATCAGATCAAAATTTGCCATGCACCCGAACGAACTGATATGGAGGAACCAGATCTAATGCAAAGAGGACACCAAGAACAAGGACACCGGAGGGAGAGGGGAGGGGCCAACGAATGAAGAAAGAGCGGAAGCTTGGAGAGAGACAGGCGGAGAGCACGAGGAACGGAGGAGGGGGGCTGGTGGGGGTAATCACGCTGGCTCCCAGAAAATTTTCGTTTACTGTTTATATATATCAATATAAAAAGAACCAAAGAGGCAGATCCAACTAATCTCGGCCATCGAACTAAGTCAATCCAACGAACTAGACTGCTCCCATGACGAGCGTTAAACGTGTTTAACATGCAATTAATATCCAAATATTGCACTAATCATAAAATTAACACATAAATAATAGTATATCTAATATCCACGTGCAATTGATATATTGCCTAAATATTAACGTGCGTTGCACCTGCGCATTTACTTGCTGGCTAAATTAGAGGAAAGTCTTTTTTATTGTAATCGGATCGGAAGAGAGGTGTGCGTGCGTGTGCATCTCTCCAAAGTGTGCATGTTTTATTCTAAACTAAGTGTGCGTGTTTTTTTTAGAGAAATAGCCTACCATCTACATGAAATTCTTGTGTTTAGGCCAAGTGCAAAAAGAAATGAAGGAAATATAATTTTGAAGCCAAACAAAACCAACATTTTCTAAAGAAGAAACAACATAGGAAAACTTATTTTGTTTCGAATATTAATAGAAAGTTGTATATAAAAAATCACGCTTCACTGCACCACTACTCTTCCATCCAGTGATAGTGCGATGCTAAAGGATGTGCCGTCGAAAGACATGAATGTGACTTCATAAAAAGAATTGTGGGCATAAAAAATCCTACCACCATAGCGGTCGGAAGACATGAAAGAGTCACTAAACACTTGTGGCGATTTTTTTCTGTGCAATGCACGACACATTCAATTGCTATGTACAAAGAATTCATTTTTCTTAAAATAAATACATTCAAATTGTTCACGAAATTAGAAAATCACAACTTTTTTTTAAATCGTGTGTTAAAAAAACGTTCGGCTTCAAAACATGCTCTAATTCTAATAGAAGAATTCAAAAAAATCAACAAATATTCAATTTTATAAAAAAGAATAAATAAATATTCACGTTTTTCTCGAAAAGCAAAAACGAATTGAAACTCTATTGCATGTCCATCAAGCACTACTGTTCGACCAGATGAAGGATGTTCGAGTAGCTTCTCTACGTCTACTTTCATGCTTCGAAAAGCAATAATGGTGTACCCTTATCACCGATGTTTATCAGAAGATATAAGAAATGACGTGTAATGCACATGGAGTAAGTTTCGCGATTTTCTTGCCCGTTGCAACGCACGTGCATTTGTACTAGTATATATCATATGATGAGGTGGCGGTCCAGTGCCCCGAGGGCGGTGGATCCTATTCGTCTCCGGCTTCGTCGTCCATACCGTCGAAGTCTTCGGAGCCGAAGTCGAGCATGTCGGTTAAGTCGTCGACAATGGCTACTAAGTGGGTGGTGGGTGGGCAGCGAACTTCTTCGTCGTCCGCATCCCATTCTAGCTGCACATAGTTCGGCCAAGGTTCTCCTGACAGGGAGAGAGACCTTAATGAATTTAGCACATCTCCAAAAGGTGAGTGCTGAAAGATATCCGCGGAGGTGAACTCCATGATCGGCGCCCAGTCGGACATGACGGGCACGGATACGAGCGGCTCAAAGTCCGTGGCCGAGGATGAATCCAGTGGTTCGGTAACACGGCTCTCGTAAGGGGTGAAGTCAGCATCCGGCTCTATCGCCTCTGAGAGTGTGGCCTCCATGGCAGGGTCCGTCCCTCCGCTCTCGGATGGCGCGACTTGCTCCGGATTGATGGACGGAGTAGCTATGGATGCGATCTCCCGAATACTGTCCGACGACAGAGTTACGTCATGCTCGTCAAGACTGTATGGCGCGTCCGACATGGGCTCGAATCCGTCGAAGATCAAGTCTCCGCGGATGTTGGCCGTGTAGTTCAAGTTTCCAAATCTGACCTGATGGCCAGGGGCGTAGCTCTCAATCTGCTCCAGATGGCCAAGTGAATTGGCCCACAGTGCAAAGCCGCCGAATATGAAGATCTATCCGGGGAGGAAAGCGTCACCCTGGACCGCATCGCTAGCGATGATCGAAGGAGCCATCAAGCATTATGGTGATGACACAGTGGAACTCTCAATGAAAGCACCAATGTCGGTGTCAAAACCGGCGGATCTCGGGTAGGGGGTCCCGAACTGTGCGTCTAAGGCGGATGGTAACAGGAGGCGGGGGACACGATGTTTTACCCAGGTTCGGGCCCTCTTGATAGAGGTAAAACCCTACGTCCTGCTTGATTGTTCTTGATGATATGAGTATTACAAGAGTAGATCCACCACGAGATCAGAGAGGCTAAACCCTAGAAGCTAGCCTATGGTATGATTGTATCTTGTCCTACAGACTAAAATCCTCCGGTTTATATAGACACCGGAGGGGGCTAGGGTTACACAAGGTCGGTTATAAAGGAGGAGATATACATATCCCTATTGCCTAGCTTGCCTTCCACGCCAAGTAGAGTCCCATCCGGACACGAGACGAAGTATTCAATCTTGTATCTTCATGGCCCAACAGTCCAACCAAAGGATATAGTCCGGCTGTCCGGAGACCCCCTAATCCAGGACTCCCTCAGCCACCTTGGGTGAAATTTTATTTATATGATGAGCATAAGGAGATGTCACTTTATGATTTTTGCCGGGTATGTATGATACCCTTTGCGGGCAGCGTAGAGGAACCACATCGTAACGATGTGGAAGGGTTTATTGATACGATTGTTGTAGGGGAAACTAGAAAGGTTTCCGATGCAAGAATCACTAGTATAAATTTTCCTGTTCTGCGTTACTTCGCAATATTTACTAGTAGATGTTTAATTGGTCGTGGGAACTGCGGAAACCTTAGTGCCCCTGATATTGTTATTTTGCGCCATGCCATGTTTCATGATACTAGTTTCAGTTTAGGCGCTATTGTTGCTAAACGGTTAAATTAGAACCGTACAAAGGGCCCCGTCCTCGGAGGTATCTTTGCCTCGCGCCTTGCTGCACATTTTAACATACATATCAGGCACTTTGAGAAAGAGGAAAAGTTGATGCCTCCAATTGTTCTAGATTATAAGAGTATGGTAGCACATGAGTTTATTGTTAAGGATAAGAATAGGATACTTAAGTATAAATTAATATTTGGTAAAAATTATTGTGAGATTATTACCTTGCCTACGCCCTCTTTGTTTAACATATTTTCAGACATGCACCTCATTTTGCCTGAGGCCATTCATGCGTACCGGGGCCAGATGTCAGCTGCAGAAACTGAGCCGGAGCCACCACTTGATCCTCACCGTCAGTCTGTTTATCAGTGGAATCCGGAGGAAATCGCCAACCAGTGGCAACCTGAGGACCCTTCTCAGTACGACCCCAGCTACAGTTTTGATCCATGGGCATATACCAACTTAGGCCGAAAGCCTAAGCTTGGGGGAGTGCATATTTCTCACCGATATTATATTCATGTTCACACACTCATGCTAGTTGTCGGTGCCCATACTTTTTCATTGTATCATCCATGCTAGTATATTTTTCTTTTTAAGCTTTCTTCTTGTGTGTTTGAAAAACCTTAAGAAAAACCAAAGAAATAGTTGTAGCTTTTAACTAGTTTACTTTTCGTGCATGTAGTAGTAGTAATTAAAAAGAAAACCCAAAAAGATTTCTCGTTCTTCTTTTGCTTGTTGGGAGCTTTCCCGTGTAAATAGTTTTGTTTCTTTTCTTTTCTTTGGGGGTCGAGAGGAGAAGACCTTAATGAAGTTGTTGAGTGGCTCTTTTATGCATTATTGTTGATCTAACAAAGAGCCCATATTATCTTGTCTTCTCCCTTGAATTGAATCCTTGCAGATTCCAGCTTAGTCCAATGCACATGCACTATTATTATTATCCACACCATTCGGTCTTGCAAGTGAAAGGCAATAATGACGATATATGATGAACTGATTGAGATGAGAAAAGCTGGTATTAACTCGACCTTTTTTGCTTTTATAAATATGATTAGTCCATCGTTCCTGATTCAGCCTATTATGAATGAAACATGTTTGCAATGGCAATCAGAGATTATAGTTTCTTATGCCATGCTTAGTTTGCTAGGAGTTTATAATGGTTTACCTTGCGTGCCAAAATGCTATTAAAATGGTTGTGATATGGTATGATAGGGTGGTATCCTCCTTTAAACGATTCGAGTGGCTTGACTTGGCACATGTTCACGCATGTAGTTGAAACAAAATCAACATGGCCTCTATGATATTTATGTTCATGGTGAATTTTATCCTACTCATGCTTGCATTCGGTGTTGATTAATTTTAATGCATGTTCATGACTGTTGTCGCTCTCTAGCTGGTCGCTTCCCAATCTTTTTCTAGCCTTCACTTGTACTAAGCGGGAATACTGCTTGTGCATCCAATTCCATAAACCCCAAAATTATTCCATATGAGTCCACCATACCTTCCTATATACGGTATCTACCTGCCACCTTCAAATAAACATTCTGTTTTGTATGCTCGAATAGATCATGTATCAACTAGGGCTGTCTGTATCTTCCATGCTAGGTGGGTTATTCTTAAGAGGAGTGGACTCCGCTCCTCACTCACGAGAAAATGACTGGTCACCGGATGCCCGGTCCCTGCTACCTCTTGAGCACTGCGTTGGTTTTCCCTTGAAGAGGAAAGGGTGATGCAGCAGAGAAGCGTAAGTATTTCCCTCAGTTTTTGAGAACCAAGGTATCAATCCAGTAGGAGGCCACACACGAGTCCCTCGCACCTACTGTAACGCCCTCGATGCGGCTATATCTCCCATGTGTCGAAGCACGACTTAGAGGCATAACCGCATTGAAAGCAATGTCGCAAGTGAGGTAATCTTCACACAACCCATGTAATATATAAAGGACAGAGATACATAGTTGGCTTACAATCGCCACTTCACACAATTACATGAATAAAGCATTACATCATCCAGATACAATCAAGGTCTGACTACGGAACCAAAATAAAAGAAGAACCCCAAATGCGACACGGTCCCCGATCGACCCCAACTGGGCTCCCACTACTGATCAACTAGAACAAAACAGCACAAAAGACAAGATCTTCATTGAGCTCCTCCTTGAGCTTGGTTGCGTCATCTGCACGGACTCATCGGCACCTGCAAGCTGGTTTTGGAAGTATCTGTGAGCCACAGGGACTCAGCAATCTCGCACCCTCGCGATCAAGACTATTTAAGCTTATGGGTAAGGTAAAGGTATGAGGTGGAGCTGCAGCAAGCGACTAGAATATATGGTGGCTAACATACGCAAATGAGAGCGAGAAGAGAAAGCAAAGCACGGTCGATAAAAGTATGATCAAGAAGTGATCCTAAAACAACCTACGTCAAGCATAACTCCAACACCGTGTTCACTTCCCTGACTCCGCCGGAAAGAGACCATCACGGTTACACACGCGGTTGATGTATTTTAATTAAGGTCAACTTCAGGTTTTCTACAACCGGACGTTAACAAATTCCCATCTGCCCATAACCGCGGGCACGACTTTCGAAAGTTCAAATCTCTGCAGGGGTGTCCCAACTTAGCCCATGACAAGCTCTCACGGTCAACGAAGGAATATACCTCCTCCCAAGACATTCTGATCAGACTCGGTATCCCGGTTCTTCAAGACATCCTCGACAATGGTAAAACAAGTCCAACAAAGCCGCCCGATGTGCCGACATCCTGATGGGAGCTGCACATATCTCGTTCCCAGGGCAACACCGGATGAGACATCCTACGAGTAAAACCAGCCCTCAAGTTTCCCCGAGGTGGCCCCGCAGTCTACTCAGTTCGGACCAACACTTAGACAAGCACTGGCCCGGGGGGGTTAAAATAAGATGACCCTCGGGATGTGCGACTCCCAAGGGAAAAAGGCTAGGTGGCGAATGGTAAAACCAAGGTTGGGCCTTGCTGGAGGAGTTTTATTCAAAGCGAACTGTTAAGGGATTCCCATTATAACCCAACCGCATGAGGAACGCAAAATCCGGGAACATAACACCGATATGATGGAAACTAGGGCGGCAAGAGTGGAACAAAACACCAGGCATAAGGCCGAGCCTTCCACCCTTTACCAAGTATATAGATGCATTAATTAAATAAGATATATTGTGGTATCCCCAACAAGTAAACATGTTCCAACAAGGAACAACATCTCCATATTCCAACGAGGAACAAACTTCAATCTTCACCTGCAACTAACAACGCTATAAGAGGGGCTGAGCAAAGCGGTAACATAGCCAATAAACGGTTTGCTAGGACAAGGTGGGTTAGAGGCTTGGTTTAACAATATGGGAGGCATGATAAGCAAGTGGTAGGTATCGCAGCATAGGCTAGCAAAAGAGCGAGCAACTAGCAAGCAAAGATAGAAGTGATTTCGAGGGTATGGTCATCTTGCCTGAAATCCCGCAAGGAAGAAGAACGAGTCCATGAAGAATACAAACGGAACGTAGACGAACGGGTCCTCACAACGCGACATTATCGGAACCAACCCGAAGAAGCAAACACCGGAAAAGAAGCACACAACATAGTAAACAACCAACACATGAACATGGTATGATATGCGGGATGCGGTATGCGATGCATATGCATGATTTGTCAAGGAACAAATGAACCTGGCCAAACATGGAAATCCAAGTGTTCCACTGAAAGATGAGATGAAATCGCTTGAAAGCAATATAAAGAACCGGAACCAGAGTTACGGTTTGGAAATGGCAAGCAATTCAAATATGACACCTGGTCTGCGATTTACAGCAAGTAGCCAACTAAATGCAACAAGATGAACATGCTACAAGCACTCAAGCATGGCAACAAAATACATGGCAGGGAATCCATTCATGATGCTTAACAAAAGTCTAGCACTGAGCTACGACCAATTCATATATTAACAGGTTCAAACAAGCATGGCAAAAATGCATATGGTAAACAGATTTCAGACTTAGTGAAATTAACAGTTGTCTGGAATTTCAGATTAGGTAGCACACTTCGGAGCATGAAAACTATATGCTACAGGACCTGCACATGGAAAAGTAAAGTATGGAATGGAGCTACTCAAAGAGCTTAACAAAAGTCCCTTAGTGACCTTGAGCCAAAAGGGATCAGAAAATACAATTGCAAGCATGTGAACATGGCAAAAACATAATCAGATCACAGACTTAGTGAAAACTGGAGCATGCTGAAAACAGATATCAAGTAGGCATGTTTACGAGCTCGATGCACTCACTATAGAGCAAGTCATGACAATCTAAGCATACACCCATCAAGAATACAGAAAATACAAGCTAGCATGGCAAGAACAATACCATGCATGCACGGATCAACTACAACCCCCAGGCAAAATTGCTAACAAGTAGACAATCTGCCCAGATTCACGAAATAGCAAAAATAGAGCTCGATTGACTCAAGCTAGGGTGCTCCATAATTGCAAACAAAGACATGGATCACTAAAAGATTAACAAAACATCCTTACTGATCATCCTCAAAAGAGGCACGGATCACTAGGAAACAACATGAACATACGGCCATATGAGATAAACAGCTCAAGGACTTAGTGGAAATGCTAAGTCCCTGAAATCAGCATTAGCAAATGCACCACTTGGCAAGCTTGTGCTAGTCACCACACACATCACAAAAATACATGGGTTGCACCTCTGGAAAGATGGCAAAACCCTTAACAAAACATATGTAGAGCTCATGGGCATATCATGCACACAATAATCATGGCAAAAATGACAAATATCTAAATGGAGCATCAGATCTGACAATTATCTCAAGTAGCAATCTTCTAACAGCATTTCGGGCATCAAGATGAACTCAAATGAAAATGATGCAATGAGATTAAATGATGTACTCTCTGAGACGAACATTTTGATATGCTATATGCATGAATCGGAGCTACGGATGCAAAGTTATGATGCGATGAACATGGGCATTTGAAACATGGCAATCTCGGGGACTTAGTAGAAATTGGACCTCTCCGAGAAAGTCAACGGGACGGAGCGGTGTGGGATGGTTCGGATCCAGACGGAGGGGCGGCGTTTGGTTCATCTCCCGGTGGATCCGTCCACCTTCTTCTCCGGCGAGGTACGGACTCCGGCGAGGCGGGCTTGAACTCCGGCGATCGCCGGAAATGCGAAGGCGTGAGGGCCGCGGGGCGGAGCTCCTCCGAGAGGCGGGGCTGAGGCGAACGGCGGCGGTGGCCGGCAAGGTGGCATCGCGCGGCAGAGGGTGGCGCCGGCGGGAAGGTGGCGAGGCGCGGCGGCGCACGACGGCGGCCGGAGCATTGCGGGAGGCGGCTCGGCGAAGGGTCGCGGCGCCGGAGCTGCAACCGGGCGGCGGCGCGAGGAGATGGGCCCCGCGGGCCCGATCCGGGCCGCGCGGGCCGGCGGCGGGGCTGGAGGAGAGAGAGGGCGGCGGGGTGAGGTGGCGAGGCACGATTGGCCACGGCGGGCGGTTGGACGTGTCCGGCCACCGGGCGGACATGTCCGGCGGCGCGGGGAGGAGTGGATCTAGGGTTTCGTCCGCGAAAATGAACGGGGTGCACATATTTATAGGTAGAGGGAGCTAGGAGAGTCCAAATGAGGTGCGGTTTTCGGCCACGCGATTGTGATCGAACGCTCTAGATGATAGAAGGGGTTTAGGTGGGTTTTGGGCCACTTTGAAAGGGTGTTGGGCTGCAACACACACGAGGCCTTTTCGGTCCCTCGGTTAACCGTTGGAGCATCAAACGAAGTCCAAATGGTACGAAACTTGACAGGCGGTCTACCGGTAGTAAACCAAGGCCGCTTGGCAAGTCTCGGTCCAATCCGGAAATGTTTAATCCCCACACATGAAAGAAAGGTAGAAATGACCATCGGAGGAGAACGGAACGCCGGAATGCAAAACGAACAACGGGGAAAAGGCTCGGATGCATGAGACGAACATGCATGCAAATGAAATGCACATGATGACATGATATGCAATGCATGACACGCAAGCAATGACAAGGCAAACAACAAGCGAATAACTGGAGGACACCTGGCACATCGGTCTTGGGGCGTTACACCTACACAAAGAAATAAACTCCTCGCAACCAATGCGATAAAGGGGTTGTCAATCCCTTCACGGTCACCTACGAGAGTGAGATCTGATAGATATGATAAGATGATATTTTTGGTATTTTTATGATAAAGAGAAATAAAGATGCAAGTAAAATAAATGGCAAAGGAAATAACTAAGTATTGGAAGATTAATATGATGGAAAATAGACCCGGGGGCCATAGGTTTCACTAGAGGCTTCTTTCGAGAGCATAAGTATTACGGTGGGTGAACAAATTACTATTGAGCAATTGACAGAATTGAGCATAGTTATGAGAATATCTAGGTATGATCATGTATATAGGTATCACGTCCGAGACAAGTAGACCGACTCCTGCGTGCATCTACTACTATCACTCCACACATCGACCGCTATCCAGCATGCATCTAGATTATTAAGTTCAAGAGAACAGAGTAACGCTTTAAGCAAGATGACATGATGTAGAGGGATAAACTCACGCAATATGATATAAACCCCATCTCGTTATCCTCGGTGGCAACAATACAATACGTGCCTTGCTGCCCCTACTGTCACTGGGAAAGGACACCGCAAGATTGAACCCAAAGCTAAGCACTTCTCCCATTGCAAGAAAGATCAATCTAGTAGGCCAAACCAAACTGATAATTCAAAGAGACTTGCAAAGATAACCAATCATACATAAACGAATTCAGAGATGATTGAAATATTGTTCATAGATAAACTTGATCATAAACCCAAAATTCATCAGTCTCAACAAACACACCACAAAAGAAGATTACATCGAATAGGTCTCCACAAGAGAGGGGGAGAACTTTGTATTGAGATCCAAAAAGAGAGAAGAAGCCATCTAGCTAATAACTATGGACCCGTAGGTCTGAAGTAAACTACTCACACTTCATCGGAGAGGCTATGGTGTTGATGTAGAAGCCCTCCGTGATCGATACTCCCTCCGGCGGAGCTCCGGAAAAGGCCCCAAGACGGGATCTCGTGGATACAGAAAGTTACGGTAGTGGAATTAGGGTTTTGGCTCCGTATCTGGTAGTTTGGGAGACGTAGGTATATATAGGAGGAAGGAGTACGTCGGTGGAGCAACATGGGCCCCATGAGGGTGGAGGGCGCGCCTGGGGGTGTAGGTGAGGGAGTCCTGGATTAGGGGGTCCTCGGACAGTCGGACTATATCCTTTGGCCAGACTGTTGGGCTATGAAGATACAAGATTGAAGACTTGGTCCCGTGTCCGGGTGGGACTCTCCTTTGCGTGGAAGGCAAGCTTGGCAATTTGGATATGTAGATCTCCTCCCTTGTAACCGACTCTGTGTAACCCTAGCCTCCTCTGGTGTCTATATAAACCGGAGGGTTTAGTCCGTAGAACAACAACAATCATAATCATAGGATAGCTTCTAGGGTTTAGCCTCTACGATCTCGTGGTAGATCAACTCTTGTAATACTCATATCATCAAGATCAATCAAGCAGGAAGTAGGGTATTACCTCCATCGAGAGGGCCCGAACCTGGGTAAAACTTGTGTCCCCCGCCTCCTGTTATCATCCGCCTTAGACCCACAGTTCGGGACCCCCTACCCGAGATCCACCGGTTTTGACACCGACATTGGTGCTTTCATTGAGAGTTCCACCGTGCCGACACCATAAGGCTTGATGGCTCTTTCAGTCATCGACAACGATGCGATCCAGGGTGAGGTTTTTCTCCCCGGACAGATCTTTGTATTCGGCGGCTTCGTACTGCGGGCCAACTCGCTTGGCCATCTGGAGCAGATCAAGAGCTATGCCCCTGGCCATCAGGTCAGGTTTGGAAGCTTGAACTATACTGCCGACATCCGCGGAGACTTGATCTTCTACGGATTTGAGCCCATGTCAGGTGCGCCGCACAGTCGCGACGAGCATGACTTAGCTCTGCCGCCGGACGGTGTTCGGGAGATCACACATGTGGCTACTCTGGCCCTCAATCCGGAGCAGATCGTGCCGTCTAAGGACGGGTGGATGGACCCCGCCACGGAGGTCGCACACCCAGCGGCGATAGAGCCGAATACTGACTTCACCTCCTATGAGACCTGTGTTGCCGGACCCTTGGATTCGCCCCCGGCCACACGCTCCGAACCGCCTGCGTCCATGCCTATTGAATCTGATTGGGCACCGATCATGGAGTTTACCTCCGTGGATATCTTTTAGCACTCGCCCTTGGGGGACATGCTAAATCCATTGATGTCTCTCTCCTTGTCAGGAGACCCTTGGCCGAACTATGTCTGGCTTAAGTGGTAAGCGGACGACAAGGAAATTCATTCCCCACCCACCACCCACTTAATAGCCACTGTCGACGACTTAACCGGCATGCTTGATTTCGGCTCCGAAGACATCGAAGGTATGGACGACGATGCAGGAGAAGAACAGGAACCACCGCCCACAGGGCGCTGGACAGCCACCTCATCATATGATATATACATGGTGGACACCCCCAAAGAAAGCGATGGCAATAAGGCAACGGAGGATAATCCCCTCGAGAAGCAATCTAAGCACCGGTGTCATCGGCGCTGCTCTAAGCCCCGCCATAGCAAAAGCAGCGATACCAGCACAAGAGACAATAACGCTGCGGATAGTGCCGAAGACGAAGACAATCCCCTCTAGCCAGGCTTCGAGCGGGAGGATGGGCAAGCTAGCCCTAAGGAACAGGCGGCAGACGGAGAATTAGAGGATGAAAATTACATGCCCCTCTCCGATGACGAGGTGAGCCTCGGCGAAGAAGAATTTATCGTGCCTAAGGATCCTGTCGAGCAGGAGCGCTTCAAGCGCCGGCTTATAGCCACAACAAAAAGCCTGAAGAAAAAGCAACAACAGCTCCAAGCTGATCAAGATCTGCTAGCGGATAGATGGACCGAGGTGTTGGCAGCCGAGGAATACGAACTCGAGCGCCCAACCAAAAGTTACCCAAAGCACTGGTTGCTACGCCAACTCGAGGAGGAAGCATTAAAGCCTACACTACCAGCGTATGATGCGGCTGACCGGCCACCTCGTGGTCGAGACAAAGCGGCATATCAGCCTGAAGTCCAGCCCGCACCCCGTTGCCAGTCAAACAAAAACACCAAGGGCCGGGGCAACACACAGGACCTGCGAGACGTATTGGAAAACAAAGCAGGACAGACAAGATCGATATACGGATCACGGGGGCGTGCCCCAATGCGTGACGACGACCGTCACGCCGGATATACTAAAAGCAAATCCGGCCGGGCCGAATATAGCAGACGAGACAAGACTCGTATGAACTACGTCGTGACATAGCCCGACACAGAGGCGCCGCACACCCCCTATGCTTCACCGACAAAGTAATGGATCACGAATTCCCAGAAGGGTTTAAACCCGTGAACATCGAATCATATGATGGTACAACAGACCCCGCGGTATGGATTGAAGATTTCCTCCTCCACATCCACATGGCCCGCGGTGACGATCTACATGCCATCAAGTACCTCCCACTAAAACTCAAAGGGCCGGCTCGGCATTGGCTGAATAGCCTTCCGGCAAACTCCATTGGCAGTTGGGAGAACTTGGAAGACGCATTCCTTGATAACTTGCAGGGCACTTATGTGCGACCACCGGATGCTGATGACCTGAGTCACATAACCCAACAGCCAGGGGAATCAGCTAGGAAATTCTAGACTCGGTTCCTAACTAAAAAGAACCAAATTGTCGACTGTTCGGATGCTGAGGCCTTAGCGGCATTTAAGCATAACATCCGCGACGAGTGGCTCGCTCGACACCTCGGCCAAGAGAAGCCGAAGTCCATGGCAGCCCTCACGACACTCATGACCCGCTTTTCTGCGGACGAGGACAGTTGGCTGGCTCACAGCAACAACACATCAAGAAATCCTGGTAATTCAGATGCCAAAGATAGCAACGGCAAGCCACGTCGCAACAGACACAAGCGCCACAACAACGGCGACAACACCGAAGACACGACAGTTAATGTTAGATTCAGTGGCTCTAAATCCGGTCAGCGGAAAAAGCCATTCAAGAAAAGCAATCCGAGCCCGTCCAGCTTGGACCGCATACTCGATCGTTCATGTCAAATTCACGGCACCCCCGATAAACCAGCCAACCACACCAACAGAGAATGCTGGGTGTTCAAACATGACGGCAAGTTGAATGCTGAAAACAAGGAAAAGGGGCTGCATAGCAACGAGGAGGAGGAGCCCTGGCCGCCGAACATAGGAGGACAGACGAAATTTCCTCCCCAAGTGAAAACGGTAAACATGATATAGGCAACCCATATTCCCAAGCGGGAATGGAAGCGTGCACTGAGGGACGTCTATGCGATGGAGCCAGTCGCCCCAAACTTCAACCCATGGTCTTCTTGTCCGATCACCTTTGATCGCAGGGACCACCCCACCAGTATTCGTCATGGCGGTTCTGCTGCATTGGTCCTTGACCCCATCATTGTTGGATTTCACCTCACTCGAGTCCTTATGGATGGTGGCAGCAGCCTGAACCTGCTCTATCAGGATACAATGCGTAAAATGGGTATAGACCCCTCGAGGATCAAAACCACCTTTAAAGGTGTCATCCTAGGTGTAGAGGCCTGTTGCACGGGCTCAATCACACTGGAAGTGCTCTTCGGATCTCCGGACAACTTCCGAAGCGAGGAGTTAATCTTCGATATCGTCCCCTTCTGCAGTGGCTATCAAGCACTACTCGGACGAACCGCATTTGCCAAATTCAATGCGGTACCGCATTATGCATACCTCAAGCTCAAAATGCCAGGACCTCGCAGGGTTATAACAGTTAATGGAAACACAGAACGCTCGCTCCGCACGGAGGAGCACACTGCGGCCCTCGCAGCAGAAGCGCGAAGCAGCCTTATGAGGCAAACCGCCAATTCGGCGAGAAAGACCCCGGACACCTTCAAGCAAGTCCGGAGTACCTTGCAAGAGGATCACCAGGCACGTTTAGAGCTCACCTAGCAATTCGGCCTCTGTCCTAGTCCCAATCAAGCGGCGAAATTTGCGCCACGCGTACATAATTATGCACTCAAGATACCATGGGCATAGGTGGAGGCACGTCCATGGCATGGCCCATAATGCGGCTCAACCGCTTCAGGACCCGTATACCTTGAATGTTTTCTTCCTTTCAGGCCCCTATTCTCTGAAGGCCCTCTCTGATCGTCTGATTATCGGACCCATCATGGGAAGGAAACACCAAGGAAGCAAGAAGCTTTGACGTACAAGGGAATCCTCAGGTGGTCTCTGATAACGATCGATATACCTGTTTTGCATACCCACACGCAGCTTGACTTTGGATAGGACATGTCAAATAGTCCTATTTTTACTTATTGCACTACATGTATGCATACGCTTTGACGTATCATTTAAATAACAATGTACATCATCAGCTCATTATTGCATTCCTTTATCTTTTTTCCCCTGTATGCTTACTTACGACGAGTGCGCCAGGGGCTTCAGTGTACCCCATAACACGACATGAAAAGTCCGAACACTTTCGACAGTGTGGCACCCCGAACTTATAGCATTATATGCATCAGCTCTGAATCATGTCTTGGGTCAATAGTTGGGTTTGCCCGGCTCCCATGTTTTGGTACCTTACGTTCCGCTATATCGGCTAAGGTAGCACTGGGAGAACTACTGCGATTGTGTCCCGGTTCCTCCGGATGAGCACCTCAGTAGAGAAAGCCGAAAACTGATTGTCATGATGCGATGAGAGCTGGTCGCTGTTCGAGAGGTCTCAAATCCTTAAAGATTTTTTCCGCTTAGGACGAGGAGTCGGCCTTGTCCGATTTAGGCATACATAGCGCCCCAAGTTCGGCCTTCCGAATACTAGGGGCTTCGCCAAAATTTGGAATTGTAGACTTCTATAGCTAAGTGGGAGTGATAAAGCTTTATAGTCTGATTGCCTGGTTCGTTGTGTTGAACACCTCCTTCGAAGGACCCAAAACTGGCATAAAGAGTGATCAGGTTTATCCCAAACACCTCAGTACAAGTTACATGGGGGCAGAAGCCAACGACTGGCCAACTCTCAAATTTTATAAACGGCCGCACAGAAGGTAATATTTTAAATTAACAAGCGGTACATAGCGCACATGAACTCGTATCACATTACAGGATCACATGAGTACATTCATTCAAATATTACATCCTTAGCACATTCCTCTGCCACAAGGCGAGCACCCTTCAGGACACCGTCATAATACTTTTCGGGGTGGCGATGCTCCTTGCCCTCCGGCGGCCCCTCCTTCACCAGCTTTTCGGCGTCCATCTTCGCCCAGTGCACTTCACCCGGGCAAAAGCCCTGCGTGCACCCTCAATGCAGACGGACCACTTTATGACTTCAAACCGTGGGCAGGCGTTCACAAGCCGCCTTACGAGGCTGAAATAGCTGCCAGGCAGGGGCTCGCCAGGCCACATCCGGACTATGAGGCCCTTCTTGGCCAGTTCGGCCGCCTTGTGAAGCTCGACCAGTTGCTTCAACTGGTCGCTCGAGGGCATCGGATGTTCGGTCCCAGTATATTGAGACCAGAACAACTTCTCCGTCGGGCTCCTTTCCTCGGCCCGGTAGAACTCCGCAGCATCCGACACACTGCTGGGTAGATCTGCGAATGCTCCTGGAGAGCTCCGAATTCGGGTAAGTAAAAGGAAAGTTTCCTTCACATGCTTGCTTTGCATAATGAATGCCTTACCCGCCGCTATCTTCCTGACCGCCTCAATTTCCTGGAGGGCCTTTTAGGCTTCGGCCTTGGCATTTTGTGCGTTCTCAAGGGCATTCGCAAGCTCGGACCCTTGCGTCTTAGAGTCACGCTCCAAGGACTCGTACTTCTTGACAAACTCCTGGAGATCTTGCTGAACCTCGCCGACTCGGGCCTCTTGCTTCACGCGCTCGGCACGCTCCTTGGCCGCTTTGCCTTCAGCCTCGGACAGCGCCTTCTTCAGGGCCGCCACTTCGGTCGTGGCCCCTAGCAAAATTCATGACGATCCTGTGATCTAACAACCAGTTTCCTTTTTCTTTATCAATAAACAGACAAGGTATTACTTACCTTTGTTCTCTTCGAGCTGCCTCTTGGTAAGGCCGAGCTCTTCCTCGGACCGCTCAAGGTCCCGCTTCAGGGCGGAGACCTCCGTCGTGTGAGCGGCAGCGGCCAGTAGTGAAGCCTGCTTATTCACATAGACATATTCTGATTAGACTCCTGTGATTATTATTTGATCCTCTGTTCGGCCTTTCTTTGCGAACACCAAACAGAGCATCAGGGGCTACTGTCTATGTTGTAATATTTTCTCATAATTTGATTACTTACCTCAAAGCCTGTTAGGAGGCTGGCACAGGCTTCAGTCAGTCCGCTTTTGGCGGACCGAACCTTCTTGACCACCGCACTCATGATAGTGCGGTGCTCTTCGTCAATGGAAGCGCCACGAAGCGTTTCCAGCAAATTGTCCGATGCCTCTGGGTGGACAGAGGCCATCGGCACAGACGGCTTGTCCCCCTTGGCGAGGGGTCGCCTGACAGAATCCGAAACCACTGGAGGTTCCGGTGCATTATTCGGCGGGTGGCTAGACTTGCTGCCCCCGACATTAGAACCCATGGGAGTCTTGCCCCTCGTGCACCCAGCGTCCGGAATGTCGCCTTGGGGCGCCTCCGGAACTGTCTCCCCTTGGTTCAGTACCCTTTGAGACAACACCTCGACGTCGTCCATAAGACGGGGGGAGGAGGCGGTCGGGAGTGAATCGTTGTTCATCTCTGACAGGCCCAAAGACTCATCCGAAGAGGATACATCGATATGGGCTTTGGATGGGCTGCATGATCATGCTCGGCATGATAAGAAGCAATAACATAAAACATACCAAGAACTATTATGGTATCCGGATACTTACGACTTCGCCAGGGGCTTGTCCCTGGGTAACCACTCCTCGTCGCTAAAAGCGGCCGCCGTGGAGCAGTCCGGAAGGAGAGTCCTTCCCTTCTTGGACCCTTCGGCCTCCCCTGACGGGGTTGCCTTCCTTTTTTTGTCTCCCCCGGTTGGGGGAGAACTTTCCTATTCCTCCTCCTCGTTTTCATGGGAGGAGGGCGCCTCGGTGTTATCGGACGATGAGTCTGATACGACCTTGCGCCGGAGACCTTTCCTGGTACCCGTGGCCTTCTTCTTGGCCTTCTTCTCCAGCACGTCATAGGGTGCCGGAACCAGCATCTCCGTTAAGAGAGCCCTTGCTGGATCCTCGGGCAGTGGGGCCAGACAATCGATCTGCTCCGCTGTCGTGACCCACTCCTATTAAATGGCATGGAGGTTTAGGTCCCCCGCATGATTATACTGGGGAAAGAAACATCTTATGAGATATAAGGAGCTTACCGGATTGGCAGGGCGCTTTGCGCTGAGTCCGCGATCCTCGGTAAGGGGAGGAGGTACCTCGGTGGACTTGAACAGCACCTTCCAGATGTCCTGGTGTGTCGTGTCGAAGAGCTCTCGCAGCATCTGGTGCTTAGCCGGGTTGAACTCCCACATATTGAATGCCAGTCTTTGACACGGGAGGATCCGGCAGAAGACCATGACCTGGACCACATTGACAAGCTTGATTTTCTTGCTTATCATGTTTTTAACACAGTTCTGGAGTCCGGTCAGCTCCACTGATGAATCCCAGGATAGGCCCTTCTCTTTCCAGGAGGTGAGCCGCATGGGGATGCCGGATCGAAATTCGGGGGCCGCCACCCAGTTAGTGTCATGTGGCTCGGTGCTACCTCTTGAGCACTGCGTTGGATTTCCCCGAAGAGGAAAGGAAGATGCAGTAAAGTAGCGTAAGTATTTCCCTCAGTTCTTGAGAACCAAGGTATCAATCCAGTAGGAGGTTGCGCGCGCGTCCCCTAGTACCTGCACAAAGCAAATAACTCCTCGCAACTAATGCGATAAGGGGTTGTCAATCCCTTCACGATCACTTACAAGAGTGAGATCTGATAGATATGATAAGATAATATTTTTGGTATTTTTATGATAAAGATGCAAAGTAAAATAAAGGCAAAGTAAAAAGCAAAGGAAATAACTAAGTATTGGAAGATAATATGATGAAGATAGACCCGGGGGGCATAGGTTTCACTAGTGGCTTCTCGCAAGAGCATAAGTATTCTACGGTGGAAAAATGAATTACTGTTGAGCAATTGACAGAATTGAGCATAGTTATGAGAATATCTAGGTATGATCATGTATATAGGCATCACGTCTGAGACAAGTAGACCGACTCCTGCCTGCATCTACTACTATTACTCCACTCATCGACCGCTATCCAGCATGCATCTAGAGTATTAAGTTAATGAAAACAGAGTAACGCCTTAAGCAAGATGACATGATGTAGAGGGATAAATTCATGCAATGTGATAAAAAAAACCATCTTGTTATCCTCAATGGCAACAATACAATGAAGGAAATATGCCCTAGAGGCAATAATAAAGTTATTATTTATTTCCTTATTTCATGATAAATGTTTATTATTCATGCTAGAACTGTATTAACCGAAAACATAATACATGTGTGAATACATAGACAAACAAAGTGTCACTAGTATGCCTCTACTGGAGACTAGCTCGTTAATCGAAGATGGTTATGTTTCCTAACCATAGACATGTGTTGTCATTTGATTAATGGGATCACATCATTAGGAGAATGATGTGATTGACATGACCCATTCCATTAGCTTAGCACCCGATCGTTTAGTATGTTGCTATTGCTTTCTTCATGACTTATACATGTTCCTATGACTATGAGATTATGCAACTCCCGTTTACGGAGGAACACTTTGTGTGCTACCAAACGTCACAACGTAACTGGGTGATTATAAAGGAGCTCTACAGGTGTCTCCAAAGGTACATGTTGGGTTGGCGTATTTCGAGATTAGGATTTGTCACTCCGATTGTCGGAGAGGTATCTCTGGGCCCTCTCGGTAATGCACATCACATAAGCCTTGCAAGCATTACAACTAATGAGTTAGTTGCGGAGATGATGTATTACGAAACGAGTAAAGAGACTTGCCGGTAACGAGATTGAACTAGGTATTGAGATACCGACGATCGAATCTCGGGCAAGTAACATACCGATGACAAAGGGAACAACGTATGTTGTTATGCGGTCTGACCGATAAAGATCTTCGTAGAATATGTAGGAGCCAATATGAGCATCCAGGTTCCGCTATTGGTTATTGACCGGAGACGTGTCTCGGTCATGTCTACATTGTTCTCGAACCCGTAGGGTCCGCACGCTTAAGGTTTCGATGACAGTTATATTATGAGTTTATGAGTTTTGATGTACCGAAGTTAGTTCGGAGTCCCGGATGTGATCACGGACATGACGAGGAGTCTCGAAATGGTCGAGACATAAAGATTGATATATTGGACGGCTATATTCGGACACCGGAAGTGTTCCGGGTGATTTCGGAGAAAACCGGAGAGCCGGAAGGGTTACCGGAACCCCCCCGGGAGAAGTAATGGGCCATATGGGCCTTAGTGGAGAGAGAGGGCAGCCAAAGGTGGGCCGCGCGCCTCCTCCCCCCTGGTCCGAATTGGACTAGGAGAGGGGGGGGGGCGCGCCCCCCTTTCCTTCTCCCTCCCCACTTCTTTCCCCCTCCTAGTAGGAGTCCTACTCCTACTAGGAGGAGGACTCCTCCTTGGCGCGCCATAGGGGCCGGCCGGCCTCCTCCCCTTGATCCTTTATATACGGGGGCAGGGGGCACCCCTAGACACACAAGTTGATCCACGTGATCATATTCTTAGCCGTGTGCGGTGCCCCTTCCACCATAATTCCTCGATAATATTGTAGCGGTGCTTAGGCGAAGCCCTGCGACGGTAGTACATCAAGATCGTCACCACACCATCGTGCTGACGGAACTCTTCCCCGACACTTTGCTGGATCGGAGTCCGGGGATCGTCATCGAGCTGAACGTGTGCTAGAACTCGGAGGTGCCGTAGTTTCGGTGCTTGATCGGTCGGGCCGTGAAGACGTACGACTACATCAACCGCGTTGTGCTAACGCTTCCGCTGTCGGTCTACAAGGGGTACGTAGATCCACTCTCCCCTCTCGTTGCTATGCATCACCATGATCTTGCGTGTGCGTAGGAATTTTTTGAAATTACTACTTCCTCCACAGTGGTATCAGAGCCTAGGTTTTATGTGTTGATGTTATATTCACGAGTAGAACACAAGTGAGTTGTGGGCGATATAAGTCATACTGCTTACCAGCATGTCATACTTTGGTTCGGCGGTATTGTTGGACGAAGCGGCCCAGAACGACATTACGCGTACGCTTACGCGAGACCGGTTCTCCCGACGTGCTTTGCACAAAGGTGGCTAGCGGGTGACAGTTTCTCCAACTTTAGTTGAACCAAGTGTGGCTACGCCCGGTCCTTGCGAAGGTTAAAACAGCACCAACTTGACAAACTATCATTGTGGTTTTGATGCGTAGGTAAGATTGGTTCTTGCTTAAGCCCGTAGCAGCCACGTAAAACTTGCAACAACAAAGTAGAGGCCGTCTAACTTGTTTTTGCAGGGCATGTTGTGATGTGATATGGTCAAGACATGATGCTAAATTTTATTGTATTAGATGATCATGTTTTGTAACCAAGTTATCGGCAACTAGCAGGAGCCATATGGTTGTCGCTATATTGTATGCAATGCAATTGCGCTGTAATGCTTTACTTTATCACTAAGCGGTAGCGATAGTCGTGGAAGCATAAGATTGGCGAGAAGACAACGATGCTACGATGGTGATCAAGGTGTCGCGCCAGTGACGATGGTGATCACGACGGTGCTTCGAAGATGGAGATCACAAGCACAAGACGATGATGGCCATATCATATCACTTATATTGATTGCATGTGATGTTTATCTTTTATGCATCTTATCTTGCTTTGATTGACAGTAGCATTTTAAGATGATCTCTCACTAATTATCAATAAGTGTTCTCCCTGAGTATGCACCGTTGTGAAAGTTCTTCGTGCTGAGACACCACGTGATGATCGGGTGTGATAGGCTCTACGTTCAAATACAACGGGTGCAAAACAGTTGCACACGCAGAATACTCAGGTTATACTTGACGAGCCAAGCATATACAGATATGGCCTCGGAACACAGAGACAGAAAGGTCGAGTGTGAATCATATAGTAGATATGATCAACATAGCGATGTTCACTAATGAAACTACTCCATCTCACGTGATGATCGGACATGGTTTAGTTGATTTGGATCACGTAATCACTTAGAGGATTAGAGGGATGTCTATCTAAGTGGGAGTTCTTTAGTAATATGATTAATTGAACCTAAATTTATCATGAACTTAGTACCTGATAGTATCTTGCTTGTTTATGTTTGATTGTAGATAGATGGCCCGTGCTGTTGTTCCGTTGAATTTTAATGCGTTCCTTGAGAAAGCAAAGTTGAAAGATGATGGTAGCAATTACACGGACTGGGTCCATAACTTGAGGATTATCCTCATTGCTGCACAGAAGAATTACGTCCTGGAAGCACCGCTGGGTGCCAGGCCTGCTGCTGGAGCAACACCAGATGTTATGAACGTCTGGCAGAGCAAAGCTGATGACTACTCGATAGTTCAGTGTGCCATGCTTTACGGCTTAGAATCGGGACTTCAACGACGTTTTGAACGTCATGGAGCATATGAGATGTTCCAGGAGTTGAAGTTAATATTTCAAGCAAATGCCCGGATTGAGAGATATGAAGTCTCCAATAAGTTCTATAGCTGCAAGATGGAGGAGAACAGTTCTGTGAGTGAGCATATACTCAAAATGTCTGGGTATAATAATCACTTGATTCAATTGGGAGTTAATCTTCCAGATGATTGCGTCATTGACAGAATTCTCCAATCACTGCCACCAAGCTACAAGAGCTTCGTGATGAACTATAATATGCAAGGGATGAATAAGACTATTCCCGAGCTCTTCGCAATGCTGAAAGCTGCGGAGGTAGAAATCAAGAAGGAGCATCAAGTGTTGATGGTCAACAAGACCACTAGTTTCAAGAAAAAGGGCAAAGGGAAGAAGAAGGGGAACTTCAAAAAGAACAGCAAGCAAGTTTCTACTCAAGAGAAGAAACCCAAACCTGGACCTAAGCCTAAAACTGAGTGCTTCTACTGCAAGCAGACTGGTCACTGGAAGCGGAACTGCCCCAAGTATTTGGCGTATAAGAAGGATGGCAAGGTGAACAAAGGTATATGTGATATACATGTTATTGATGTGTACCTTACTAATGCTCGCAGTAGCACCTGGGTATTTGATACTGGTTCAGTTGCTAACATTTGCAACTCGAAACAGGGACTACGGATTAAGCGAAGATTGGCTAAGGACGAGGTGACGATGCGCGTGGGAAATGGTTCCAAAGTCGATGTGATCGCAGTCGGCACGCTACCTCTACATCTACCTTCGGGATTAGTATTAGACCTAAATAATTGTTATTTGGTGCCAGCGTTAAGCATGAACATTATATCTGGATCTTTTTTGATGCGAGACGGTTATTCATTTAAATCAGAGAATAATGGTTGTTCTATTTATATGAGTAATATCTTTTATGGTCATGCACCCTTAAAGAGTGGTCTATTCTTATTAAATCTCGATAGTAGTGACACACATATTCATAATGTTGAAACCAAAAGATGCAGAGTTGATAATGATAGTGCAACTTATTTGTGGCACTGCCGTTTGGGTCATATCGGTGTAAAGCACATGAAGAAACTCCATACTGATGGGCTTTTGGAACCACTTGATTATGAATCACTTGGTACTTGCGAACCGTGCCTTATGGGTAAGATGACAAAAACACCGTTCTCCGGTACTATGGAGAGAGCAACGGATTTGTTGGAAATCATACATACAGATGTATGTGGTCCGATGAATATTGAGGCTCGTGGCGGATATCGTTATTTTCTCACCTTCACAGATGACTTGAGCAGATATGGGTATATCTACTTAATGAAACATAAGTCTAAAACATTTGAAAAGTTCAAAGAATTTCAGAGTGAAGTTGAAAATCATCGTAACAAGAAAATAAAATTCCGACGATCTGATCGTGGAGGAGAATATTTGAGTTACGAGTTTGGTGTACATTTGAAACAATGTGGAATAGTTTTGCAACTCACGCCACCCGGAACACCACAGCGTAATGGTGTGTCCGAACGTCGTAATCGTACTTTACTAGATATGGTGCAATCTATGATGTCTCTTACTGATTTACCGCTAGCATTTTGGGGATATGCTCTAGAGACGGCCGCATTCACGTTAAATAGGGCACCATCAAAATCTGTTGAGACGACGTCTTATGAACTGTGGTTTGGCAAGAAACCAAAGTTGTCGTTTCTGAAAGTTTGGGGTTGCGATGCTTATGTGAAAAAGCTTAAACCTGATAAGCTCGAACCCAAATCGGAGAAATGTGTCTTCATAGGATATCCAAAGGAAACTATTGGATACACCTTCTATCACAGATCCGAAGGCAAAACTTTTGTTGCTAAATTCGGAAACTTTCTAGAGAAGGAGTTTCTCTCGAAAGAAGTGAGTGGGAGGAAAGTAGAACTTGACGAGGTAACTGTACCTGCTCCCTTATTGGAAAGTAGTACATCACAAAAACCAGTTTCTGTGACACATACACCAATTAGTGAGGAAGCTAATGATAATGATCATGAAACTTTAGAACAAGATACTACTGAACCTCGTAGATCAACCAGAGTAAGATCCACGCCAGAGTGGTACGGCAATCCTGTTCTAGAAGTCATGCTACTAGATCATGATGAACCTACGAACTATGAAGAAGCGATGGTGAGCCCAGATTCCGCAAAATGGCTTGAAGCCATGAAATCTGAGATGGGATCCATGTATGAGAACAAAGTATGGACTTTGGTTGACTTGCCCAATGATCGGCAAGCAATTGAGAATAAATGGATCTTCAAGAAGAAGATTGACGCTGACGGTAATGTTACTGTCTACAAAGCTCGACTTGTCGCAAAAGGTTTTCGGCAAGTTCAAGGGATTGACTACGATGAGACCTTCTCACCCGTAGCGATGCTTAAGTCTGTCCGAATCATGTTAGCAATTGCCGCATTTTATGATTATGAAATTTGGCAAATGGATGTCAAAACTGCATTCCTGAATGGATTTCTGCAAGAAGAGTTGTATATGATGCAGCCGGAAGGTTTTGTCGATCCAAAGGGAGCTAACAAAGTGTGCAAGCTCCAGCGATTCATTTATGGACTGGTGCAAGCATCTTGGAGTTGGAATAAATGCTTTGATAGTGTGATCAAAGCATTTGGTTTTATACAGACTTTTCGAGAAGCCTGTATTTAGAAAAAAGTGAGTGGGAGCTCTGTAGCATTTATGATATTATATGTAGATGACATATTACTAATCGAAAATGATATAGAATTTCTGAATAGCATAAAGGGATACTTGAATAAAAGTTTTTCGATGAAAGACCTCGGTGAAGCTGCCTACATATTGGGCATCAAGATCTATAGAGACAGATCGAGACGCTTAATTGGACTTTCACAAAGCACATACCTTGACAAATTTTTGAAAAAGTTCAAAATGGATCAAGCAAAGAAAGGATTCTTGCCTGTGTTACAAGGTGTGAAATTGAGTAAGACTCAAAGTCCGACCAATGCAGAAGATAGAGAGAAAATGAAAGATGTTCCCTATGCTTCAGCCATAGGCTCTATCATGTATGCAATGCTGTGTACCAGACCTGATGTGTGTCTTGCTATAAGTCTAGCAAGGAGGTACCAAAGTAATCCAGGAGTGGATCACTGGACAGCGGTCAAGAACATCCTGAAATACCTGAAAAGGACTAAGGATATGTTTCTCATATATGGAGGTGACAAAGAGCTCATCGTAAATGGTTATGTTGATGCAAGCTTTGACACTGATCCGGACGATTCTAAATCGCAAACCGGATACGTGTTTACATTAAACGGTGGAGCTGTCAGTTGGTGCAGTTCTAAACAAAGCGTTTTGGCGGGATCTGCATGTGAAGCGGAGTACATAGCTGCTTCAGAAGCAGCAAACGAAGGAGTCTGGATGAAGGAGTTCATATCTGATCTAGGTGTCATACCTAGTGCATTGGGTCCAATGAAAATCTTTTGTGATAATACTGGTGCAATTGCCTTGGCAAAGGAATCCAGATTTCACAAGAGAACCAAGCACATCAAGAGACGCTTCAACTCCATCCGGGATCTAGTCTAGGTGGGAGACATAGAGATTTGCAAGATACATACGGATCTGAATGTTGCAGACCCGTTGACTAAGCCTCTTCCACGAGCAAAACATGATCAGCACCAAAGCGCCATGGGTGTTAGAATCATTACTGTGTAATCTAGATTATTGACTCTAGTGCAAGTGGGAGACTGAAGGAAATATGCCCTAGAGGCAATAATAGAGTTATTATTTATTTCCTTATTTCATGATAAATGTTTATTATTCATGCTAGAACTGTATTAACCGGAAACATAATACATGTGTGAATACATAGACAAACAAAGTGTCACTAGTAAGCCTCTACTTGACTAGCTCATTAATCGAAGATGGTTATGTTTCCTAACCATAGACATGTGTTGTCATTTGATTAATGGGATAACATCATTAGGAGAATGATGTGATTGACATGACCCATTCCATTAGCTTAGCACCAGATCGTTTAGTATGTTGCTATTGCTTTCTTCATGACTTATACATGTTCCTATGACTATGAGATTATGCAACTCCCGTTTACCGGAGGAACACTTTGTGTGCTACCAAACGTCACAACGTAACTGGGTGATTATAAAGGAGCTCTACAGGTGTCTCCAAAGATGAATGTTGGGTTGGCGTATTTCGAGATTAGGATTTGTCACTCCGATTGTCGGAGAGGTATCTCTGGGCCCTCTCGGTAATGCACATCACATAAGCCTTGCAAGCATTACAACTAATGAGTTAGTTGCGAGATGATGTATTACGAAACGAGTAAAGAGACTTGCCGGTAATGAGATTGAACTAGGTATTGAGATACCGACGATCGAATCTCGGGCAAGTAACATACCGATGACAAAGGGAACAACGTATGTTGTTATGCGGTCTGACCGATAAAGATCTTCATAGAATACGTAGGAGCCAATATGAGCATCCAGGTTCCGCTATTGGTTATTGACCGGAGACGTGTCTCGGTCATGTCTACATTGTTCTCGAACCCGTAGGGTCCGCACGCTTAAGGTTTCGATGACAGTTATATTATGAGTTTATGAGTTTTGATGTA